>NC_092342.1:146916500-147534500 GCF_046630445.1 Rutidosis leptorrhynchoides
AGAGATTAATATATCACATAATATTTACATGTTAATAATATATAGTTTCCAACAAAAATGTTAAGCAATCATTTTTAAAGAAAACACGGTCGAAGTCCAGACTCACTAATGCATCCTAACAAACTCGATAAGACACACTAATGCAAATTTTCTGGTTCTCTAAGACCAACGCTCGGATACCAACTGAAATGTCCCATTCATATTGATTATAAACGTTACATATTAATTGATTTCGTTGCGAGGTTTTGACCTCTATATGAGACGTTTTTCAAAGACTGCATTCATTTTTAAAACAACCATAACCTTTATTTTATCAATAAAGGTTTTAAAAATATTACGTAGATTATCAAATAATGATAATTTAAAATATACTGTTTACACACGACCATTACATATTGGTTTACAATAGAAATATATTACATCGACTTATGTTTCTTGAATGTAGTTTTTACACAATATAATACAAACATGGACTCCAAATCTTGTCCTTATTTTAGTATGCAACAGCGGAAGCTCTTAGTATTCACCTGAGAATAAACATGCTTTAAACGTCAACAAAAATGTTGGTGAGTTATAGGTTTAACCTATATATATCAAATCGTAACAATATACCACAAGATTTCTTATTTCAATACACATCCCATACATAGAGATAAAAATCATTCATATGGTGAACACCTGGTAACCGACATTAACAAGATGCATATATAAGAATATCCCCATCATTCTGGGACACCCTTCGGATATGATATAAATTTCGAAGTACTAAAGCATCCGGTACTTTAGATGGGGTTTGTTAGGCCCAATAGATCTATCTTTAGGATTCGCGTCAATTAGGGTGTCTGTTCCCTAATTCTTAGATTACCAGACTTAATAAAAAGGGGCATATTCGATTTCGATAATTCAACCATAGAATGTAGTTTCACGTACTTGTGTCTATTTTGTAAATCATTTATAAAACCTGCATGTATTCTCATCCCAAAAATATTAGATTTTAAAAATGGACTATAACTCACTTTCACAGATATTTCCTTCCTCGAAAATAAGACTTGGCCATGGATCGATTCACGAACCTATAACAAATATGTACATATATATCCAAGTATGTTCAAAATATATTTACAACATTTTTAATACGTTTTAAAGTTTTAAGTTTATTAAGTCAGCTGTCTTCATTAGTAACCTACAACTAGTTGTCCACAATTAGATGTACATAAATAAATGGATATATCTTATCTTGAATCAATCCACGACTCAGTGTATAAACATCTCAGGCTAGATCACAACTCAAAGTATATATATTTTTGGAATCAACCTCAACCCTGTATAGCTAACTCCAACATTACTTCATATAGAGTGTCTATGGTTGTTCCAAATAATATTTATACATGGGTCAATATGATATGTCAAAACATTTGCATACGTGTCTATGGTATCCCAAGATTACATAATATATTAGAATACATGTATAATACAATATAAGTTAGCTAGGATATAATTTATATAGAATTGTTACAATATTTCCCGTAGCTACAACAATCAAAAATATCCAATCTTGTTTTACCCATAACTTCTTCGTTTTAAATCCGTTTTGAGTGAATGAAATTGCTATGGTTTCATATTGAACTCTATTTTATGAATCTAAACAGAAAAAGTATAGGTTTATAGTCGGAAATATAAGTTACAAGTCTTTTTTGTAAAGGTAGTCATTTCAGTCGAAAGAACGACGTCTAGATGACCATTTTGGAAAACATACTTCCACTTTGAGTTTAACCATGATTTTTGGATATAGTTTCATGTTCATAAGAAAAATCATTTTCCCAGAAGAACAACTTTTAAATCAAAATTTATCATAGTTTTTAATTAACTAACCCAAAACAGCCCGCGGTGTTACTACAACGGCGTATATCCGGTTTTACGGTGTTTTTCGTGTTTTTCGATTTTAAATCATTAAGTTAGCATATCATATAGATATATAACATGTGTTTAGTTGATTTTAAAAGTCAAGTTAGAAGGATTAACTTTTGTTTGCGAACAAGTTTAGAATTAACTAAACTATGTTCTAGTGATTTCAAGTTTAAACCTTCGAAAAAGATAGCTTTATATGTATGAATCGAATGATGTTAAGAACATCATTACTACCTCAAGTTTTGTGGATAAACCTACTAGAAAAGAGACAAATGGATCTAGCTTCAAAGGATCCTTGGATGACTTGAAAGTTCTTGAAGCAGAATCATGACACGAAAACAAATTCAAGTAAGATCATCACTCGAAATAAGATTGTTATAGTTATAGAAATTAAACCAAAGTTTGAATATGAGTATTACCTTGTATTAGAAAGATATCTTATTGTAAATAAGAAATATTTCTTGAGGTTGGATGATCACTTTACAAGATTGGAAGTAAGCTAGAAAACTTGGAAGTATTCTTGATTTTATGAAACTAGAACTTATAGAATTTATGAAGAACACTTAGAACGTGAAGATAGAACTTGAGAGAGATCACTTAGATGAAGAATATTGAAGAATGAAAGTGTTTGTAGGTATTTTTGGTCGTTGGTATATGGATTAGATATAAAGGATATGTAATTTTGTTTTCATGTAAATAAGTCATGAATGATTACTCATATTTTTGTAATTTTATGAGATATTTCATGCTAGTTGGCAAATGATGGTTCCCACATGTGTTAGGTGACTCACATGGGCTGCTAAGAGCTGATCATTAGAGTGTATATACCAATAGTACATACATCTAAAAGCTGTGTATTGTACAAGTACGAATACGGGTGCATACGAGTAGAACTGTTGATGAAACTGAACGAGGATATAATTGTAAGCATTTTTGTTAAGTAGAAGTACTTTGATATGTGTCTTGAAGTCTTTCAAAAGTTTATGAATACATATTAAAACACTACATGTATATACATTTTAACTGAGTCGTTAAGTCATCGTTAGTCGTTACATGTAAATGTTGATTTGAAACCTTTAAGTTAACGATCTTCTTAAATGTTATTATCCCAATGTTTATTATATCTAATGAGATGTTAAATTATTATATTATCATGATATTATGATATATTAATATATCTTAATATGATATATATACATTTAAATGTCGTTACAACGATAATCGTTACATATAAGTCTCGTTTCGTAATTCTTGAGTTAGTAGTCTTGTTTTTACATATGTAGTTCATTGTTAACACACTTAATGATATATTTAAATATCATTTTATCATGTTAAATATAGTGTATCAATATCTTAATATGATACATATGTTTTTAGTAGACGTTATCATAACGTTAATCATTATATATATCATTTCGAGTTTCTTAACTTAGTAATCTCATTTCTTATGTATATCACACATTGTTAATATAATTAGTGAGATACTTACTCATCATAATCTTATGTCAACCATATATATATGTCTATATATATACCACAACATGTAGTTTTTACAATTTTGTAACGTTCGTGAATCGCCGGTCAACTTGGGTGATCAATTGTCTATACGAAACTTATTTCATTTAATCAAGTCTTAAAAAGTTTGATTGCTTAACATGTTGGAAACATTTAATCATGTAGATAACAATTTCATTTAATATATATAAACATGGAAAAGTTCGGGTCACTACAATGTGTAAATTGATTTCATGTTTGACGTTTATCAGTAGAAGGTTACGTATCTTTTTTTCCTACAGATCAAAGAATTATTTTTCATCCAAGGGGTAAGACGTTTCCATGTGGATTTTTTTAATTATAGTAATGTAATAAAATTTTAGTTGTAATAGATAAAACGAGGTTGTATGTGTCTCAAATTGGTGGAAAACTTCTTTTAAGAGAGCTTGTAAGATGACTGTAGGTCTTGCATTCAAGACTATAAGTCTTTATCTCTTTGTGACAGTAAGTTCTAGTGCTATTTTTGGTTCACTAGGTGATTTCTCAGGAAATGTGTATTCCTCTTTCAAACAGTTGAACATCTCAGTGTCGATTCCATTAAGTGAAATAAGGAATATAGGTTTCCATTCGGCATAGACATCTAAAGATTCGAATCTAGGAACCCTAGTCAAGCTTCTTATTTCGTTCTCAGACTGTAAAAGCTTATTCAAACTAGAGGAAGATAACCCGACTAACGCTGATTGAGTTTCTAAAAATTCATTAGTTTCTAACATTGTATCCGTTCTATAGTAGTACACGGTTGTAAAAAATATACACGGAAACAGAGGCTTTCACGGATGCAGAAACACGAGTGCAGAGTTACACGGATGCAGTATGTATCCGGGCAAAAGATGGTACGATTACAGGTTTCCATAAGGTTGCAATTCACGGGTGCAAGGTTACACGGTTATAAGTCACATTTTTAATGTTACACGGATGCAGTTATGAAACCGTACAGTTGTAGTATCTGGATGATGTATCCGTATAGTTATAGTGTGTAACCATGCGGTTATGTTCTTGACGAATTCTAGGCAGAAAACTGCACCAAAAGTAGGGTTTAGGGTAGGGATTGATCTAGCACCTTAATTATGATCCAAAACCTTAATGTTTTATGTTAAAAACACTCATTTTGACCCTTTTAACACACTGGATTAACAAAAACCAAGCATTAACGTGACAAAATTTCAGTTTTGTTAATCTTTCAAAACCACTAAAACCCAAAAACTCTAAACTTGATTTTGACACAAAAACTGATCGATTAATGATACGAAGAGCTCTGATACCACTTGTAGGAACGATTAAATGGTATTAATCGATCAAATCTTCCATGTCGAGTGCAGAAGAACTCGATATTGGGTTTTATATCAAAAACAACTCTAATACTTATGATCTAGTTAATTAAATCGACTTTAGAATAATATAGATCAATCAAACAGAGTGCTAGAACTCCAAGGAATCGAAACACGGCTAGGGGCGAGTTATAGTTCGCAACCTAACAATGAACCCGAAATACACATTATATAAGGTCCGCACGTGTAACCGTGCGGTCACAGCATGCAACCATGTGGTTGCATTTGTATCCATACGGATGCATTCTGCATCCGTGCGGTTACACAGACAGTAAGTAATTCAACATTAATTGCATACAACCGGTTACAAATGTAATAAACCAAACAACCAATTGTCAACATACTTACATTGTCCATATAAACACGAATACACGATAATGAACTAGAAACTTACATTTATGCACTAACAGCTATATTATTTGCTCAACTTTTGACCCTCTAGACACTTCAAAACTTCTTCATGGATACCAAACGATAGTTTTGTAAGGTATTTTTTCGATACCAAGTGGCTAATATAAAGTTATCTTGGCCCTCAATTCGATAGAACCCGAATGCAAAAATCACCCGAAGGCGAATGCAAAATATATAGCCATCTGTTTTTTGTGCCAAAACTAAAAAAGTAACAAAAGTTGTAAATGATATTTGGTGGTGGTTTATTGGTGGGAAATGATAGTACCATAGTCATTATTTGCAAATTGCTACATTGATTTACAATTCAAAATCATACAACCAACATTTATAAAGAATATTGCTTTCAAGTGAAGGTCTTTTAAAGTAAAGAATAAAAACGTCTTATTAATTTCCTTGCATATATAATTCATTTGTTTTCATCACACGAAAGAGATCTAATTGCTTTATAAATGATGACGTTACATAAATAAGACCCGCTGGATTATATAACCATAGCATATTACTCGTACTGTTCTTCAAATAAGTAACTATACAATTATTTGAAATTAATAAAGCACAAGATGCATAGTTAAATATAACATATAAGGAAATTCATTCAAAGTTATATAAATGAAAAGATGGTATGCACATTGAATTGAATGGTTGATTATAGCTTGTAGATTACAACTTATATCCTTATCAACTAAAAAAATCACATCTTCAAATTATCAGTCTGATATCATACATTAAAATTTCAAATGTTGTTTCACTAATGATCCATACATAACGTGGAACTATTCAATATATCTTCTAGTTCCACAGCAAAAAGGTAATCTGAAGAATCCAATCTCAAAGGATCTTCGTTATCGAAAGGTTCTAAAGATTCATTCAAGTCCTCTGTAGGAGTAGAAGCATCCTTCTCAAGCACATTGTGTACAATTTGAGTGTCTTGGGTAAGTTTGCTGAACTCTGAAGGATTAATGCTCGAAAGATCTTCATTAATACTAAAACGTGACAAAAATTCATTCCACTCCTCTAACGAAGCAGCAGCAGGAGCAGCAACATTATCAAGAACATCTCATGTAATTTGAGTATCTTGGTTGACGTTATGAACATGTTCTTCAACAACGTCTCTATTTTTAAATATCTCTTGATCTATTTGGTCCACGTGCTCTAAAGGATCCATGCTCGAATCATCTTCAAAACTAAAACTTGACACAATTTCATTCCACTCCTCCTCTGTCATAAGACACATACCATCATCACTAGTAGCAGCAAGAGCAGCACCATTCTCAAGAATGTCTGGTGTAATTTTAGTGTCTTGGTTGACATTGTGAACGTGTTGTTGAACAACATATCTTGAAGGAACTATAGTCATGTATGAATTTGATGCAGTATCTGAAAATTGAGAACCATTTGTGGTTAACGCTGGGTTAAATTGATTTTGATAGTATACACATGTCGAGGTCCCGACAACTTGTTGTATTTCAGACCCTTGATGCTCTTGTGTAGCTATCGGATGCATAGATAACGAATTGGGACTAAAGATGGACCCATGATTACGAACAAAACCACCATCGGATAAACTTATTCCACTTGTATCAATGTTTTGGACCAACTGTGGATTAGAATTGAACACAAATGCCGCCTGATCATGTTTAGCGTGTTGAATTAGAACATCTTGAAGTTCATTATTTTCTTTATCAACAGTCAAAAATTGAGACCCGCTTCTTATGGTCGAGATAAATTGATTTCTATAGCATCCATACGTCAAGCTCCCGACAACTTGTTGTAATTCAGACCCTTGATGCTCTTGCGTGTTGGCCATAAATTTGAAGAATCATATGTAGCTATTGAAAGGACCCGTCCTAATCCATCCGGACGAAGTCCATATTGATTACAAACGATTCACAATAGTTGATTTCATCGCGAGGTACTTGACCTCTATATGATACATTTTACAAACATTGCATTCGTTTTTAAAATACAAACTTTCATTTACATCGACAGTTAACAGCATGCATACCATTTTATAATATATCTATCTATAATTGACTTAATAATAATCTTGATGAACTCAACGACTCGAATGCAACGTCTTTTGAAATATGTAATGAATGACTCCAAGTAATATCTCTAAAATGAGCAAATGCACAGCGGAAGATTTCTTTCGTACCTGAGAATAAACATGCTTTAAAGTGTCAACCAAAAGATTTCATATTTCCATTTCTCATAATCATACGTCCCATGCATAGAGACAAAAATCTCATTCATATGGATTGAACACCTGGTAACCGACATTCACAATGTGTATATTAGAATATCCCCATCATTCCGGGATCCTCCTTCGGACATGATATAAATTTCAAAGTACTAAAGCATCCAGTACTTTGGATGGGGCTTGTTGGGCCCGATAGATCTATCTTTAGGATTCGCGTCAATTAGGGTGTCTGTTCCCTAATTCCTAGATTACCAGACTAAAAGGGCATATTCGATTTCAATCATTCAACCATATAATGTAGTTTCAATTACTTGTGTCTATTTCGTAAAACAGTTATAAAAACAGCGCATGTATTCTCAGTCCCAAAAATGTAAAGAGTAAAAAGGAGCAAATGAAACTCACGCATATAAAAATTGTTAAACAGTTAATAAAGCATTTGCATGTATTCTCAGCCCAAAAATGTAAAGAGTAAAAGGGAGTAAATGAAACTCACCGTATTGTATTTTGTAGTAAAAATACATATAACGACATTGAACAACTAAACGATGCAAGGATGGCCTCAGATTCACGAACCTATATCATTTGTATAATTATTAAAATATATAATGGATTCACATAATTTCATTTATTATTATTTGTTATTTATATATTTTAGTTATATAGAATTTATTCTAAAAATCCATTAAAACATTTACAAATTTTATATCTTACATTATATATATATATATATATATATATATATATATATATATATATATATATATATATATATATTTTTAGATATATTTAAAATGATTAATATTATATATTTAGTTGTATCAATATATCTATATATATTATATGATCTGTATTATATTTAAAATTATTAGTTGGTTATATGTAAGTATATATATATATATATATATATATATATATATATATATATATATATATATATATATACATATAATATATATATATGATATTGATAGGTTTGATATATGTATATAGTTATGAGAAATATAATTACAGTATATGTAATAAGTATATTTTATATACAAAATATTTGTCTGGTTAAAGAGATAATTTTGATAATAATAATGATTTAATAATAATAATAATAGTAATAACTAATATTAATAATACTAATACTATTAATAATTCTAACACTTAATAATAATAATAATAATAATAATAATAATAATAATAATAATAATAATAATAATAATAATAACAAAAATGATAAGTGTGATGATAATAATAATATCCATAATCATAATAATAATATTAACACTAAAATGGTAACATTAAATAACAATAGTATTAATAATACTTATAGTAATTAATGATAATAACAATAATAATAATACCTAAGGATGATACTAAAATGATAATAATTTTCATGATACAATAATTATAATACTTTAAATGTAAATATGATAATAATAAGTATAATACGAATAATAATAATAATAATAATAATAATAATAATAATAATAATAATAATAATAATACAAAAGACTACCTCAAAGGAAATGAGTTCCAAAAAGAAAACAGCTCGCACCCGGGTTCGAACCCGAGACCTCTCGAATAACCTTAACACTCTGAACCGTCGAGCTGTTTGCCTAGTTTCTGATTTAAAGTGATTTTTATTTCTTTTAACCCGTATAACTAAGTTCATCTTCTTCATTCTCAGTTCAAATCGATACAAAAAAATTCCTCAACCAAATATTTTGTTACCAGTTAAGTTTAGAGTTTAAAATCAAAACAGAACCTTTATGCTGTATTTGAATCATTTAATAAATGAAAAAAAAATAATAAAATAAAAAAATTTTAAAACCTTCCTGCTGTCGCTGCTACTTTAAAAAAAAAATTGGACTTTGAATTCTAGAACGTTTTAGTTCATGATTCCTTCATAAAAAAAGTTTTAAATCATACCTATAAACTTCCTGTAATCTTAATTGAAGCTAAAACATCTTCTTGAATCCAAATTTGATGATGAACGACAAGTTGACTTTTTGTACTTAGAACTTTGACCTCCAAATTCGGATTCAATAAGAAAAATTGGCATTTGAGAATTTGCAAATAGTTTAAACGCAGGTTTTCTAACAATAATGCATTTACAGATTTTTAAATAAAACCTTAATTCGACATTTTGACTAAAAAGTGAAGAACAGAGATAATTCGCTGTGTTACTTCAAATTGAATTATGATTTTGCTACTTTCATTCGATTTGCACAAGTAGGATTTTATGTAAAATTAAATAGATATGATTACAGTTAGTGTAAATCATTTAACATTTATTTGCTAGTCTAATTGGTACGATTTGAATAAATAAATTAAAAGAAAAATTAGAAAATTCCAAACTATCCTAAAAGAATTTGTTTTGTTATTGAGAGTTGATTACAAGTTAGTACAAATTCAGAGACAGAAGTCAAAAGTGTAAAAAGTTGATTGTGATGTTAACTGTGTTTTGATTCTTTAATTGATTTATTTACTGTATTTTAATTAGTTAATAATATAAATATATT
This sequence comes from Rutidosis leptorrhynchoides, assembly GCF_046630445.1. Classification (NCBI taxonomy): domain Eukaryota; kingdom Viridiplantae; phylum Streptophyta; class Magnoliopsida; order Asterales; family Asteraceae; genus Rutidosis; species Rutidosis leptorrhynchoides. The sequence goes on from NC_092342.1 coordinate 146,926,412, forward strand.
AATAATAATACTTTTTATTAGTATTAATAATAATAAAGGATAATAATAATGATTATAAATAATAATTATAATTATATTAAAAATTTATAATAATATATATTAATAATAATAATCGTATCATTATTAATGATAATGTTGATATTAACTATAAGATTTATAACAATAATATTATTAATCATAATAATAATGACTAATAATAATACCAATAATTATAATTATAAAGATGCTAATTATAATATTATTTATGATAATAATAACATAATGTATTGTTTATTGTGATAACTATATAAAAAATATAATGATTTTTAGTGATAATGATAATAATTCCAAAACAATAATAATAATAATGATAATGTAGCAAGTTACATGTGTCAATTTTTATATCTATGTTAATACTGATATTAATATTGATATTAATATTTATTTTTAATCATAAAGAAAGTAATAATAATATTAATAACCATATTCTATCTCGTACATACTTTTAATATATTAATTTATTTATGCAATGTTTACTAATTATATATTATATAATTGGATATTTATACACTATATATATTACAACATATACATTTAATTACACACAGAATTATATCTATTTATATATAGATTCATCTTAAATTACAACATAATTATTTCGTACTTTATTTACATAATTAATTCTATTGTTTAAATTATAATTTATTATTTTTAATCATTATATATATACTTTTGCTTATATTTATTTATATACATATATACATATATATATATATATATATATATATATATATATATATATATATATATATATATATATATATATATATATACATACATATATATATATATATATATATATATATATATATATATATATATATATATATATATATATATATACATACATACGTTTTTTACTTACATATAATTGTTCGTGAATCGTTCGGCGTAGTCAAAGGATAATTGATAACATAAAATATCAAAATTTTTGAGATTCAACATTACAGACTTTGCTTATCGTGTCGGAAACATATAAAGATTAAAGTTTAAATTTGGTCAGAAATTCTCGGGTCATCACAGTACCTACCCGTTAAAGAAATTTTGTCCCGAAATTTGAGTGAGGTGGTCATGGCTAACAATAAAAATGTTTTCATGACCAATATGAGTTGATTATTAGAGGTTTATCATCATTGAATAATAATGATAAAATAATTCGATTATTCTAAGGATACGAATGAAGCTATCGCAAAAGAGTGAATTGAAGAAAAATAAGATTTTCCTTAGCTTTTGACGTAACCATGGTTGATTTTAGAAAATAAGGTGCGTCATAACTTTTGACGTAGTCATGTTTGAATTTAGAAAATAAGATGTATCTTAACTTTTGACGTGGAGGGTTGAATTCCAGAATACAAGGGATTTTAAGAAAATTTTCCAAATCTAAAAGATTTGATTCTTCGGCGAATAAGGAAATTAAGATCTCTATAATTAAATACGGTGATCTGCCTCGATTACTCTATCTGCTATTTCCATTATAAATTAAATTCTTCCGTTCTATTATTCTCATCATTCCTATACCTTATTTCTTAGTTCATACATCCAAACGATTGTGAAAATGCTTAGTCCAGTTCTGATCCTTGTCCTCATCCTGACTATTGCAACAATCATTCTCCTTTTCCAACTTCCACCAGAGGAATCTGCTTTCTTCTACTTCGCCCTCGGGATTATAATGTTTTTAATTCTCCCGTGTCTTTATGTTGCGATAAACATTGATATACACGGTTTGTAATTTATGTATTGTTATCGGGCTTTATATTATCCCTTATATTTCAAAGCTCTATGCTTTTGTTTTCTCTTCCTGACTTCAAGTCAAGCAAATAATGGTCCAGAATTTGTAGATATAGAGTTTCAAATGATTATAGTATTCTAAGCAGGAAGGAACGTGATAGCACGTTTTGATTTGTCAAATTACTAGAATCACTGAGAATAGAACTATCAAGAATATATTTTCTTGATATGTTCGGAGGTGAAGTAGAATGAATGAGTCATGTAACATGGCACATGATGACGTTATGATTTGTGAATCATCACGTTCCATTAGAAACTCAGCATGAATTACTGTAATATAATCACGCTGATATAGTGTCATTATATTATACTAACTCATGCATCAGTTCCCAACATTACTTCAATAACATTCATATCTTAAGCTTGAAGGTTTACAGAATATAGAAACTAACAGTTTCTATATGATGTAACACTGATAGCACGAAGAGATTAATGATTTCAGATAAGAATAGTTATAAAAATATCTCCAGAAATATGGAGGATATTTATAATGAAAGATACAATAATATCTCGGAATATCTAAGATCAGATGATGATAGAAAATATTATCTGCAAGGGTTTAGAGTAAGGAGTAAGATATTCACTAAAGACTTTAGCAGACATTGAATCATTTGGATTCTTTGAAGTCAAACTTATTCTTTGTGATTTGTCCCCGGCTTTCTTCCTAGTTTCGCATAATCTGCTTTTCGTTACTAAATTTTTCTATTGAATGTTTTCAATATAATGATACACAGGAAGCACAAGGAGGTATACAATTTCGGACGAGAATATTTATGAAAATATCATCAGAAATATCGAAGATATTGATGATGATATTTTGGAATTTCTAAGTTCGATGGTTGATGGAGAAAGATTTTTCCGCAAGATTTTAACATGACTTCGGAGCAAGATATTCTCTAAAGATTTTAACGGATCCAGAATTACCTGAATTCTTTGAATATAGGGTTTGGTACTTGTATTTGTCCTTGGTCTCCTTCGTGGTTAGCTCAATCCATTTTCCAGTTCCAATTTTCCTGAGCTTTTCCAACATACTATTATTTATCATCAAACTTTCGATGATTAAGGTCGTTTACGGTTATCTATGGTTTCTGTTGCTTCATTCAGCTTTTTCAACATTCAGAGTATTGATTTGTGACTAAGTGCTTTTCAGAATTTCAGAACGAGAGATCATAATTCTAAGAGATAAATGTCATACATATAACTGTTGATGTAGATATGCTGTGAGTTTTCAAAGTACTGATTGCTAATTCCTGGTAATTGTTATGGCAGTTCTCGTTACAAGATGCGTATGAGTATATGATAGGGTTTCAATGGATAAATATAGTGATTTATCGGAGAGGTTTAAGCCAATGAGCAATGAGGTTGCTGGTAAGTTTACTGCTAATGTGGTGGAATATAAACGGTTCCCCGGTAATGATGATGAAAGGTAAACTTATATATCAAAGTTATAATAAGACTTATTCGAATGAAAGGTCGATGTACTAGCTGGAGCTGTGACAAAATTTGCTACTTTGAAAAGGAATCGCAAAGTTATTTTTGCTAATAAATGCCAAAGGATCTGACGCGGCTACGTGTTAAACTTTTACTCAGTTGCTGAGAGTTTCTTAGGTGCATAACTAGATGCATAAATCTTTTCTTCCGTAGATGAAGTGTGGTTGATTCATCCTATCGTTTGAGGTGTTTTCAAGAATCATGAGAAGTTTGAACGCAGATTGTAATCGTCAAGATACAAATGAGGTTTAAGATGAAATCAAGTGGCAAACTTGAAGAATGTTTAGTTTCATATGTTATAATCAATATTTTAATTCATTTTAATTGTTCAATGTTATTAGTCCACAGTCGATAGTCCACAGCAACAGTCCAATAATTCATATATAGTTTAATATACAATATTCGAATTAATTAATACGTGTCGTGACCCGTATACGTCTCAGACTCGATCATAACTCAAATTATATATATTATTGTAGAATCAACCTCAACCCTGTATAGAGAACTCGGTCATTATTGCATATAGAGTGTCTATGGTTATTCCAAATAATATATATAAATGCGTCGATATGATATGTCAAAACCTTGTATACGTGTCCCGATATTTAAAGTGCGTAAAATAAATACAGAAATTAAATGACGATAAATAAAATGTGTAAAGTAAATAACATAAATTAAATAACGATAAATAAAATTGCGAGAATTAAAATTGCGATAAATAAAATGTAATATGGAATTAACAGTTAGCTAGGAACAGTTAGCTAGGATTTTGTTAGCGTGGTTTCTTAACAAAATTTCATATTGTCAATTAGTCTGTTTCTAATCAATTTTTATTGTGTCCATTATTTCTTTATTATGCCACTTTTTTTTTTTTTTTTTTTTTGATAAATCAAAATCCAAATATGAAATTGGATGAATATGGTTATTCTGTGGTGAACGGATTTGTATATCGGTGGATGTAAATAGGATAGCAAACGACTGTTGAATCAGTTTCGAAGAATGTACAGTGTAACTTATTAATGTGAAATCTGAATACTCCTCGGGTATTACCTACCCGTTAAAATATTTTCACCATTAACAGTTTGTACAAAAGAATTATTAATTACCATCTTTATGAAAACATATATGTATATACATTTTCTTCAGATGTAATCATGGATTTAATGAGTTAATATGATATTAAACTCATTTGATTTACCGTTAGAATAAGAATATATAATCTCTAAAATATTAGAAATTACATAATCGCCATGTCGAACGAAGATAACTGATGTAGAACAATTCGTAGAACGATAATTATACTCGAGGTACATAATGAGATTTTTGAGGCATGGATTGTTGATGGTAATGGTGTTGTTACTTGTAACGACCCTGGATTTTTCAACATTTATTTATTAATAATTACTATTATTAATACGCGTGTTTAAACGAATGTACGTTATTACATTTACATGTTGCCTTGATTGCCCGTGCTTGACTTTTAAGGGCCCGAAACGTCTTTGTGACACCCGGAACTTTCACGAATAATATTTTTAGAATATTATTTACATTCATGATTATTTATTATTAATCATTTTAATTAATCAAGGTTAGTGATTAATTACTTGGGCTTTAATTATTTAAATTGCATCTTTATTTAAACTTGGGCTTTTAATTAATGGACTTGGACTAGTAAGCCCACCCTACACTTAAATGGACTTGTAAGCCCATTCTAGTAAGCTAGTTTATGTTAAGGATAATCAAGGTTAATTAAACTAATTAGGAGATTGTAACGACCCGGAAATTTCTGACCAAATTTAAACTCTAATCTCTATATGTTTCCGACACGATAAGCAAAAATCTGTAATGTTGAGTCTAGAAAGTTTGAAATCTTTATTCGGATAATCAATTACCCTTTTGACTATGCCTGACGATTCACGAACATTTATGTGTATATGTGTTATATATTTATAGTAAACGATAACAAAGTATTAGATATACAATATTAGGTTTCGATATAAGAATACTATATTCATCGGCGAGAGTAAATGATAGTAGGATTTTATAATTATTTGAAACTGTTTTTGTCAAACTTTTAATGAGTAATTTTAATAAAATAAAAGTTTTAACGTTATCTTAAAAGTCGAAATTTTTCTAGAAACCTTTTGTCAAATTGTAATTGATAACGGTCCGTGATAGATGACGGCTATGTAATTTACACGTTTCTAATTCTTCTTTCTTTGATTATTATTATTAATATTATATATTATATATTCCTGTTATAAATCAACCCGTGATCGAATACATCATTATTATTACTGTGCCTAATTTGAAAATAATCACTACTGCTTTTACTTTTGACAACTACCCCCATGTCTTATATGTACTTATATAGTTTGCAATTATAGATTGGAGATAGATAGATAGTTAGAGGGCATAGAAGGCACACATTAACCACCATCTTCCTCAAATCCGTCATCACCATGAAACACCAAACACCACGGTTATCACCTTCATACCATCCACTTTAAACCATGGTCTCAAACCATCTCACCCACGAGCACACCATAACAACTACAACCCTTGATTGTTACTACTGCTATAAACCAAGTTACCGATCTTTTTCCTACTCATCCTTCTTGTTTATATCTTCGGTTAAATACACAAACTCAAACCCACTTGTTCTATTAATCCTATTCGTATCTGTTCCTGGCCGAGTACCATTTCAAATCGCCATGGTTTCCGTTATTAATCACTACTACTATATGTAAGTTCTCTCGTTCTTGTTTTATCAAAACTAAATATTCACAAAACCAACAACCATCGGCCACCCGTCTAACTACCGTCGATCACACTATACTGAAACTCATTACCACCACGCTACACCACCTTCCAAACTATCTTCAAACATCGCTAGATACTACTACAGTTAACCTTCACTTTTAAACGAAAACAACACATACAAACCACAATCATCGAACACCATGTACAACCAACAAAAACCGCCACATCTCCTTCTCCATGATAACTACCATTAACCAACGAGTTCCCACCTTCACCTTCGAAGAAAAACCAACTGCAACCACTAGACCCTCAACCATCGTGAACCTCTTCCACCACAATCACCACCCTTGATACTTCCTGTTTGACTTCAACAAATCAACTATCGTCTCTCTCATCCACTCTCTCACTTTAGTTATCTATTGATGTTTTCTGTTTGAAAATAGTAGCTTCTGCAGATGCTTCCGTCACTCTTTTTGCTATCATAACCACAGCCTGTGCTGCTACATCAATTTCTGTCACAACCATCGCAAATCACCACCTTAAATGGCTGCTGGATTCATGCTTCTGTGCTACTATTCTTCAGCCATTAAACCGCCACCACAAACCCACTGTTATTGCTATGTTCTTTTGGAACAAAATGATGATGATGGAAAAGTGAAGAAACAAGATAATAATGAATATTAATACTAACAGATGGACAAAAAGAAAACAACGTGGCTATTTTAGCATCCTTCTTTTTGCTTTTAAAAAAAAATATAACAACACTTTAATAATCACAATAGACAACAATGTTGAATACCCATTTTGACCCCGAGGTTTTTTATTTTCTGATAAAACAGTCCGTTTATGTCCATGTTTGGAAGTCGTTGATTGTTAGGACAAGAAAGTGAATGGTGAACGAAAAACTTTGTTTGATTGGTTGATCAGACGTGTCCCTGATAAGAATTCAATTAGTGATTTAATCGGGCTACTGGACTGAAGGAAGACTTGTAATTGGGCCGTAAACCATTTAGAATATTGGGCCGAAACCCAATTATAATTAGGATAAATCATATGGTGAAGAAACAGATACGGGTTATAAAAGTATTAAGGGGTAATTAAAAACAGAAGAGCAAAGCTAGATGATTGGTTTAAGGGTGTGTTGGTTATCCTAGAGGTCTTGAGTTCGAACCCTACTGATGGCAGCTATTTTTTTTTATCCAAGCTTTTGAGGTAGTTTCCCATTACTATAAGCATTATTATTACTACTAATACAAAGATTTATTACTATTATTATTATTATTATTATTATTATTATTATTATTATTATTATTATTATTATTATTATTATTATTATTATTATTATTATTATTATTATTATTATTATTATTATTATTATTATTATTATTATTATTATATGAAAATTCCTATTATTATTAATTTTAAGATAATTATTATTATTGTAAATATCATTATTTTTTTTTAAAAACATTTAAAATTATGATTTTTTTTAACATTATTATTATTATAATCATTATTTTTATTATTAATCATACTAATATTATTATTATTATAACAATAATTATTTTAAAAGATATAATTATTATGTATAACCCAAATATAACTAATATCACAAACTATTATGTTTTAAATGAATTAACTAATATAATATTATTAGATATCATATGTATATAATATAATCTATCATAAGTATTAAAATAACTATATAAAAGTATATTAATTATACTATATTATAAAATATATAAACTTAATTGATTAATATTATGTGTTAATACATAATTGATATAGGTTCGTGAATCCGAGGCTAACCTTATACGTGATCAATGATGTTATATGTATTTTTACTACAAAATACAGTATGGTGAGTATATAGTTCCCTTTTAAACTTTAAATATTTTTGGGCTGAGAATACATGCGCTGTTTTTATAAATGATTTACGTTATGGACACAAGTGATTAAAAATGATATTCTGCGGATTGATGTGCTAGGTAATTTATTTATATGTTATAATAGCATGTAAGCGCGAATCCTAAAGATAGATCTATCGGGTTTAACACCCCCATCCAGTAGGCTGCACTAGACATAAGAACTAGTGGGCGGATGTTTAGTACTTCGAGGATTATTTATACACTTGCGAGTGTACATATCCATCTTTGCGAAGATGACTTATTATATTATTGTTAAGGTTGGTTACTGAGGCCTCAACATAAGCAGAATGATTTTATACACTTGCGAGTGTATTATATTTTTATACATGAAATCTTGTGGTCCATAGTTATAACGCTGCTAGCATCAAACCTATATATCTCACCAACTTTATGTTGACTTTTTAAAGCATGTTATTCTCAGGTACGAATTAAGTCTTCCGCTGTGCATTTGCTCATTTTAAAGACATTACTTGGAGTCGATCATCGCGATGGAACCAACTGTTGAAGACTTCATCCGGAAGGATTAGTCGCGGACATTTCAGTTGGTATCAGAGCGTTGGTATTAGTGAACCAGGTCTCCCAATAGTGTGTCTAACTGATAGTTGTTAGGATACATTAGTGAGTCTGGACTTTGACCGTGTCTGCCTGTCAAAAGTTTTGCTTATCATTTCTAGTCGGAAATAATTTGCCTATCATCCTTAGGAAATTGCCTGCCTATCATTCTCAAGTCTAGACACGTCCTACTGCATTTAGTGCATCGATAGTGTATAGACAAAAATTCATATCTTAGCGTATCTGTTACTGTAGAATTGCTTGACACATGTCTTAAATTCCTCCGTAGCCTATGGAATCTTTTGATATTCTATGAATTTAGAATATCATCCTATATTCGACAATCATTTCACATCGAAGATCCCTTTCATCCACTAAATGGTTCTCTTGGCGATGAACCTGAAAGCACTTACCGGCGAACCTGTTCGAGAAACCATTTTCTCTCTCATTTCTAGAGTATCTCGTCACGATTATATATTTTTTTTCTATATTTCGAATCTTGTTCATTTACTCGCTCCAACCGCCAATTTTCCCAGTATACTAGTAGAAATTAACAAACTTCGCGCTCGCGTGACGGCTTTGGAGAATATGGTGCGAAGGTTACAAACACCAGCAGCAGTACCAACAGCATAATTAGCACCACCATCATCAACGTCAACAGTACTCTTATCCCCCCCAAACCACAACCATGCCGTAACCCTCAACATCACAATCTGTATCTCGGATATCAACCTCACATGCTTCAATATCACCATCTGTACTTCGAGTATGATCTTCGTTCTATATATCGTTTTACATCGATTACCTTCGCTTTACGTAACGTTCTACCTCATATATCTTCGTTCGACATGGTGATTATGAAATCTCTAATGTTTTAGAGATCATATAATCCAGTATTAATGATAAATCAAATGAGTTTAATATCTTATTGACTCATTAAATCCATAATTACATCTGAAGAAAATATATATGCAAGTATATTTTCATAAAGATTGTAACTAAAAATTCTTTCGTACAAACTGTTAATGATGAAAATATTTTAACGGGTGGGTAGTACCCGAGGAATATTTAAAATTCACATTAACAAGTTACACTGTACATTCTCCGAATCTGATTCAACGGTCATTTACTATCCTACTTACAATCACCGATATACGTATCCGTTCATCACAGAATAACCATTTCCATTCAAATTTCATATTTGGATTTTTATCTATCCGAATCCAACAAGTGGCATAAAGAAGAAATATTGGACAAATTAAAAATTGTTAGAAATACACGAATTAACTAATTGAAAATCTGATAAGGATTCCACGCTAACTGATCCGGCTAACTGTTCCCAGCTAACTGATTAACATTTAATTTATCGCAATTTACATTCTCGCAATTTTATTTATCGTCATTTAATTTCTGTTATTTACTTTTACGCACTATAAATAACGGGACACGTATGCAAGGTTTCGATTTATCATATCGACCCATCTATATATATATATATCGGAACAACCGTAGACACTCTATATGTGAAGATGGGAGTTGGCTATACAGGGTTGGAGTTGATTCCAAAATATATATATGGTTTGAGTTGTGATCGACACAGAGACCGGTACACGGGTCACGATACGTATTAATTAATTCGAATATTATATATTTAATTTATATATGAATTTATTGAACCATTGGATAATCGGACTATTGGACTGCTAACTTTGGACAATTAAAATGAATTAAAATGTTGATTATAATATATGAAACTAAACTAATCTTCAAGTTTGCCACTTAATTCTATCTTAAACCTCATTCGCGTCTTGACGATTACAATTCGCATTCACAACTTTTCCTGATTCTTGAAAACACCTTGATCGAAAGGTTGAACCCGCTGCACCTCGTTTACGGAAGAAAGATTTATGCATACAGTGATGGATCTGAAAAATTTCCGAAACCGAAGTTATAGTTAAAACTTATCCGCGTCAAATTCCTTATCATCCATTAGCAAAAACAACCCTACAATTCCTTTTCAAGAAGCTAATTTTGTCACAGCTCCACTTCGACTTCTCAGTAAAACTACTCCTATTATAACCACGATATTTATACCTTGTCCTTTCGTCATCGTTACCGAAGAACCTTTTATATTTCACAACATCATCAACAGATGTACCAGCAACTCGTTACCTCTTTGGCGAAATCCGCAATCTGTATTTTGAAAATCTCGAAGAAATTCTTCCAGTTATACCGAAAACGTCTATCCATAAGAGTTTCATATTTCGAATGTGAAGTTTCTGAAAAACACCCTGAACTATGAAGTAGTTCTTGAAATGCTGATGAAGCAGCAAAAACTGTAGACGAATTTAGCAGTCAAAAGTTGACGATAAAGTATAATGTGTTGGTAAAAGCTCAGAAAAAGAGGAGGTTTGGAACTGGAAAACGGATTGAGCAAAGTATGAAGGAGGATGTAGATAAATCACAGGAACTGAACCTGCCTTCCAAGGATTTAAATGATTCAGTACCTACTGAAACCGTAGGTAAAAACCCTACTCCTTATTCTAAACCTTTCCAGATGATATTCTTCATCATCATCTTATTTTAGATATTATAAGATATCTTCATATCTTCCGTTATACATATTCTCCATATTTCTGGAGATATTCTCACAACTATTCTTATCTACGATCATTCAACTCTTCGTAACATCTGCGTTACAATATAAAAGAAACTGTGTTAGTTTCTAAATTCTGAAACCTTCAAGTTTAAAATATGAGTGTTTTGAAGTAGTGTTGGGAACTGATGCATGAATTAGTATAATATAATGGAACTTGATCAACTTCATTATATTACAGTAAGCTATGTTAAGTTTCTAATGGAATGTGATGATTCACAGTACCATCATCATATGCCATGTTACACGGCTCTTACATTCTATCCAATTCCAAAACGTATTAAGAACATATCATCTTGATAAGTTCTATTTTCCTGAATATTATGGTAATTTGACAAATCAAAATCGTGCCATTACCATTCCTTTCTGAGAACATTAGTTATGTTCATTCCAAATCTCATACCTACGAATTCCGGACCATTAGAAGAGACGCTTAACCGTAAGAAGAGGAAACGAAAGAATGAAGCTTAGAAATAAAAATTTGGGGTATAGATCGCAGCAAATAGGAGAAATCATTAACTGTGGATGACAATGATTATAGAAGACAGAAGTAGGAACATCGAAATATAAGGGAAGATATAAAACCCAACAACCACCCAGAAATTTACAAACCGTGTATATCAATACGTATTGCAACGTAAAGACACGGGAGAATTAAAAACATTATAATTCCAAGGAAATCATAAAAGTGAATAAATTCTTCTGGTGGTAAATGAAAGAGAAGAATGACAGATGTGAAAATTAAGAGTATATCAAGGATCAGAATGGGATGGAGCATTTTAAAGAATACTCTAAGGTATGAATTGGGGATAGAAAATATGGGAAGTAAGGAAGGAAAGGAGGTGGATTTATAGTGAAATATCCGACAAAGAAATCGAAACAGATTACCGCATTAAATCAAAGGAGATCATGTTTTCTAAATCGCCGAAGAAACAAATCTTATTACGTAAGATTTTCTTTAATTCCATAAATTCCGAAAATCAATCCTAATCACGTCATCGGTTAAAACAATTCCATATTCACTCATTTCATTCTTTTGTGATAGCTTCACTCGTGTGCTTCACATGATCGAATCGTTTTATCCGTATCTTCCAATAATGATAAAACTCTACTATTACCCCATATTCGTCATGAAAACATTCCTAATGTTATTTATGACAACCTCTACCAAATTTCGGGGACGAAATTTCTTTAACAGGTGGGTACTGTAACGACCCGGAAATTTCCGACCAAATTTAAACTCTAATCTCTATATGTTTCCGACACGATAAGCAAAAATCTGTAATGTTGAGTCTAGAAAGTTTGAAATCTTTATTCGGATAATCAATTACCCTTTTGACTATGCCTGACGATTCACGAACATTTATGTGTATATGTGTTATATATTTATAGTAAACGATAACAAAGTATTAGATATACAATATTAGGTTTCGATATAAGAATACTATATTCATCGGCGAGAGTAAATGATAGTAGGATTTTATAATTATTTGAAACTGTTTTTGTCAAACTATTAATGAGTCATTTTAATAAAATAAAAGTTTTAACGTTATCTTAAAAGTCGAAATTTTTCTAGAAACCTTTTGTCAAATTGTAATTGATAACGGTCCGTGATAGATGACGGCTATGTAATTTACACGTTTCTAATTCTTCTTTCTTTGATTATTATTATTAATATTATATATTATATATTCCTGTTATAAATCAACCCGTGATCGAATACATCATTATTATTACTGTGCCTAATTTGAAAATAATCACTACTGCTTTTACTTTTGACAACTACCCCCATGTCTTATATGTACTTATATAGTTTGCAATTATAGATTGGAGATAGATAGATAGTTAGAGGGCATAGAAGGCACACATTAACCACCATCTTCCTCAAATCCGTCATCACCATGAAACGCCAAACACCACGGTTATCACCTTCATACCATCCACTTTAAACCATGGTCTCAAACCATCTCACCCACGAGCACACCATAACAACTACAACCCTTGATTGTTACTACTGCTATAAACCAAGTTACCGATCTTTTTCCTACTCATCCTTCTTGTTTATATCTTCGGTTAAATACACAAACTCAAACCCACTTGTTCTATTAATCCTATTCGTATCTGTTCCTGGCCGAGTACCATTTCAAATCGCCATGGTTTCCGTTATTAATCACTACTACTATATGTAAGTTCTCTCGTTCTTGTTTTATCAAAACTAAATATTCACAAAACCAACAACCATCGGCCACCCGTCTAACTACCGTCGATCACACTATACTGAAACTCATTACCACCACGCTACACCACCTTCCAAACTATCTTCAAACATCGCTAGATACTACTACAGTTAACCTTCACTTTTAAACGAAAACAACACATACAAACCACAATCATCGAACACCATGTACAACCAACAAAAACCGCCACATCTCCTTCTCCATGATAACTACCATTAACCAACGAGTTCCCACCTTCACCTTCGAAGAAAAACCAACTGCAACCACTAGACCCTCAACCATCGCGAACCTCTTCCACCACAATCACCACCCTTGATACTTCCTGTTCGACTTCAACAAATCAACTATCGTCTCTCTCATCCACTCTCTCACTTTAGTTATCTATTGATGTTTTCTGTTTGAAAATAGTAGCTTCTGCAGCTGCTTCCGTCACTCTTTTTGCTATCATAACCACAGCCTGTGCTGCTACATCAATTTCTGTCACAACCATCGCAAATCACCACCTTAAATGGCTGCTGGATTCATGCTTCTGTGCTACTATTCTTCAGCCATTAAACCGCCACCACAAACCCACTGTTATTGCTATGTTCTTTTGGAACAAAATGATGATGATGGAAAAGTGAAGAAACAAGATAATAATGAATATTAATACTAACAGATGGACAAAAAGAAAACAACGTGGCTGTTTTAGCATCCTTCTTTTTGCTTTTAAAAAAAAATATAACAACACTTTAATAATCACAATAGACAATAATGTTGAATACCCATTTTGACCCCGAGGTTTTTTATTTTCTGATAAAACAGTCCGTTTATGTCCATGTTTGGAAGTCGTTGATTGTTAGGACAAGAAAGTGAATGGTGAACGAAAACCTTTGTTTGATTGGTTGATCAGACGTGTCCCTGATAAGAATTCAATTAGTGATTTAATCGGGCTACTGGACTGAAGGAAGACTTGTAATTGGGCCGTAAACCATTTAGAATATTGGGCCGAAACCCAATTATAATTAGGATAAATCATATGGTGAAGAAACAGATACGGGTTATAAAAGTATTAAGGGGTAATTAAAAACAGAAGAGCAAAGCTAGATGATTGGTTTAAGGGTGTGTTGGTTATCCTAGAGGTCTTGAGTTCGAACCCTACTGATGGCAGCTATTTTTTTTTATCCAAGCTTTTGAGGTAGTTTCCCATTACTATAAGCATTATTATTACTACTAATACAAAGATTTATTACTATTATTATTATTATTATTATTATTATTATTATTATTATTATTATTATTATTATTATTATTATTATTATTATTATTATTATTATTATTATTATTATATGAAAATTCCTATTATTATTAATTTTAAGATAATTATTATTATTGTAAATATCATTATTTTTTTTTTAAAAACATTTAAAATTATGATTTTTTTTAACATTATTATTATTATAATCATTATTTTTATTATTAATCTTACTAATATTATTATTATTATAACAATAATTATTTTAAAAGATATAATTATTATGTATAACACAAATATAACTAATATCACAAACTATTATGTTTTAAATGAATTAACTAATATAATATTATTAGATATCATATGTATATAATATAATCTATCATAAGTATTAAAATAACTATATAAAAGGATATTAATTATACTATATTATAAAATATATAAACTTAATTGATTAATATTATGTGTTAATACATAATTGATATAGGTTCGTGAATCCGAGGCTAACCTTATACGTGATCAATGATGTTATATGTATTTTTACTACAAAATACAGTATGGTGAGTATATAGTTCCCTTTTAAACTTTAAATATTTTTGGGCTGAGAATACACGCGCTGTTTTTATAAATGATTTACGTTATGGACACAAGTGATTAAAAATGATATTCTGCGGATTGATGTGCTAGGTAATTTATTTATATGTTATAATAGCATGTAAGCGCGAATCCTAAAGATAGATCTATCGGGTTTAACACCCCCATCCAGTAGGCTGCACTAGACATAAGAACTAGTGGGCGGATGTTTAGTACTTCGAGGATTATTTATACACTTGCGAGTGTACATATCCATCTTTGCGAAGATGACTTATTATATTATTGTTAAGGTTGGTTACTGAGGCCTCAACATAAGCAGAATGATTTTATACACTTGCGAGTGTATTATATTTTTATACATGAAATCTTGTGGTCCATAGTTATAACGCTGCTAGCATCAAACCTATATATCTCACCAACTTTATGTTGACTTTTTAAAGCATGTTATTCTCAGGTACGAATTAAGTCTTCCGCTGTGCATTTGCTCATTTTAAAGACATTACTTGGAGTCGATCATCGCGATGGAACCAACTGTTGAAGACTTCGTCCGGAAGGATTAGTCGCGGACATTTCAGAGACCAAGTTGTCTCAAGCATGCAAGAGTTATTTTAACTTGTTACCCAATTTAGCTTACACCTTATTCCCACACATGAAAAGCAAACCTTGACCTTCCTTGTTTACCCTCAAAACCGTCCACCCCATGGGACACAAGAGGAGTTCATTTTCTCATTTTCCTTATCACTTGATACTTGCATCTCACTCTCATTTACACACATTCAAACCACATCCAAACTCTCTCAACTTTCTCTCTTTTCTTTGTAAGTAATAAACTTTTTTTTTCTTTCCTTCTTGGCTCCAAAACCGTAACCCTTAAGCCATTCATCATCATCTTTTCTTGTTTAATTTACTTGATTGTTTGTAGTATGTTACTTGTTTGTTGTAAGATCAAGTTTCTTTAGCTTGAATCTTCATAGATCTTGGTTTCTCTTTTGTTTATGAAGAACCAAGAACAAGAACTCAAACTTGTTAGTTTGTAGTTCCATACTTATGTATTTTTAAGATTCAAGTTCATAAACTTTAAAATCTTTCTTTGTTTTCATGTTTGTAGACTTAAACACTAAGATTCAACTTTGTTTTTGAATCTTCCTAAGTATGATGCAAACATGAACAAAATACTTATAGATCTAGTTACTTACTTTATTTATGTTCACTTTAATTTCATGTTTTCAAGTTCATAAGTTTCAAAACTTTCTTATTGTTTATATTGTTGACTTGAACTATTAAGATCTACACCTTGGTTTGATCTTCTCAAGTATGAAACAAATGTAAACATAAAACTTGTAGATCTAGTTATTTGAATCACTTTTACTTAGTTAAATTTGTGATTTATGTTGTTGATCAAGTATTTACTAGTTAAAACTTGATTATTATACTTGAAACTTTGTAAGTTCAAGACATAGAAGTTTAACTTGCTAGTTACAACTTCACACACTTGTGTTGATTAACTTAAGTACTAGATCTATACATTTGAAACTAAGATCTTCAAGATCTACTAAGAACTAAGTTCTACAACCTAAGATCTTGTGTACTTAAGTTTATTTTCAAGTTTGTAGATTATTACTAGTTTTAAAGTTGATGTATGTGTTAGATCTAAGACCTTGATGAAACTTTGGTTCATCAAACATCATACAACTCTTAAGTGAGTTGATCTACATGTCTTAGACTCACACTTGTGTTGCTAGTGTCAAAACTTAGTTAGTATTACTTTCATAGTTCATGTGTGTGTAGATCTAGGACTTGATGTAACTTTGGTTCATCAAATTAATGTCTTAGACTTGCACTAGGGTTATGATGGAAAAATCTTGGTTAAGATGATGTAGACACATCCATGAGTTGTACACTTGAAGCTATATGCATCAAGGATGAGAGCCATGATGAACATCGAGCACCAAGACCACCGGAACTCTCCAAACTTCTTGCTTTCTGTCCCAAAGTCTCTGACCTACTGTTTCTGGACCAGACCAGTAGGTCTGGGCTGATCCCATCTTGATTTTTGGATAGAAATTTTTGAGTAGATAATTTTTCATTTAGGACTCATCTTCATCCGAGTTACGGTTTAGGATTTATGGCCCTCCGTTCGTCACTATGTCCTTTAACGTTGTGCAGAAAATTTCTGACCTACTCGCACTTAGACCGTCGCCACGGTCAAACCAAGACGAGTTAGCTTCTGTAATTTTAACCACACTTAAACGACTCATATACAGAGCCATAGCCACTGGCCTCACCTCTGTTCGGTTTGTGTAGAGGCCGTGGTGACTGATCCAAGTCAGCCTTTGTTTTAAACGACTTTCATAGACGAACCTTACTTGTTACCTTTTGTTTAATGATGATTGATGATGACCCTTATGACCTTAATTACATACTTATAAACCTTTTGAGATGACTTACTGACTTAGTACTATTTGACTTAGGTTGAGGACTCCGGACCGTTTACTTGCACACCTTTCCCGACTACTACTTTACCGCTACTACTATCATTGTGAGTTATAGCATTCCCTTTTTTTTACTTTAACTTATTTTGGGAACTGAGAATACATGCGGATTTTATGTTTTATATACTAGGCACGAGTACTTAAACTTATATATGTGTGGGTTATACAACCGCATAAACATTCCCTTTAGCTCGGTAACGTTTAATCATTGGTTTTTGAACCGTGAACGCGAATCTTAGATATGGATCCATAGGGTTTGACATCCCCACTCGGGCTAGTAGCGCTAGCATTTAACGGGTGTTTAATACTTCGAGGTTATACGCACTTGCCAAGTGCACTTTAAGGGGGTACATTAAACGTTAAGTTAGTTACCGGGTGCCCACGGTTAAGCATATACTTTTACATACTTTTGAACGCTCGTTGTAGCACTGAAATCTCGTGGCCTACTTACATTACTGTTATACTTAAACTATAGCTCACCAACCTTTATGTTGACCTTTTTAAGCATGTATTTCTCAGGTGCTTGAAGTCGCTTCCGCTATCTTACTAGTCGTGCTGTAGAACCCGCTGCCTAGAGTTGTTATCGCATGACTACTTATCTTGCATTCAAACTTATTTACTTTTGAAACTATGTTATGTAATGACCATTGGGGTCTCGTACACTTATTTATTGCTTCTACTTAACCAAGCATGCTTTTGAATTGTAAAACATTTGACGTTTGTTATGACATCACTTTTATTAATGAATACAAACTCTGTTTTGAAAACGCATATAGTACTTAACCTTGTAATGATCCTGTTGATGATGGTCCGTACATGATGATTTAGTACGGGGCGTCACATTTGGTATCAGAGCATTGGTTGTAGGGAATTAGGTTGCATTAGTGAGTCTAAGACCGACCCGAGTAGGATTCACTAATAGGACTAATCTACAACTTGCTAGTTTACGTGTTTCTGCTGAACTTACTGCATGCTGCTGCTTACTGTTACTGCTATATGCCACATGCTATTACATGATTTCACTACTGCATGATGCTACTTGCTTTCGATTGCATGCTACCTTCATACGAATTACTGATATTGCCATGCAACTTATTGTCATACATGATTTAAACTGTTGGCCTATTATTTGCTTGCTTTATGACATACTGACATGGAAAATTTATTTTTCCTTGTTCAGATGTCGGATGTTCCACCTGCTGGCATTTCGGGCAGTACAGACTCAGACCCCGTCGCCCTACCTACTGCTACACCTGCTGCTGCTACTGCCGATACACCGGCCCCGGCACCCACTAGTGATCGCGGCGCTTCCACTTCCGGAGATGGTACTAGTGCACCTGCCCCAGTTTCTGCTCCCGGACCCTCGGGGTCACAGCCCCGCATTGGTGGTATTGAGATCCCTGCAGAGTTCGGGGAAGGGCCTTTTCGTAACCACATGCGCACGCCTTGCCGACGCACTCCCGACGGACGTTTAGTCGTGATTCCGCTAGGCAGACACCGACAGATGTTGGCCGCCTTCGGACGCTTTGGATTACCAGCTCAGCCACCAGTGTCACCACCACACGATTCGGATGACTCATCATCCGCCGATTCTTCATCATCAGACGACTCCAGCGATGATGAGGATCCTACTGATAGACCTATTCAGGAACCCTCCACCCCGCCGAGGAAGCGGTACCGGTTCGACGGCACCGTCATTCCAGGGGTGAATGGAGGTCGTGCTTTTACTGACGCTTTTGGCCATCGTCGTAGGGTTACTGCTCGTAAACGAGTTGTGCCATACCCTGCCGACCCACAGATACGTAAGGTTCCCCGTTACGTATTGACTATTCCTGGAACCGTACCACCTAGATTTAGATACGGACCACTTACATCTAGGGACGTACCGTCTACATCCGGAGCCGGACCATCTACATCAGCACCACCAGCACCAACCGCCCCACCTGCACCGCCTGCCCCACCAGCTCCCTCTAATGAGGAACTGATGAGGGAGATTGAGACTCTCCGAGCTCGAGTCACTGAGCTCGAGGAGCAGTTGGCTCGAGGAGCAGTTCACCCGCCTTCACCGTAGGACCTTGTATTTAGATTTCATGATGTAATCTAGACATAGTTTCATGTATTTCTGATAATGCTAAAAACGAACATATATTTCATAGCATTATTCCTCAAGAAAGACAAGCTTTTAGTTGCAATTGTTCTATTTACAAGTGATATTCGTTTAAATAATAAAAGGTGAAGACAAAAGACAGATTCGACGAATTGAAGACGCAAACGACCAAAAAGCTCAAAAGTACAAAAGACAATCAAAAAGGTTCCAATTATTGATAAGAAACGTCTCGAAATTACAAGAGTACAAGATTCAAAACGCAAAGTACAAAATATAAAATTGTACGCAAGGACGTTCGAAAATCCGGAACCGGGACCAGAGTCAACTCTTAACACTCGACGCAACGGACTAAAAATTACAAGTTAACTATGTATATAAATATAATATAATATATAATTAATTATATTAATTATATATATATTATATATATATATTATAAACCGTCGGCAGAGAAAGACTCCAAGGGTGTGAGCTGTAAATACATTCTCCGCGACTCGCGGAGTTTGAAGAGGATTTTGCCGCGAGTCGCGGAGCCCCAAATTTCGACTCTGGCTATAAAGCAAACCGAATTCTGATCATTTTTCATAATCTATTTCTCTCTTCTCTCATATATACGATATATATATATATATATATATAATTTATATTTTAATTTTAATTTTAATTATAATTCTAATAATAAGGGTATGTTAGCGAATGTTGTAAGGGTGTAAGTCGAAATTCTGTCCGTGTAACGCTACGCTATTTTTAATCATTGTAAGTTATGTTCAACCTTTTTATATTAATGTCTCGTAGCTAAGTTATTATTATGCTTATTTAATCCGAAGTAATCATGATGTTGGGCTAATTACTAAAATTGGGTAATTGGGCTTTGTACCATAATTGGGGTTTGGACAAAAGAACGACACTTGTGGAAATTAGACTATGGGCTATTAATGGGCTTTATATTTGTTTAACTAAATGAAAGTTTGTTAATGTAAATATAAAGATTTACAATTGGGCGTCCCTATAAATTACCATATACACTCGATCGGACACGATGGGCGGGGTATTTATATGTACGAATAATCGTTCATTTAACCGGAGACGGGAATGGATTAATAGCCACTAGAATAATTAAAACAGGGGTGAAATTACATTCAAGGTAATTGGTGTAATTGTTAACAAAGTAGTAAAACCTTGGTTTACACGCAGTTGATAACCTGGTGTATTCATTAAACAAAGTATTAAAACCTTGTTACAATTCGAATCCCCAATTAGTTGGAATATTTAACTTCGGGTATAATAATAATTTGACAAGGACACTTGCACTTTATATTTATGACTGATGGACTGTTATGGACAAAAACCAGACGGACATATTAAATAATCCAGGACAAAGGACAATTAACCCATGAGCATAAAACTAAAATCAACACGTCAAACATCATGATTACGGAAGTTTAAATAAGCATAATTCTTTTATTTCATATTTAATTTCCTTCATTTTATATTTAATTGCATTTCTAATTATCGCACTTTTATTTATTGTTATTTAATCGCACTTTTAATTATCGTACTTTTTAATTATCGCAATTTTATTTTATCGCACTTTTATTATTCGCAATTTCATTATCGTTATTTACTTTACGCTTTAATTTAAGTCTTGTATTTATTTTATATTTTACATTAGGTTTTAACTGCGACTAAAGTCTTAAAATCGACAAACCGGTCATTAAACGGTAAAAAAACCCCCCTTTATAATAATAATATTACTTATATATATGTTTGTATTTTTATAAAAGTAAACTAATATAGCGTTGAGCTTTGTTTAAAGATTTCCCTGTGGAACGAACCGGACTTACTAAAAACTACACTACTGTACGATTAGGTACACTGCCTATAAGTGTTGTAGCAAGGTTTAAGTATATCAATTCTATAAATAAATAAATATCTTGTGTAAAATTGTATCGTATTTAATAGTTTTTCCTAGTAAAATATAAAGCTATTTTATATACACCTCGCATAACATCAAGTATTTTTGGCTCCGCTGCCGGGGAACTATCTTAAAAGCCGGAAGCGCAACGCTAATATAAAAAAAAAAAAAAAAAGATTTTTTGTTTACTTTTATTAAAATTCGTTTTGTAAAAATACGTTTTAAATATTCGAAAAATATAAAAAGAAAAACAAAAATATAAGTATTTTTAAGATTTTGTTAAATATTTAAGTTTTACAAGTTTCTTTATTTTTAGTTTAGTTTATAAAAATATAAGTTTTATTAAATATCTTTTATTTATAAAAAAAAAACAGAAAACAGAAACTAAAAAAAAAATAAAGAAAAAAACGCGTCGAATATTTAAATCTGTCAACTGAATTTCTGAACCCCGCGACTCGCGGGGTTTGAAGCATTAAATACCGCAACTCGCGGAGCTTCTCTGACACGCGAACAGGAAACCCTAATTCAGCATTAATTACGGGTTTTAATTAATTATTATTATTATTTAACCCTAATTATTATTATTATTATTATTATTATTATTATTAGTTTTATTTTAAGATTTACTTTTTATTTAATTTATATTTTAGTTTAAATTAGTTTTATTAAATTGTAAAATTAATAGTTTTATTAAATAAATAATATAAAAAATAATATTTTTATAAAAATTGTACTTTTTACAACTTTTTGTATATTTTTATATTTTGTCCCTTTTTAATCGTTGTAGCATAATATTTGTATTTTTCTCTCATAATTAATTTTAAATTTAGTTTTTGCTATAGTTATTTTTACTCCTAGATTTTTAGGCTTTGCCGTAGAATTCCTTAAGTGCTTTTTCTTTAGACTAAGATTTAGGTGCTTTAGAATTTTGCGACGCCTTTTTAAGTTTTAGTTTCTTTTTAAATTATTTCCATTTGGGATTTAGTTTTTCCTGTAAGCTTTAATAATTTTTAGACACCTTTTTACTATGTATCAATTATCATTCCAATTAGTAATTTCAATTTGCGATTATAAATTTAAGTTAGTTGTAGTAATAAGGTTAGGTTAGTCAAGTATTTTTAAGTTTTTTTAAGTTTCTTTTATTTTTCCGTCACCTTTTATTTTTCAACCATTTTTCTTTTTCGACATTTTTCGACGAACTCTTTTTCTTTCTTATTTCTCGCTATTCTAGTTTTTAGGACATAGATTTTTATTCTACTTCTTATCTAAATTTCTTAAAATTACGAAAATTTATTTTAAGTGGTTAAATTGATAGACATCAAAATTTTCTGGTTCGTAGTAATAGTTGGATTTGTACGTGGACCGGGTTATTGGAGCCAAACAGTCCTCAATTATATTGAGACCAAACGAATCATGCCCCTCTGCTGCATCTTTTGGCTATTCGAAACGTGGGCAAAATCAGAAAAGTCTATTGATTGGATAACTTATTATAATTTTTCTTTCCTTTTAAAAAAAACTAATAGGATATTCAGTGAATGCACCGAGCAAGACGTTCATCACCTTTTGTACGTTCACCACCTGTAACTAGATCAAGATATTTAGCAAATATAACCGCCGTTGATTTTTCTTTAGAATCGTCATCCAGTCGACCAAGTACTTCAGTTCAAATTTCCGATAATCCATTTTTTGAACCCGACCTCACAATTGAGAATCCGGAGAATATTCAGGAACGGTTCGTAGATCCTGAACCATTAAACTTTCCTCCGGAACCACCAATCATTCAAACAGAGATTGTTGAGGAACGAACCATTAAATCAGAATCATCTAGTGATACCGATTCAACAAATTCAATTATGGAGAATCTGGAACCTTTAAGTATGGAAGACCGAATGAGAGCTAAACGCACTGGCCAAGGTCACGCAATTACTCATCCAGACATTAATGCGCCAGATTATGAAATCAAAGGACAAATTCTACACATGGTGACTAATCAATGCCAATTTAGTGGTGCGCCGAAGGAAGATCCAAATGAACATCTACGTACCTTTAATAGGATCTGCACACTATTTAAAATACGAGAAGTGGAGGATGAACAGATATATCTCATGTTATTTCCCTGGACTTTAAAGGGAGAAGCCAAAGATTGGTTGGAATCGTTACCTGAAGGGGCGATCGATACATGGGACGTTTTAATTGACAAATTTCTTAAACAATTCTTTCCTGCATCTAAAGCCGTAAGACTTCAAGCAGAAATTGTTACGTTCACACAGAAACCAAATGAAACTCTATATGAGGCGTGGACAAGATATGGAAAGTTGTTAAGAGGATGTCCGCAACATGGTTTAGACACCTGTCAAATAGTACAAATATTCTACCAAGGATGCGACATCACTACAAGGAAAGACATAGATATAGCAGCTGATGGTTCTTTATGAAGAAAACCGAAACTGATGCTTACAAAATTATTGATAACACTGCTTCCCACTCACATGAGTGGCACCAAGAAAAAGATATCATTAGATCATCTAAAGCAGCTAGAGCCGATTCTAGCCATGACTTAGATTCCATTTCCGCAAAGATAGATGCTGTGGAGAGACGAATGGAAAAGATGACTAAAGATATTCACTCAATACGAATTAGTTGTGAGCAGTGTGGAGGACCACATTTGACAAAAGATTGTCTCAGTATTGAATTAACAATGGAACAAAGAGAGAATATTTCATACATAAACCAAAGGCCTGGAAATAATTATCAGAATAATTATCAACCGCCAAGACCGATTTACAATCAAAACCAGAATTATAACCGAAATATTCCATACAACAACCAACAAGGTCCTAGCAATCAACAAGTATCCAATAATACTTACAATCAGCAAAGACCGAATTTTCAAAACAAACCACCACAACAAACCGATGATAAAAAGCCGAATTTAGAAGATATGATGACAAAGCTAGTTGAAACTCAAACACAGTTTTTCACATCTCAGAAACAAACCAATGAACAAAATGCTCAAGCATTTAGAAATCAACAAGCTTCTATTCAAAATCTGGAACAAGAAGTGAGTAACCTAGCAAGGTTAATAGGTGAAAGAAAACCGGGAAGTCTACCTAGTGATACAAATGCTAACCCCCGGAATGAAACAGCTAAAGCCATTACCACAAGAAGTGGTACAACACTTAAACCACCTGAAATACCTGTAACTTCTGATGAAACTATTCCTACTCTACAAGAACCACAACCTGATCAAGATAAGGAAAAAGAACCGGTAGTTGAAAAGGTTAATGAAAATAACACAGTTAAGGATAAACCTTTTGTTAAACCATACCAACCACCACTTCCTTACCCGAGTAAAATGAAGAAAGAGAAACTTGAAGCCGAGCAATCCAAATTCTTGGATATGTTTAAACAGATAAATGTAAATCTTCCTTTCATTGATGTGATTTCAGGAATGCCAAGATATGCTAAATTCTTGAAAGATCTAATCTCAAATAGAAAGAAAATGGAAGAACTCTCGGCTGTTACTATGAATGCTAATTGTTCAGCAGTGCTGTTGAATAAGATACCAGAAAAACTATCTGATCCAGGAAGTTTCACAATTCCATGTTTTCTGGGTAGTCTTAGTTCAATAGAAGCATTGGCAGACTTAGGTGCTAGTATAAATCTAATGCCGTATTCACTATACGCTAAACTAGACCTTGGAGAATTGAAACCAACTAGAATAAGCATACAACTAGCCGATAGATCAATAAAATATGCTAGAGGGATAATGGAGAACATGCTAGTTAAACTTGGTACTTTAGTATTTCCAGTAGATTTTGTTGTTTTGGACATGGAAGAAGATTCTCAAGTTCCTCTCATATTAGGAAGACCATTCTTAAACACGGCTAAAGCAATGATAGACGTGTTCGGTAAGAAATTGACCCTAAGTATAGTGGATGAGAGTGTTACCTTTTCAGTTGATAGAGCAATGCAACAACCACAATCTGCAGATGATACATGTTATTATATTCAAACTATTGATGCACATGCAGAATTATTAGAAGAATTTCCAGAATTACAAGGAACAGGAGAATGTTCTTTAGGAGAAGGTAATGAACCAATTGATGAAGCTGAAATGTTAGCTACACTTATAGCTAATGGATATGAACCAACAACAGAAGAAATTCAAATGCTAAAAGAAGAAGACAGATATCGATATAAATCATCGATAGAAGAACCTCCGAAATTAGAGTTAAAGCCACTTTCAAACCATTTGGAATACGCTTATTTACATGGTGAATCTGAATTACCTGTAATAATATCGTCTTCTCTTACTGAAAATGAGAAATCACAACTCATTTCTGTGTTGAAAGCTCATAAACCAGCCATTGCATGGAAGATTCATGATATTAAAGGAATAAGTCCTTCGTATTGCACACATAAAATCCTTATGGAAGAAGGTCATAAAACGTATGTGCAACGCCAACGAAGACTAAATCCTAATATGCAAGATGTAGTTAAGAAAGAGATTATTAAACTGCTAGATGCAGGTTTAATTTATCCAATCTCTGATAGTCCATGGGTAAGCCCAGTTCAATGCGTACCTAAGAAGGGTGGCATGACTGTCATTACAAATGAGAAAAATGAGCTTATTCCTACTAGGACTGTAACAGGATGGCGTGTATGTATTGATTATAGAAAATTAAATGACGCCACCAGAAAAGATCACTTTCACTTACCTTTCATAGATCAAATGTTGGAAAGATTAGCCGGAAATAGTTACTATTGTTTTCTAGATGGATTTTCCGGATATTTTCAAATTCCAATAGCACCCGAGGACCAAGAGAAAACCACATTCACGTGCCCTTATGGTACTTTTGCTTACAAACGCATGCCATTTGGACTTTGCAACGCCCCTGCAACCTTTCAAAGGTGTATGATGGCGATTTTTCACGACATGATAGAAGAATGCATGGAAGTATTCATGGATGACTTTTCAGTCTTCGATGATACATTTAAATCATGTCTAGTTAATCTGGAACGAATGCTAATTAGATGCGAAAAATCAAATCTAGTACTTAATTGGGAGAAATGCCATTTCATGGTTAAAGAAGGCATCGTTCTTGGACATAAAATTTCAAAAGAAGGAATTGAAGTGGATAGAGCTAAAGTAGATGTAATTGCTAAACTTCCACATCCCACCAATGTTAGAGGAGTTAGGAGTTTTCTAGGGCATGCCGGTTTTTACCGACGTTTCATAAAAGATTTTTCTAAAATTGCCACTCCTATGAATAAACTCCTAGAAAAGGATGCGCCATTCATCTTTTCAGATGAATGTATCAAATCTTTTAATATTCTTAAAGAGAAACTCACTAATGCACCGATCATGATAACACCAAATTGGAATCTACCATTTGAACTAATGTGCGATGCAAGTGATTTTGCAATGGGAGCCGTTTTAGGACAAAGGATTGAAAAACGATTTCAACCTATATATTATGCTAGTAAGACATTACAAGGAGCACAAACAAACTATACAACTACTGAAAAAGAACTCCTTGCTATTGTCTTTGCTTTTGACAAATTCCGAGCATATCTCGTTCTAGCAAAAACGGTGGTCTATACCGACCATTCTGCTCTTAGATACCTATTTTCAAAACAAGATGCTAAACCAAGATTAATCCGTTGGATCTTACTATTACAAGAGTTTGATATTGAAATCCGAGATAAAAGAGGAGCAGAAAATATCGCCGCTGATCATCTTTCTCGTCTTGAAAATCCCGAATTAGAAGTTCTAAATGAATCAGCCATACAAGACAACTTTCTTGATGAATATCTATTGAAGATAGATTATAAAGAAATCCCATGGTTTGCAGACTATGCAAACTACTTAGTTTGTGGATTCCTTGAAAAAGGATTATCGTACCAAAGACGAAAGAAATTCTTCAGTGATATAAAACACTATTTCTGGGAAGATCCACATTTGTTTAAAAGTTGTCCCGATGGAATAATACGCCGATGTGTATTTGGAGATGAAGCTAGTAAAATTTTAAACCATTGTCACACAGGACCAACAGGAGGGCATTATGGGCCTCAACTAACAGCAAGAAAAGTTTATGAAGCTGGATTCTATTGGCCTACAATTTACAAAGACGCACACCTTCTTTGCAAATCCTGTGATGCATGTCAAAGGGCCGGAAAAATAAGTCAACGTGATGAAATGCCACAAAATGTCATCCAAGTATGTGAAGTATTTGACATTTGGGGTATTGACTTTATGGGTCCATTTCCAAAATCTCATAATAATCTATATATACTCGTAGCCATTGATTATGTATCTAAATGGGCGGAAGCACAAGCTCTCCCAACTAACGATGCACGAGTTGTAGTCAACTTTTTAAAACGTCTTTTTGCAAGGTTTGGAACACCGAAAGCTTTAATAAGTGATCGGGGTACTCATTTCTGTAATAATCAACTTGAGAAAGTTCTTAAAAGATATGGAGTAACTCATAAAATCTCCACCGCATATCATCCACAAACAAGTGGACAAGTTGAAAATACAAACCGAGCTTTAAAACGTATTCTAGAGAAAACCGTAGGATCAAATCCGAAGGAATGGTCCATTAAATTGGAGGATGCACTCTGGGCTTTTAGAACAGCCTACAAAACTCCAATTGGAACCACACCTTTTAGACTTGTTTATGGAAAAGCATGTCATCTTCCAGTAGAAATTGAACACAAAGCATTTTGGGCTTTGAAAACATGTAATCTTGATTTACATGAAGCCGGACGTCTACGGTTAAGTCAACTAAACGAATTAGAAGAATTAAGACATGAAGCATACGAAAATTCGTTAATCTATAAAGAAAGAACGAAGAAATGGCATGATAAAAGAATCAGAAGTTCAAAAGAATTTAAAGAAGGAGACAGAGTTCTTCTTTTCAATTCACGATTCAAGCTATTTCCTGGAAAATTGAAATCAAGATGGTCTGGACCATTCATAGTCAAAAGAGTTTTCCCATACGGAACGATAGAATTAATAAATTCAAATGGGATTGAATTTAAAGTTAATGGTCACAGAGTTAAACACTACATAGATAGTCCGATGGAAGTCGACAACGAAGTTAATCACAATTTCGACACCACAGCTAACTAAGTGTGGGGAGAATCAAGTCTTTAAAGGATAATATGTATTTCTGTTAGAGTTAGATTGTCTGTTTTCGTGTAGTTCTCGAAAATGGAACCCGAATGGTCTTTCCCTAGCAGACCCTAAAGAACTAGTCTTCTCCCCCCATTCTGAATTTTTATTTTTTTTTAGGTTTTTACGAAATGAAGACTGCCTGTGAACTAAACCATGGTCTAATGCTACACGCTTTGATCACTAAACGTAATAATGACATACTCCCGAGTGAAATAGTATCAGTAATCAGAGAAAGAATGGACGGAGTTAGAAAAGAATCCAGATGCGAAGATAATAAGTTACAATTTGGTAAAGGAAAATCAAAATCCGCAGCGAAAAGAAGAGCACGACACCTAGAACGATGTCACAAATGCGGAAAATGGTCACATGGAGGTAAATGTTCCAATAATCAAACCTATTCAAATACCGAATTTGTTACTTTATGCAGAGACGGACCGTTCAGATGTTTAGAAGAAAAGACACTGAATGCTCGAGGTTACGCCTATGTAGCAATGGAAAACCAATTAAACCGACTATCTTATGAATGGGATAGATCATATAACTAAGAAATCTATTTCACAGGTATGTCTGTACAGTTTTTATTTTTATTTTTATTCTTAACCTTTTGATAATAAACGCTAATTTGTTCGCTAAAAAGTATTAAATTGGTATTGAATAAAATTAGGTTTGGCGACCGAAATTATTGATATCATTCAAAAATTTATTACATCACTGCGAAATTTAACGTTTATTCTTAAGGTATAAATATCTTTAAACAATCAACCCAAAATATTTCAAAAATTCGTCATTAGTTAAATTAGGTCTTGGAACCGAAATTACTTTACCGAAAAGAGGGGCGCATATTTTTGATAATATTTGATTGATTAAAGTGGGATAAAAAGACAAAAAGATTTTTAATTTTATTTTTACCATGTTTTTAAAATTAATATTTAAATCTTAAATTAATATTGTAATTTTTGTAAAAACAATATATTTTAAATTGTAAATATTTGAAAAAATTAATATAAGTTTGATATAAATTTATAAATTTTTAAATTAAAGTTGGTGTGAATTTTTAATTTTTAAAATATTAATTTTTAATTTTATGCATTTCAAATTTTAAGTTTGGTGTGAATTTTTAATATTAATTTTGAATTTTATATTTAAGTTGTGTGAATTTAAAAACAAAAATTTACTTTATCTCATTAAGTTAAGAATATGATTTTTAAAATTCGTCGTAAGTTGAAGACTAGGTCTTTGAACCGAAATTGCTTTACCCGAGGGAGGGACGAGAACTTTTATTATCATTATTTTTAATCTTATTGAATTAAAGTATGCCAAAAACATTGAAAAAACCCAAAAATCTTAGCTTTTAAAACAATCGCTACAAAAAGACAAATTTTAAAATTTTGTCGAAGGACGGACTAGGACATCGATCCGAAACGACCTCGTCCTAAATAACAAGGGAAAAAAAATTTTAAAATTAATTACTTAATTGTTTTAATAAGTTAATGATTATAAAAAAAAAAAAAAAATATACCAAACTCCGCGACTCGCGGAGTTTGGAGGGTAAATCCCCACGACTCGCGGGAGGACCGGATTACAGAAAAAAAATAAGAGCTGCAACAGCTCAGTTTCACACTCCACACCCAAAAATACTGCGAACATAACCCCGAAAATACACGAAAAACACCCCCAAAAATCCCAATTTTTAACCGTTAATCACCAAATTTTTTGCTAAAATCATGTTGAGAAGGATGCTATCTAAGAATTACTCAAGAAAAACGGTAAATTTCTACACCTAAACACCATTTAATTCGAAATTTGATGTTCTTGAGCAAATTTTTCCCCAATTTGATTTTGATGCTTTTTAGTGTAATTAGGCTTAAATTGTTTATGTATTATGCTTGTATAACCTAGATTGATGCTGTTTAACATGATTAGAAGCCTTAAACTTCAAATTTTGAGTAATCTAGGGTTTGTGTTCTTGAGCAAATTTGGGGCTTTTTGATATAAACAGGTTATGGCCGATTTTTGTCATGAATTGTTGCTAAATTGAGTAGTGTAACATGTCTAGGTAGTTAAATGATCCAAACTTTGAGCCTAAACATGATTTTGAGAATTAAAGTGGACTTTTTCAAGTCTAAAATTCATGAACTTGATTTTTGAAAGATAATGCCATTTGAGACTTGTTTAATTGCTAGTAATGATTATTTTGACATGTTATTTGAGTTGAATGCTTATGAACTTGGCGAAAATTTTTGTATATGCTTATTTGAAAAAGTGTAGATTTGATGAAAATATGAAAATGAGTTTAAGTTTGATATAAATTGATAATGTCATTGTAATTATTTTGATTGATGATTTTGCTGACACTAATGCATATTTGGATGCACAAAAATTGTGTTTGATGTGTTTTGCAGAATGAAAGGGGTGAATCTTCATCCCAAGCCCGCAATGCTCCTGCTGAGAATTTGGAACAACGGGAGGTGGATAACTACTACAAGCAGGATGTACCTCATCCAGTCATGACCTTTTCCGATATGCATTTGGAAGAGTTGCACCCGAACCTGAGATTTGACAGACTTTGGATAGATTATCCAAAATATCAACGGGGTTTGCATACTCTTCATTCTAAGGTTGTTGAGGTACCGAGGGTCATAGAATGGGGACCCTTAGAAGCTGTAGAATTGGCCGGGCCAATTAGGGAATTACTTGTACAGAGGTATGGTAATTCTTCTTTTAATGACTGGATATGTTTATTCACCATACGTAGACCTGTATATAAAGTATGGTGTGAAGAATTGTTATGTAGTATAGAGTTGAATGATCGGGTAGCTAGTTTAACCGATCGTTCTTTTATTAGATTTTTGTTAGGCGGTTCGATGCGCCACATGTCTTTACTGGACATGGCTCAGGCTTTACGTATATATACGCCTGAGGAGTTAGCGTCTGCCGATTGTAGAGGATTGATACTAAACGGTAGAAAGATAGATGAGAATTTTGATACACACGGTGTGTGGAGTCAAATGACAAGCCATCACCGTTTCAAAGGGGGAAATTACTCTTATTTGGATATAGATAGAGCCGAATTAAGAGTGATACATAGGTTTTTAGCTAATTCGATTACACAAAGGGGTAAGAACAAAGAAAAAGTAAATGAACAGGATTTGTTTTACCATATGTGTATTCGAGACCCACAAAGCGCTGTAAGTATACCATATTGTGTGGGTTATTATTTATCAGCTATGGTTCGGGGGATGCGACCACATAGCATAATAGGAGGTGGTATTTTTATTACTTTGATTGGTGAATATCTCGGTGTGGATATAAGTCGGGGGGGATTATTACTAGAAGAGCCGGAACCCCGCGATACTATAGGTTTAAATGTATACCATGGTGCGAAAGTTTTGAAGAGGCGAAATAACGCCGCAGTACGATACCATGGTAGACATCCACAGGTGGAGAGAAACCAGCAGCAAGGTAATGTAGGAGGGGGGAATGAGATGCAAGAAATGCATAGGTTTATAGCTTCTCAGGAATACGAAAATGCTAGACAGAGAGCATTTGAAGATTGGCAAGTTCATCAGAACCAGATCATAGCTCATTGCCAACATATAGGTAGAAACTATATTCCTACACCGAAACCCATCTTCCCTCCTTGGTCTATAGAGATGCAGCCACCATATCCTACGTATGACCCTGCCGAAGCATTCTATAGCACTTATGGTTATGCCTGGAACCCCTATTGGTACCAATATCATCCTTAGTTTACTTATTATTTTTTTTTATTTTGTAATTTGTAATTATTGATACGTTTAATACTTTTGTTAATATTGTAATCATTTTTATAATTATCTAACTTTTATTCTTAGATTTTAATAATTTTTGAATGTGGGGTAATATACCAAACTTCAAAAATATGTATATATGTTTGCAGTTTATCTTATGTACACAACAGGGTAAAACAACGCATTTTCAAAGACTGGCATTAAGTTCAGCAAAAGCAACTAATTTTGACGACAAGATGCAAAATATATGTGAAATAACAACAAGACGGAATGAACAAATGATGTGCACCATTTATCATTCAGCAAACAAACGCCAATATATTTGGAAACTTTGGCAAAATTTAATCATTTTCACACAAATCACCCTCAATAATTTAAATTGTTACTGATTTCTTGCAAATGAGGGCATTGCAAGATCTTAAATGTGGGAAGGGGTTAAATTCTTTCGGATTTTAAAATTTTTATCTTAAACACTTGGTTACCATTAAAAATACTAGTAAAGCAGTAGTTGTATTAGAATCTAGTGCTCTCTGATAAAAAAGAACAGCCCTAGTCTTATATACTGACTACCCAATTCTAGTAAAATTTTTCAAAATTTTCAATTAAATGAATTCAAAATCATGTTTATACATATTTATGAACGATAAAACTAGGTTTTAACACCGAAATTATTGTTACCTCGGAAAGAACATAAATTAAGAAACAAACTAAAATGTTAAAATTCATTTAAGATGGAATAGAGGACGATAAAAAGGAAAATAAAAGCCAAGTGTGGGAAAATTTACCAAGTTATCTTAAACATATGTCACATATATCTGTAACAAATAACTGAAAATACTTTTGTTTTGGACTAAATTAACTATTTTACCCGATGAAAGAAAAGAAAAGATGGATCTACACGATGAATCAATTCCATCATTAAAAGGAAGTAAAGTCTTCCGAAAAAGACACGTGCTTCTTGATTTAGGTCATGAAGTTGTCGTCCAGACCAGCTGTAGGTTGACGAAAAATCTAGAAAAGTCATCACTAAAATCAGCAGGAAATCCACGGACCTCAGCATTAAACAGGGTCGCCAAGTGGTCAGATTTATCCTAACCATGAGAAGGATTTATCTCGTACAATGGGGGGCACCATGCAAATTAGCTGGATAAGACTAATGAATCAGATCCCCAGAAAGGATAATCTCCTTAAAGATTAAAAATCAGCTTTTAAGACTGATATTACTCAATCCTAGAGATTGACCTTAAAGATTGAGAATTACAAACTCATGGAATTCAATGATATCTGAACTCGAGCTTGAACGAGAAAATATTTTGATCAAAATTATAAACCGATTTATTTTCTGAAAACCCTATTTTCAATGCGTTCATTACCATTGAACGTAAAATCCTAGGAATTCACCTGGAATTCATTAGGTCACCTGAACTAAATCGGATGTCAACCGTAAGAACGGTGGTTGCATAGCATGGTCAAAGACAGGACCTTGTGCCATACCGAAAAATTATAAGGGTGAGCTTTACTATTGCTCCTACCAAGGATAGTAATTGCGTCCGACACGTTATAGACCATAATCAAAAGCATGTCATTAGACATTGTCTTAACAGTTTCTTGTTCATCGCTTTCCTTTACAATCGGACGGTAGTTTACCG
Organism: Rutidosis leptorrhynchoides; assembly: GCF_046630445.1. NCBI lineage: Eukaryota > Viridiplantae > Streptophyta > Magnoliopsida > Asterales > Asteraceae > Rutidosis > Rutidosis leptorrhynchoides. Next base: position 146,960,810 of record NC_092342.1, read on the forward strand.
AAAGGTAATATACGGAACAAGTAAACTGGATGTGTGCTTTCCGATACCGGGATAGCAGTGGATTACACGAACCTAAATGTTTTTAGCCAAAATATTGATCCACAAATATATTTTGCAACACCGATGGTGGGTCAAATCAGAAAACTTGTCTAGGGTAATATCTAGCTTGAATTTTTAAAAGATCAAATGTTTTAATAAAGATCCAATTTCCTAAAGGATCTACATTTTTATAGTCATGTGGGACTGTAAACTGCCTTTCAAATGTGCACTTTGCTTTGGAAACCGAAAGTAAATCGGCTATTTGATTGCAAGTGTCGTTGACCTAAACCCAAGGCAACTGTGGATGACACACCCACCTTTAACCATGGTTCTTTTGTTAATATCATTGTTTATACCGCCGTATAGAAATCACTGATGTACAAAGTGTGAAGAATAAAGAAGTGATTCTAGTATTTCAAGACAATATTGCTTGAGGACAAGCAACGCTCAAGTGTGGGAATATTTGATAATGCTAAAAACGAACATATATTTCATAGCATTATTCCTCAAGAAAGACAAGCTTTTAGTTGCAATTGTTCTATTTACAAGTGATATTCGTTTAAATAATAAAAGGTGAAGACAAAAGACAGATTCGACGAATTGAAGACGCAAACGACCAAAAAGCTCAAAAGTACAAAAGACAATCAAAAAGGTTCCAATTATTGATAAGAAACGTCTCGAAATTACAAGAGTACAAGATTCAAAACGCAAAGTACAAAATATAAAATTGTACGCAAGGACGTTCGAAAATCCGGAACCGGGACCAGAGTCAACTCTTAACGCTCGACGCAACGGACTAAAAATTACAAGTTAACTATGTATATAAATATAATATAATATATAATTAATTATATTAATTATATATATATTATATATATATATTATAAACCGTCGGCAGAGAAAGACTCCAAGGGTGTGAGCTGTAAATACATTCTCCGCGACTCGCGGAGTTTGAAGAGGATTTTGCCGCGAGTCGCGGAGCCCCAAATTTCGACTCTGGCTATAAAGCAAACCGAATTCTGATCATTTTTCATAATCTATTTCTCTATTCTCTCATATATACGATATATATATATATATATAATTTATATTTTAATTTTAATTTTAATTATAATTCTAATAATAAGGGTATATTAGCGAATATTGTAAGGGTGTAAGTCGAAATTCTGTCCGTGTAACGCTACGCTATTTTTAATCATTGTAAGTTATGTTCAACCTTTTTATATTAATGTCTCGTAGCTAAGTTATTATTATGATTATTTAATCCGAAGTAATCATGATGTTGGGCTAATTACTAAAATTGGGTAATTGGGCTTTGTACCATAATTGGGGTTTGGACAAAAGAACGACACTTGTGGAAATTAGACTATGGGCTATTAATGGGCTTTATATTTGTTTAACTAAATGAAAGTTTGTTAATGTTAATATAAAGATTTACAATTGGGCGTCCCTATAAATTACCATATACACTCGATCGGACACGATGGGCGGGGTATTTATATGTACGAATAATCGTTCATTTAACCGGATACGGGAATGGATTAATAGCCACTAGAATAATTAAAACAGGGGTGAAATTACATTCAAGGGTAATTGGTGTAATTGTTAACAAAGTAGTAAAACCTTGGTTTACACGCAGTTGATAACCTGGTGTATTCATTAAACAAAGTATTAAAACCTTGTTACAATTCGAATCCCCAATTAGTTGGAATATTTAACTTCGGGTATAATAATAATTTGACAAGGACACTTGCACTTTATATTTATGACTGATGGACTGTTATGGACAAAAACCAGACGGACATATTAAATAATCCAGGACAAAGGACAATTAACCCATGAGCATAAAACTAAAATCAACACGTCAAACATCATGATTACGGAAGTTTAAATAAGCATAATTCTTTTATTTCATATTTAATTTCCTTCATTTTATATTTAATTGCATTTCTAATTATCGCACTTTTATTTATTGTTATTTAATCGCACTTTTAATTATCGTACTTTTTAATTATCGCAATTTTATTTTATCGCACTTTTATTATTCGCAATTTCATTATCGTTATTTACTTTACACTTTAATTTAAGTCTTGTATTTATTTTATATTTTACATTAGGTTTTAACTGCGACTAAAGTCTTAAAATTGACAAACCGGTCATTAAACGGTAAAAAAACCCCCCTTTATAATAATAATATTACTTATATATATGTTTGTATTTTTATAAAAGTAAACTAATATAGCGTTGAGCTTTGTTTAAAGATTTCCCTGTGGAACGAACCGGACTTACTAAAAACTACACTACTGTACGATTAGGTACACTGCCTATAAGTGTTGTGGCAAGGTTTAAGTATATCCATTCTATAAATAAATAAATATCTTGTGTAAAATTGTATCGTATTTAATAGTTTTTCCTAGTAAAATATAAAGCTATTTTATATACACCTCGCATAACATCAATTTCATATGTATTGTACGAACTTATTCAGATGTATGAAACTTATTATTATTAACGAATGGAACTTTGCGTTATTTAATTCTTGCACGATGTTCTATTTACATTGCTGTACGATGATTCTGTGGTATTTGTACCTAGATGCATTATTTAATAACATGTGATGTTTTGATTCCATGTTAGTCACTATATACTGTATTACTACTACTTGCATGCTGGATTTTGACTTGGGTCAAAAATTTTGTTTAGAATACCATGGCTAATGGAAGAACCACACCTACCGCCGCCCAGATTGAGGACATGATCAACGAACGGGTCGCTGCAGCCCTAGCAGAAAGAAATCTCGAAGCTCCACCGCCACCACCACCGGTTATTCCACCCGTTCGAAATGGGTGTACATACAAGGAATTCCAGAGCTGCAAACCGCATAACTTCAGCGGCACCGAGGGACCAGTTGGTCTCACCAGATGGTTCGAAAAGTTGGAATCGGTATTCCGGGTTAGCAATTGTTCGGAAGCTAACAAAACAAAATTTGCATCTTGCACACTTTCTGATGGCGCGCTTACATGGTGGAATACCATGGCCCAAGCGCAAGGAATTGATGAGGCGTATGCTACGCCTTGGGAAGAATTTAAATGTGCTATGATCGAGGAATACTGTCCGAGAACCGAAATTCAGAAGATGGAAATCGAATTTATGCAGTTAAAGGCCGTAGGGAACGACCTTAACAGTTACAACCGTAGGTTTTTGGAGTTGGCTCTTATGTGTCCGACCATGGTCACCCCCGAATTTAAGCGTTTGGAGAAATACTTCTCGGGACTTCCTAAGTCCATCAAGGGCAATGTTACCTCATCCAAGCCACCAAGTGTTCCCGAAGCAATGCGCATGGCGCATACTCTCTTGAATCAAATCATCCTTGACGAGCCGGAGAAGGCTAAGTTTGAAACTGGTAGTGGCGAGAAGAGGAAATGGGACAACAACCACAACAACAGGGGTAAGAACTATGATCAAAACCCGGCGAAGCGACATGAATGGTTCAGGCAAAACAACAACAACACCAACCCCAACAACAACAACAGCTCCAACCCGAACTACAAAGGAACTTTACCACAATGCAAGAGGTGTTATAAGCACCACACCGGGTATTGCAATGTTGTCTGTGAGAAATGCCAACGGACTGGGCATGTTGGTAAGGATTGTAAGGTTACTACTTTGAACGTGAAGCCAAACCACAACAACAATGGACCTAGGAAATGTTATGAGTGTGGAAAGATGGGCCATTTCAGAAACGAGTGCCCAAACAAGCGTAAGGATGGCGGACCACCACGTGCTAGAGCCTTCAATGTTAATGCAAGGGACGCACGCGACAACCCCAACTTGGTGACAGGTATATTCAAAATCAACAATCTTTTAGCTTCTGTCCTATTTGATACTGGTGCCGATAGGAGCTATGTGTGTAGACATTTTTGTGATAAGTTAGATTGGTCGTTAGTTCCTTTAAAGGAAGGTATGCTTGTCGAGGTCGCCAATGGAAAACTTGAAAAGGTTGACCATATTAGTCGTGGAGCTATTATCAACATAGCTGGTGCAGATTTCGAAATTGATTTGATACCTATCAAACTGGGAAGTTTTGACGTGATCGTCGGTATGGATTGGTTGAGCAAGATAAGGGCCGATGTTATCTGTGGAGATAAAGCACTTCGTATACCACAAGGAGATGGCGAACCACTGGTTATCTATGGAGAGAGATGTACCTCGAAGTTGAACCTCATTAGTTGCGTGAAAGCGCAAAAGATTATGAAGAAGGGACGCTTTGCTGTCCTAGCACATGTGAAAGCGGTAGAAACTGAGGTGAAGAACGTGAACGACGTTCGAATTGTGAACGAATTTTCTGATGTTTTTCCAGAGGAATTGCCTGGATTACCATCGCAGAGAGCAATAGAGTTTCAGATTGACTTAGTGCCAGGAGCTGCACCTGTAGCTCGCGCACCTTATAGACTCGCACCTTCCGAGATGCAAGAATTACAGAGTCAACTACATGAGCTATTAGATCGAGGGTTAATCCAACCAAGCTTCTCGCGTTAGGGCGCACCTGTGTTGTTTGTGAAGAAGAAGGATGGATCCTTTCGTATGTGTATCGACTACCGTGAGCTCAACAAATTGACTATCAAGAATTGGTATCCCCTTCCACGAATTGATGATCTTTTTGATCAACTACAAGGATCGAGCGTTTATTCAAAGATCGATTTGTGATCCGGCTATCACCAGTTGAGGGTGAAGGAATGTGACGTGATGAAAACTGCATTCAGAACCCGCTATGGTCATTATGAGTTTCTTGTGATGCCATTCGGTTTGACAAATGCACCTGCCGTGTTCATGGACCTCATGAATCGTGTCTGCAAGCCTTACTTGGACAAGTTTGTTATCGTCTTCATAGATGATATCCTCATCTACTCTAAGAGCGAAGAAGAACATGAGCAACACCTCCGATTAGTGCTTGAACTCTTAAGACAAGAGCAACTTTACGCTAAATTCTCCAAGTGTGAATTTTGGTTGAAGGAGGTACAATTTTTGGGTCATGTTGTGAGCGACCAGGGTATCAAAGTTGATCCCGCCAAGATTGAAGCCATCAGCAAGTGGGAGACCCCCACTACTCCAACGCATATTCGCCAATTCCTAGGTCTCGCCGGTTATTATCGAAGGTTTATCGAAGGATTTTCTCTGATTGCGCGTCCTTTGACCGCACTAACTCACAAGGGCAAGAAGTTCATTTGGGAACCCGCACACGAATCAGCATTCCAAACTTTGAAGAAGAAGTTAACCTCCGCACCTATCCTATCACTTCCTGAAGGCAGTGACGACTTTGTTGTTTATTGCGATGCATCGAAGAGTGGTTTTGGTTGTGTACTGATGCAACGATTAAAGGTTATTGCCTATGCCTCCCGCCAATTGAAGATTCACCAGCGGAACTACACTACACATGATCTTGAACTTGGAGCCGTTGTCTTTGCACTCAAATTGTGGAGACATTATTTGTATGGAACTAAGAGCACTATCTTCACCGATCACAAGAGTCTCCAGCACATCTTCGATTAGAAGAAACTGAATATGAGACAGCGTCGATGGATCGAGACGCTCAACGACTACGATTGTGAACTCCGTTATCACCCTGGCAAGGCCAATGTTGTAGCTGACGCTTTAAGCCGAAAGGAGAGGACGGCACCTCTCCGTGTTAGGGCTCTGAACATCACCATCCATTCGAACCTCAACAACCAGATCAGAGTAGCCCAAGTTAAGGCTCTCAAGGAGGAGAACATATCTCACGAGCATTTGAACATACTTGTCTCTCGATTCGAGGTTAGAGAGTCTGGACTCCGATGTTATGCCGAAAGAATTTGGGTACCTTGTTATGGAGATCTACGAAACCTGATACTTGATGAAGCACACAAATCGAGATATTCGATTCACCCCGGTGCGGGTAAGATGTACCACGACCTTAAAGAACAGTATTGGTGGCCGAATCTTAAGAAGGACGTTGCGACTTATGTTGGTAAGTGTTTGACTTGCTCGAAGGTTAAAGCCGAGCATCAGAGACCTTCTGGGTTACTTCAACAGCCGGAAATCCCACAATGGAAGTGGGAAAGGATCACAATGGATTTCATTACTAAGCTGCCGAAGACGGTGGGCGGATGCGATACTATTTGGGTTATTGTTGACCGCCTCACCAAATCTGCACACTTCCTAGCGATGAAGGAAACTGATACAATGGAAAGACTTGCTCAGCTGTACATCAAAGAGGTTGTATCTCGTCATGGTGTACCTTTATCAATCATCTCCGATCGCGATCCCCGTTTTGCTTCCAGATTTTGGCGTTCTTTGCAAGAAGCCATGGGAACTCGTCTTGACATGAGTACTGCTTATCATCCTCAGACTGACGGGCAAAGTGAACGAATGATTTAGACCTTGGAGGACATACTGCGTGCATGTGTCATTGATTTTGGAAAGGCCTGGGAAAGGCATTTGCCACTCGTCGAATTCTCGTACAACAACAGTTATCACTCAAGGATTAATGCTGCACCTTTTGAAGCATTGTATGGTCGTAAGTGCCGATCTCCTATTTGTTGGGCCGAAGTAGGCGAAAAGCAAATCACCGGACCCGAGGTAGTTCACGAAACCACGGAGAAGATTGCTCAGATCCAAGCTAGACTTAAGACTGCCCGTGATCGCCAAAAGAGTTATGCCGATCTTAAACGAAAAGACTTTGAATTTAATGTTGGTGATCGTGTAATGTTGAAGGTTGCACCTTGGAAAGGTGTGATCCGTTTTGGAAAACGTGGAAAGTTGAACCCACGATACATTGGTCCTTTCGAGATCTTGGAACGTGTTGGACCAGTTGCATACCGTTTGGATCTACCAGCACAATTGAGCTCAGTTCATCCTACCTTCCATGTGTCAAACTTGAAGAAGTGTCTTGCTGTACCCGAACTCATCATACCATTGGAAGAACTTACTATTGATGACAAACTCCACTTTGTGGAGGAACCTGTTGAGATTATGGATCGTGAGATCAAAACTTTGAAATGCAACAAGATTCCGATTGTACGAGTACGATGGAATGCCAAACGAGGACCTGAGTTTACTTGGGAACGAGAGGATCAAATGATGCGGAAATATCCTCATCTTTTCCCGACTCCTCCATCTACTTCAGCTTAAATTTCGGGACGAAATTTTCTTTAACAGGTGGGTAATGTAACGACCCTGGATTTTCCAACATTTATTTATTAATAATTACTATTATTAATACGCGTGTTTAAACGAATGTACGTTATTACATTTACATGTTGCCTTGATTGCCCGTGCTTGACTTTTAAGGGCCCGAAACGTCTTTGTGACACCCGGAACTTTCACGAATAATATTTTTAGAATATTATTTACATTCATGATTATTTATTATTAATCATTTTAATTAATCAAGGTTAGTGATTAATTACTTGGGCTTTAATTATTTAAATTGCATCTTTATTTAAACTTGGGCTTTTAATTAATGGACTTGGACTAGTAAGCCCACCCTACACTTAAATGGACTTGTAAGCCCATTCTAGTAAGCTAGTTTATGTTAAGGATAATCAAGGTTAATTAAACTAATTAGGAGACCAAGTTGTCTCAAGCATGCAAGAGTTATTTTAACTTGTTACCCAATTTAGCTTACACCTTATTTTCACACATGAAAAGCAAACCTTGACCTTCCTTGTTTACCCTCAAAACCGTCCACCCCATGGGACACAAGAGGAGTTCATTTTCTCATTTTCCTTATCACTTGATACTTGCATCTCACTCTCATTTACACACATTCAAACCACATCCAAACTCTCTCAACTTTCTCTCTTTTCTTTGTAATTAATAAACTTTTTTTTTTCTTTCCTTCTTGGCTCCAAAACTGTAACCCTTAAGCCATTCATCATCATCTTTTCTTGTTTAATTTACTTGATTGTTTGTAGTATGTTACTTGTTTGTTGTAAGATCAAGTTTCTTTAGCTTGAATCTTCATAGATCTTGGTTTCTCTTTTGTTTATGAAGAACCAAGAACAAGAACTCAAACTTGTTAGTTTGTAGTTCCATACTTATGTATTTTTAAGATTCAAGTTCATAAACTTTAAAATCTTTCTTTGTTTTCATGTTTGTAGACTTAAACACTAAGATTCAACTTTGTTTTTGAATCTTCCTAAGTATGATGCAAACATGAACAAAATACTTATAGATCTAGTTACTTACTTTATTTATGTTCACTTTAATTTCATGTTTTCAAGTTCATAAGTTTCAAAACTTTCTTATTGTTTATATTGTTGACTTGAACTATTAAGATCTACACCTTGGTTTGATCTTCTCAAGTATGAAACAAATGTAAACATAAAACTTGTAGATCTAGTTATTTGTTTCACTTTTACTTAGTTAAATTTGTGATTTATGTTGTTGATCAAGTATTTACTAGTTAAAACTTGATTATTATACTTGAAACTTTGTAAGTTCAAGACATAGAAGTTTAACTTGCTAGTTACAACTTCACACACTTGTGTTGATTAACTTAAGTACTAGATCTATACATTTGAAACTAAGATCTTCAAGATCTACTAAGAACTAAGTTCTACAACCTAAGATCTTGTGTACTTAAGTTTATTTTCAAGTTTGTAGATTATTACTAGTTTTAAAGTTGATGTATGTGTTAGATCTAAGACCTTGATGAAACTTTGGTTCATCAAACATCATACAACTCTTAAGTGAGTTGATCTACATGTCTTAGACTCACACTTGTGTTGCTAGTGTCAAAACTTAGTTAGTATTACTTTCATAGTTCATGTGTGTGTAGATCTAGGACTTGATGTAACTTTGGTTCATCAAATTAATGTCTTAGACTTGCACTAGGGTTATGATGGACAAATCTTGGTTAAGATGATGTAGACACATCCATGAGTTGTACACTTGAAGCTATATGCATCAAGGATGAGAGCCATGATGAACATCAAACACCAAGACCACCGGAACTCTCCAAACTTCCTGCTTTCTGTCCCAAAGTTTCTGACCTACTGTTTCTGGACCAGACCACTAGGTCTGGGCTGATCCCATCTTGATTTTTGGATAGAACTTTTCGAGTAGATAATTTTTCATTTAGGACTCGTCTTCATCCGAGTTACGGTTTAGGATTTATGGCCCTCCGTTCGTCACTATGTCCTTTAACGTTGTGCAGAAAATTTCTGACCTACTCGCACTTAGACCGTCTCCACGGTCAAACCAAGACGAGTTAGCTTCTGTAAATTTAACCACACTTAAACGACTCATATACGGAGCCATAGCCACTGGCCTCACCTCTGTTCGGTTTGTGTAGAGGCCGTGGTGACTGATCCAAGTCAGCCTTTGTTTTAAACGACTTTCATAGACGAACCTTACTTGTTACCTTTTGTTTAATGATGATTGATGATGACCCTTATGACCTTAATTACATACTTATAAACCTTTTGAGACAACTTACTGACTTAGTACTATTTGACTTAGGTTGAGGACTCCGGACCGTTTACTTGCACACCTTTCCCGACTACTACTTTACCGCTACTACTATCATTGTGAGTTATAGCATTCCCTTTTTTTTTACTTTAACTTATTTTGAGAACTGAGAATACATGCGGATTTTATGTTTTACATACTAGGCACGAGTACTTAAACTTATATATGTGTGGGTTATACAACGGCATAAACATTCCCTTTAGCTCGGTAACGTTTAATCATTGGTTTTTGAACCGTGAACGCGAATCTTAGATATGGATCCATAGGGTTTGACATCCCCACTCGGGCTAGTAGCGCTAGCATTTAACGGGTGTTTAATACTTCGAGGTTATACGCACTTGCCAAGTGCACTTTAAGGGGGTACATTAAACGTTAAGTTAGTTACCGGGTGCCCACGGTTAAGCATATACTTTTACATACTTTTGAACGCTCGTTGTAGCACTGAAATCTCGTGGCCTACTTACATTACTATTATACTTAAACTATAGCTCACCAACCTTTGTGTTGACCTTTTTAAGCATGTATTTCTCAGGTGCTTGAAGTCGCTTCCGCTATCTTACTAGTCGTGCTGTAGAACCCGCTGCCTAGAGTTGTTATCGCATGACTACTTATCTTGCATTCAAACTTATTTACTTTTGAAACTATGTTATGTAATGACCATTGGGGTCTCGTACACTTATTTATTGCTTCTACTTAACGAAGCATGCTTTTGAATTGTAAAACATTTGACGTTTGTTATGACGTCACTTTTATTAATGAATGCAAACTCTGTTTTGAAAACGCATATAGTACTTAACCTTGTAATGATCCTGTTGATGATGGTCCGTACATGATGATTTAGTACGGGGCGTCACATTACTGATGGTACTGTTGGCGTCGGTGATGTTGTTGAAGCTGGTACATTTTACACCATATTTTCCAAATTGATTACTCTAGTGCGAAGTTCGTTGACTTCTTGTATTACTCCGGGATGATTGTCGGTCAGAACAAGTGGATGAATAAGATTTAGAATTGTGGATAGAATATAATCGTGTCGACTACTCTGGAAATGAGGCTAAAAATGGTGTTTCGGATAGATTCGCCGGTAAACGTTTCAGCTTCATTGTCAAGAGGTGAATTCGGTTGGTGGAAGGGATCGCCTTTTTTCGCGTCTCCATTTATTAGGTCGACTACGAACTCATCAGATGAATTGGGGATGGATGATTGATTGATTCATTCTGGTGACACTGCTTTCGGAGCTTAGGTGAACATCCATGTCGGAATAGCTATCGGAATAACTATCGGAATAGCTATCGAAATCTGAGGGGCTTGAACTTGTTAAGGGATTCATCTCGTACGATCAGATGAAGGATTTTTGATAAGAAATAGATTATAGGATATAGATTAGTACCCTGCAATACATAATTTACATATGTATATATAATACTAAAATCCCATAAGTTACAGAGGAATCTACGGAAGTTGTCAGGCAAAGTCTACAGTAACAGATATGCTAAGATATGAATTAGCAGATGCACTAAGATACGAATTTTGTCTATACACTATTCATACAATCATTGCAGTAATATGTGTCTAGACTAAGAATGATAAGAAGGTAATTTCCTAAGGATGATAAACAGATGATTTCCGACAAAAATGGTAAGTAAAACTTTTGACATGCAGACACGGTCGAAGTCCAGACTTACTAAAGCATCCTAATGACTATCAGTTAGGCACACTAATGCAAGACCTAGTTCACTAAGACCACCGCTCTGATACCAACTGAAAGGACCCGTCCTAATCCATCCAGACGAAGTCCATATTGATTACAAACGATTCACAATAGTTGATTTCATCACGAGGTACTTGACCTCTATATGATACATTTTACAAACATTGCATTCGTTTTTAAAAGACAAACTTTCATTTACATCGACAGTTAACAGCATGCATACCATTTTATAATATATCTATCTATAATTAACTTAATAATAATCTTGATGAACTCAATGACTCGAATGCAACGTCTTTTGAAATATGTAATGAATGACTCCAAGTAATATCTCTAAAATGAGCAAATGCACAACGGAAGATTTCTTTCGTACCTGAGAATAAACATGCTTTAAAGTGTCAACCAAAAGGTTGGTGAGTTCATTAGTTTAACATAAATAATTATTTCCATCATTTTAATAGACCACAAGATTTCATATTTCCATTTCTCATAATCATACATCCCATGCATAGAGACAAAAATCTCATTCATATGGATTGAACACCTGGTAACCGACATTCACAATGTGTATATTAGAATATCCCCATCATTCCGGGATCCTCCTTCGGACATGATATAAATTTCGAAGTACTAAAGCATCCGATAGATCTATCTTTAGGATTCGCGTCAATTAGGGTGTCTGTTCCCTAATTCTTAGATTACCAGACTAAAAGGGCATATTCGATTTCGATCATTCAACCATATAATGTAGTTTCAATTACTTGTGTCTATTTCGTAAAACAGTTATAAAAACAGCGCATGTATTCTCAGTCCCAAAAATGTAAAGAGTAAAAAGGAGCAAATGAAACTCACGCACATAAAAATTGTTAAACAGTTAATAAAGCATTTGCATGTATTCTCAGCCCAAAAATGTAAAGAGTAAAAGGGAGTAAATGAAACTCATCGTATCTTATTTTGTAGTAAAAATACATATAACGATATTGAACAACTAAACGATGCAAGGATGGCCTCAGATTCACGAACCTATATCATTTTTATAATTATTAAAATATATAATGGATTCACATAATTTCATTTATTATTATTTGTTATTTATATATTTTAGTTATATAGAATTTATTCTAAAAATCCATTAAAACATTTACAAATTTTAAATCTTACATTATATATTATATATATATATATATATATATATATTTATTTATAGATATATTTAAAATGATTAATATTATATATTTAGTTTTATCAATATATCTATATATATTATATGATCTGTATTATATTTAAAATCATTAGTTGGTTATATATATATATATATATATATATATATATATATATATATATATATATATATATATATATATATATATATATATATATGATATTGATAGGTTTGATATATGTATATAGTTATGAGAAATATAATTACAGTATATGTAATAAGTATATTTTATATACAAAATATTTATCTGGTTAAAGAGATAGTTTTGATAATAATAATGATTTAATAATAATAATAATAGTAATAACTAATATTAATAATACTAATACTATTAATAATTCTAACACTTAATAATAATAATAATAATAATAATAATAATAATAATAATAATAATAATAATAATAATAATAACAACAACAACAATAATAACAAAAATGATAAGTGTGATGATAATAATAATATCCATAATCATAATAATAATATTAACACTAAAATGGTAACATTAAATAAAAATATCATTAATAATACTTATAGTAATTAATGATAATAACAATAATAATAATACCTAAGGATGATACTAAAATGATAATAATTTTCATGATACAATAATTATAATACTTTAAATGTAAATATGATAATAATAAGTATAATACCAATAATAATAATAATAATAATACAAAAGACTACCTCAAAAGAAATGAGTTCCAAAAAGCAAACAGCTCGCGCCCGGGTTCGAACCCGAGACCTCTCGAATAACCTTAACACTCTGAACCGTCGAGCTGTTTGCCCAGTTTCTGATTTAAAGTGATTTTTATTTCTTTTAACCTGTATAACTAAGTTCATCTTCTTCATTCTCAGTTCAAATCGATACAAATCAATTCCTCAACCAAATATTTTGTTACCAGTTAAGTTTAGAGTTTAAAATCAAAACAGAACCTTTATGCTGTATTTGAATCATTTAATAAACGAAAAAAAAAAATTTAAAACCTTCCTGCTGTCGCTGCTACTTTTAAAAAAAAAATTGGACTTTGAATTCTAGAACGTTTTATTTCATGATTCCTTCATAAAAAAGTTTTAAATCATACCTATAAACTTCCTGTAATCTTAATTGAAGCTAAAACATCTTCTTGAATCCAAATTTGATGATGGACGACAGGTTGACTTTTTGTACTTAGAACTTTGACCTCCAAATTCGGATTCAATAAGAAAAATTGGCATTTGAGAATTTGCAAGTAGTTTAAACGCAGGTTTTCTAACAACAATGCATTTACAGATTTTTAAATAAAACCTTAATTCGACATTTTGACTAAAAAGTGAAGAACAGAGATATTTCGCTGTGTTAATTCAAATTGAATTATGATTTTGCTACTTTCATTCGATTTGCACAAGTAGGATTTTATGTAAAAGTAAACAGATATGATTACAGTTAGTGTAAATCATTTAACATTTGTTTGCTAGTCTAATTGGTACGATTTGAATAAATAAATCAAAAGAAAAATTAGAAAATTCCAAACTATCCTAACAGAATTTGTTTTGTTATTGAGAGTTGATTACAAGTTAGTACAAATTCAGAGACAGAAGTCAAAAGTGTAAAAAGTCGATTGTGATGTTAACTGTGTTTTGATTCTTTAATTGATTTATTTACTGTATTTTAATTAGTTAATAATATAAATATATTAATAATAATACTTTTTATTAGTATTAATAATAATAAAGGATAATAATAATGATTATAAATAATAATTATAATTATATTAAAAATTTATAATAATATATATAAATAATAATAATCGTATCATTATTAATGATAATGTTGATATTAACTATAAGATTTATAACAATAATATTATTAATCATAATAATAATGACTAATAATAATACCGATAATTATAATTATAAAGATGCTAATAATAATATTATTTATGATAATAATAACATAATGTATTGTTTATTGTGATAACTATATAAAAAATATTATGATTTTTAGTGATAATGATAATAATTCCAAAACAATAATAATAATAATGATAATGTAGCAAGTTACATGTGTCAATTTTTATATCTATGTTATTTTGTAATATTAATAATACTGATATTAATATTGATATTAATATTTATTTTTAATCATAAAGAAAGTAATAATAATATTAATAACCATATTCTATCTCGTACATACTTTTAATATATTAATTTATTTATGCAATGTTTACAAATTATATATTATATAATTGGATATTTATACACTATATATATTACAACATATACATTTAATTACACATAGAATTATATCTATTTATATATAGATTCATCTTAAATTACAACTGATGTGCGGAAACGTAACCTTTATTTATGAACGGATTTGAGTTGTTTTGTTACACGAATTGATTTATTGTATATGTGGTAGTTTATTGATTTCAGGTTGATTTCACACATATATATAGGCAACTAGTCCTATCCGTGTAGTTTAGTTTGTTGGTAAATCCGATTCGTTCCACAGGGAGATGGAGTGTTTAATGGTTTTTAATAGTCTTTGATGTCAAACTTAATTAAAGGGGGTTTTGGATTAGGCAATTGTAAAATAACAGTAAAAGAAAATAACTAAAACTAATTTACTAAATAAAATTACAAGATTACAAAAATTAACTTAAAAAGGAACTAAATGAAAATAAACTAATTATGAAGCATTAATTATGTTACTAAATGGTAATTAGTAAAATAGTAATTTTTAATGAAACTATATATTTAGAATTTTGTTTTGAGCAATTACAATAGAAACTTATTTAAATTAACTAAAATGCATTTTTAGTAAAACTAATACAAATTAAAAGGAATTTAATTAATTTACTAATTATAAACTAATTACAATTTATAAACCTATAATAAGTAATACTAATTTTAGGATTAAAACATGTATTTTAAGTATTTTAAATAACTTTAACTAATTAACTTAATTAAAATAACTAAAATAACTAATAACCTAAATATAAATATAATTAAATAACAAAAACCCTAATTTTAACCTAGCTGTACTGTTGCCGCGTTTTAGCCTTACACGATTCGTGTGATGATACACGATTCGTGTATGTGTAAAAATATGTGACACTTAACTGTTACGAAAAATAAATGTTTTTTATGTATTTTTCTTATATTTTAAAATAGTAAATCGTAAATAATAATGATAATACTTTTATAAGAAATATAAATAAGATAAATGGGAGTGTTTACTTAATTGTGTCACCCCTAGGTCCATGGATTGTTTTAAGTTTTACGCCCTATTTAAAATGTTCTAGTATCAAACTTTACATTTTTCTCTCGAATAAATATAAAGTTACAACTTAACTAAATAAAATCTAATTTTCATTGGATTCTTTTTAGAAAGCTACTATTCCCTAAGCATTTAAATTGAGACCTAGCCTAGTTTTGACCTTCGCCAATACCCAAATTATAACGGTTTCCCTATTTATAATTTCACTGTCATGTAATTTATTGATATCACCCAAACCACCGAAGTTTATTTCTAAATTGGTGTTAATAAATTATCCATAAATTCGTCTAGATCACTTTAATGTTGAAGCTTAATTTATGTAAATAAAAATAACTTTCGTTATTTGAATTTAATAAATTAAGTGGCAAGGGTTAAATACCTAATTACATAAAAATGGTTCTTTTTAACTAGGCTCAATATTAAAAATACTAAAGTTACATTTTAACTTTTACAGATGGTAACAATCCATTTCACTAGGGGCTCTACATTTAAGCAAACACTAGGGAAATTTAGCTATCCATTACACTAAGGTAGACATAAAAATATAGATATGCAAACATAATAACAACGCTAATTTTAACAGAGTAAACTTACTAAAATATCTTCACTTGCATTAACTTCAAACGGTAGAAAAATTACAATAATAACACCCCTTTCACGCGTACAATAACACCCTTAATAATTGAAACTATTTTTACAGCGTAATAAAATTGACAATATATTTTAACTATAGTAATTATTATGTAAACTTGTGTATTCTCTGTGTGTGTTGTAATATCTGTCTGATCTTCTGTACGTACTCCTATTTAACATGGAAATAGTAGTAGTTGGTGAAGTTGAGTTGGTCAAAAAGCTAGTCCATTTGCTGAATGTTGAGTCAAAAAGCCTGCACCACTTTGAAAAGAAATGTTTTAAAAACCATAAAAGTGGCCGCCCTTATGGAATCCTGGAACAGTATTTGGCCTAACATTACACGAATCGTGTATGGCTACACGATTCGTGTGAGAACAAATATTCTACACGATTCGTGTACCACTACACGATTCGTGTAAGAGTAAACAGAAATTTTCTTCATTTTTCTTTTTCAGTTGTTCTTTGTTGATCCCGTATTGACGTGTACTGATTTGGCACTTCTTATTTGAACTCTTTTCTTCTTTTATCTTGTATTTTCATTCGGATAAACGTTTCTTGATATAAATCTGGTTTAAAACTATCGTTTTATCGTCGAATCTTCAAATAGTAAGCTCTTATCCACTTTTGTCGTTTTTCTCGTGAAATGCGCGTTGAATGTCTTTGTAGATGATAAAAACCTATGAAATATAAGTGATATTGCGTCGAATAATATGTATGTTTAGAGCAATATCAAAATACCCCACACTAGAACGTTGCTTGTCCTCAAGCAATTACATCTTTTAACAGAGTTAGAACATTATATATTACACAACACACACTACACGAAATGAAACACACGCTATATGAAATAAATTACACAACACGGTATTTATTGGATCACACGCACACCACACGAAATGAAATTCTGACAACAGAAACAAACATGAAACTCGTGATTAGGGTTTTAAAAATTTGGATCCTTAGGGAAAATTGGACCTTGTGAAAACGTTTTATGATTTTATAAAATGTCAGGCTAGTTTTTACACTAGACACGTTTTCCGGTTTTAACCTCAAATTCCGGTTGAGGGTAACTGAAAACCGAAGTCTCAGTCGGCGA
This sequence comes from Rutidosis leptorrhynchoides, assembly GCF_046630445.1. NCBI lineage: Eukaryota > Viridiplantae > Streptophyta > Magnoliopsida > Asterales > Asteraceae > Rutidosis > Rutidosis leptorrhynchoides. The sequence goes on from NC_092342.1 coordinate 146,978,286, forward strand.
TTAGCAAGCTATTCGCCCCCATGATTGTAGTATCATGGAACTTGAAGCCGAATGTCCAAAAAATGGTTTTACACAAATATAATTCATAAAATAGCATAAGTTTTAGAACAAAATTATATCATGTCCAAATATCATCGGTGAACCATGAGTTTGCACACCTCAATTTGTTATGGCATATGTATGTTGACCGCGGTCAAACATAGATGCAGTTAATCTTTACGGAGATCATCCATCTGGGGATTAGATTCATTAGTCTTAAAAGCTAATTTGCATTGTGCCCCCCCATTGTACAGGACATATCCTTCTCATGGTTAGGATAAGTCTGACCATCAAAAACCCTGTTTGATGCTGAGGTTAGGTGGATTTCCAGCCGATTTCAGGGATGACTTTACAAGATTTTTCGTCAACCTACAGCTGTTCTGGACTACATCTTCTAACATAAGTTAGCAAGTGTGTCAATTTGGAAGACTTTACTTCCTTACGGGATGGACTTGATTCATCCTCTATTACTCGTAATAGTGGAATATTCAGGTTTATACGTTCCAAAGCAATGATATCTGCAATAACTTCATAGAAACATGTGATATATGGTTCTCAACATAAGGTTTTATAAATTCTTGTTATACTTGGTTTCCTTTTATAGGTTTTAAACAAATAACTTATGCGTTTTTAATGTATTGAGACGATAATTTCGGTTTTTGACACCTATGCTTTAATCGCTCGTAGTTACCTTAAAAAATTCATTTGATATATTTGTTTAAAATTTTTATAAATCTTGATAAAAATCACCAAATTATAAGTTCTCGAGAATTTATATATTCCCACCCCACACTTAAGATTATGTAATGCCCTCATTACATAAAAATCAGATAATAATGTATAAATTTGAGAGGACAAATAGTGTGAAGTATTTGGAACTTCTTTTGTTAACCGATTTGGATTTTCAAATTGTTTTACCTATGATTTTATCCAACATTTGTATCACAATGTAATTCGATGTTTTGTTTCGTCTAATTGCATCTTCTTCTGTACCTGTCAAAACCATGTAAAAGCACACAAAACATGGGGTTGTACTTCAATCATACAAAACAATATTACCCCACACTAATTTCTTACTAATATATAATAAAACATAAGAAGTATAAAAAAAAATCAATACACACCATTCAATTATGTTATTACACACCATTCAATTATGTTATTACACATCATAAAAATAAAAAAAATTAAAACAATAGAACTAGTCAAATGGGCTCCAAAATGGTCCTCCTCGTTCGCCCTCCTCCTGTTGCTGTCGCTGCCGTTGCTCGTTTAGGCGTTGTTCCTCGTAGGAACGCCTATATGCATCCTGACTCGCGGCTATGGCGGCGTTATGGTCATAGGGTGGAGGTAGAGGGTCATCGGGTGATTGCCATGGGGGATATGATGGAAAGGCTGAGGGTGCGTAAGCTTGCGGGTTAGACGCGTATAGATATGCCTGTTGGTGCGCCCACTCTAATTGATTTCCCATTCCCCTCTGATCATATCGGATGTTGGACAGCATATTATATTGATCTAGCTGGGTATGCCTAATGTCCCCTAATTGCTGAGATAAAGCAGTGTACTGATCTTCTGATCTCGCTCCCCAGTTTTGATATGAATTACGTACATCTAAACTCAATGCGTTAAACGAGTTTTGGAGCATATCGAAATCAGAAGTACCTGTATGAGACGAGCTAGCCTGATCTGTCTCTCGTCGTCTCCTCCTGGCTTCCCTCTCGGGTTCGTCATCTTCTTCCATGGGTTCCTGAGGCGCAACTTCCTGTGGCCTTAAACTAATCACCCCAGCCCTCACCCATATAGCTTTAGCTGTTCTATACACATCCAATCCTAAGGTACGAACCTGTTGATTTATCGGTTGGATTGGAGGTGCGGAGTCGTTCGGGTTGATATCGAACCAGGATGCCAAACATGTGATATAGTGACCCCCCGACATGTCACTGTCTCCTCGAGCACCCTTACCTACATTGGCCAAAAAGTAGGCCACTCCATAGGGTATACTAATATTAGTTTCCCTATCTCTAATAACATCCAAATACCAAAGGTCGACATAATTAATCCTATCTGTAGTAAGGAATGCCCTTTGGTTAATCGTGTTCGCTATAAATTTATGAATTAATCGATAGCGAATATCTTGGATCTTAAGGTATGATTCTCGTCCTGCTGTATATGAATTCCTTCTGGAAAAAGATCGCCAGACGCTCACAGAATCATAGTTTCCTGTATACCTAGCTCCTGTAAATATAAACTCCCAAAAACCTGGAGCAATCATATCATCACCCTCATAAATCCCTAAGGCCATAGTTATGTAGCCTAGGGACATTACTCTATCAATCCTACCCAGTCGGAATTGTAGGAAACTTGTATCTTGGACAGTTTCGGGGCGGATATTTATCCTAACAGTAGAGTAAAATTCTAAACACAAATCTCTATATACAGGAGTAGTCAAACCAAACAATCTCTCCCAGTCATTAAAATACCTAATTACCCCAAATTCATCCGTGTAGCTTTGGGTTAAAATATCCCTTATCTGTGTATCTAAATTAACTGGGGGACCTAGGGGAGTCCAATCAACAATGCAAACTTGATTGATTGTTCGATTTACCAAAGTAAGTAAATCCTTAACTTTTTGTACCCTTTGGCTTAATTCAATAGGGAAATGTAGAATCGGGTGTAGTTGCAAGAGTTGTTGTTCCATTTCGGGCGTAACTTCCTCTTGTTGGTTAACTGCCCTCATTCTAATTGGTCCCTGCATAACATTTTAAAAACAAGGAAATCATCCCAATAGGATGTGTAAATGTTAGCAAAGATTTTAACTTCAACAAACAACTTGTTTTCAACACCACCTGAATCAATCTATTTCAACAACATTGAAAGATTTAGTTCTATAATTCAAAATAAAGCAGAAACAAACCAAAAATCATAATTCAAAAATCAAGTTTCATATAAAAAGTCTAATTCATAAGTGAAAACACGCAATTTTTCTAAGCATATCTAATTCAATTCAATCACATTGCGCGTATCTCAGCTTCTAAATCATCCTTAACATCATTAAAACGCATACTTGATTCATAGAAATGACAAAACTTAACAAATTTAGGCTAAAATTAAAAATCACACAATCAAGCAATCAAAATCATGTTCACAAGTTCTATGTACTAACAAAACACTCAAAAACAACTAATTACAACCAAATTAACACACCTCAGTTTCAATTTCTCAATTTTCCCCAATTTTGTATAAACCCTAATTTTCAATCACCAATTAAACATCAATTTCTTATGCTAATCGGGTTTATTACCTTACTAACAACATAGATATAGCAATAATCAAGCAAAAATCAACAAAACATGCATATAATTCGGATTAATGCTATAAAGAAAAATTTTGAAAAACTTGAAGAACACTAATTAAAATGGGTTAAAAATCCTTACCACTCTTGGCATGATGAAACATTGAAGAATTAGAGGAGATTGAGAGTGTTAATTTAATGATTTGGTGCGTTTTTGGGGTTTTTGGGGCTGAGCTCTCGTCACAGAAAAAATAAATTTGGGAGGGATAGAGTGTGCAAACCAGTCCCCTGCCCCGTCTGATGTGGCCAGATTTTTGGCCTTACACGAATCGTGTAAGGCTTAATTTCAGCTGTATATATATATTTTTTTTTTTAATTAGTGTGGGGTAATATTGTTTTGTATGATTGAAGTACAACCCCATGTTTTGTGTGCTTTTACATGGTTTTGACAGGTACAGAAGAAAATGCAATTAGACGAAACGAAACATCGAATTACATTGTGATACAAACGTTGGATAAAATCATAGGTAAAACAATTTGAAAATCCAAATCGGTTAACAAAAGAAGTTTCAAATACTTCACACTATTTGTCCTCTCAAATTTATACATTATTATCTGATTTTTATGTAATGAGGGCATTACATAATCTTAAGTGTGGGGTGGGAATAGTTAAAGTTTTTATAGTTTTTCTGAAAACAAATTCAAAAATAAAATAAAAACACTCTATTTTTGTGTTAAAAATATTAACATTTTTAATTTTAGAACAAGTACATAAAAAATTAAAATTACATAATGTAAAATACACTCTATTTTTATTTAACTTAAAATCAATTGAATTCAAAATATCTTTTATAAATTTATATTTGTAACGAAAATTCAGTTTTTACACCTGATCTTAATCCGTTTATAAATTTTTAATTTCAATTTATAAAATTCAATTAATTAAAAGTTTAAAGTTTTTATAGTTTTATCGAAAGTAAATAAAATAAAAACAAGTACATGAAAAATAAAAATTAAATAAATAAAAATTCACTCTATTTTTGTTATATACCCTTAAATCAACTAATTTTCAAACTTAAAACTTTGTTTCCTATCGTCTAGGTAGAGATTAATTTCGGTTGTCAAACCTATCATTATCCACGACAAAGATTTACAAGTTATATATTTTTACGGTTATTGATAAAAGAGTATATTTTTGCAATCTACTATAGACTTTTAGAATTTAACAAATATTCTGTACAATTTTTGAAAAATAAAAATTCAGTTGTGACACCTAACATTTTCATTTTCAAAGAAACAAGTTAAACTCAAGTCGTTTCACCTCAATTTAGTAGAAAGAATTTTTTTAATTTTTATTTTGTTTTCGTGATTTACTATTTAAATGATATCTTAAAAATTTAACAATTAATTTCGTGCAATTTGAACAACAATAATTCAGTTTTAACACTTTAACATTATCGTTTTCAATGAAAACAGGTTAAATTCAAGTTTAATCAATTTTAAATAGTAGACCTTTTTATAAAACTCACTGCAAACAAATATAAACCAAAATACACACAAAATAAAAAATAAAAATAAAATATGCACATACATACAATCGACGAGAAAAATAATTAGATAGTGAACCCACGTTGACTCGCTTCGTAGTCGAGTCGTGAAATTTCGCTTCCCATTGCCTCGTAGGCGTAACCTCGTGGGTTTAAGAGGTTTTCTTCTAAACATTTGAAAGGCCCTTCTCGGCATAAAGTTACGTACTCGAAATTAGAGTCCGTTTGGTTCTTTGGGCAATCTCCTGAGTGAGCTGGTTTTCCACATTTTTCACATTTACCCAATTGACGTGCCCGACGCCTTTTAGCGCATTTTGATTTGCCTTTTCCATAATTTTTCTCATTATAATCTTGTCTTTCTCCTTTTCTCGTCGCATCGCACCTTTTCTTAATATCTAACACCACATCTCTTGGTAAAATCTTATCGCACATTAAAATGAAGTGGTTGTAGATATATTGACCTCGCATCTTGAAATTACACAATAAAAACAAACCAAAAGAAATTAAAAAGGTAGAATGGAGGGAGAAGACTAGTTCTTTAGGGTCTGCTAGGGAAAGACCAATCTAACCCCACTCTTAAAGATAAGAATAAAAATCGAGAATGGAGTTTAAAACCTTAGAGTTACCCTGAATTTATTTGTCCTTAGGGTAGAAGGTGGTTTCGTCTCTTTCCGTAGTATTGATTTCTTCAAAGTATAACTTGAGTCTGTGTCCGTTCACTTTGAAAGTTCCACCGTCTTTACCATACAACTCTGCATATCCAGATGGAAAAACCTGTTTTATTATATATGGCCCATTCCATCGGGATCTAAGTTTACCAGGTGAAAACTTGAAACGTGATTGGAATACCAATACTTTATCCCCTTGCTCAAATTCTTTCTTTTTTAATCGTGCATCGTGCCATACTTTAGTTTTTTCTTTATATGTTTTAGAATTTTCGTAGGCTTGTAATCTTAATTCATCTAGTTCGTTAAGTTGTGATAACCTATTTTCTCCGGCTTGTACAAGGTCGGTATTACATTCTCTCATAGCCCAGTACGCCTTGTGTTCAACTTCAACAGGTAGATGACACGCTTTACCGTATACAAGTCTAAATGGTGTGGTACCTATTGGTGTTTTATACGAAGTCCTAAAAGCCCACAACGCGTCATCTAACTTGCGTTGCCAGATTTTAGGGTTGTTATTAACCGTCTTCTCAAGTATGCGTTTTAAAGCACGATTCGTGTTCTCCACTTGACCACTTGTTTGCGGGTGGTACGAAGTAGAGAAACGATGAGTTACGCCATACTTCTTCAACACCTTTTCAAGAAGGTTGTTGGTAAAATGTGTTCCTAGGTCGGATATGAGTGCTTTTGGCATCCCAAAGCGTGAGAAGAGATTTTTCAAGAAGTTTACCACCACCCTAGCATCATTTGTAGGCAAAGCTTTTGCTTCAGCCCACTTGGATACATAGTCAACGGCTACTAGTATGTACTTGCACTTATGTGAACTTGGAAAGGGTCCCATGAAATCGATTCCCCAAATGTCAAAGATTTCACAAACTTGGATGCCGGTCTGAGGCATCTCATCCTTTTTCGTGATGTTACCCGTTCGTTGGCATGCGTTACAAGTCCGAACAAAATCATGGGCATCTTTAAAGATCGTGGGCCAATAAAAGCCCGATTCAAGGATTTTTCTTGCAGTGTGGTTTGGTCCGAAATGACCGCCGGTTGGCCCTTGATGGCAATGCTCAAGAATTTGTTGAGCTTCTTGTCCGTACACACAACGGCAAATTATTTGATCCGCACCAACACGAAATAGGTCTGGGTATTCCCAGAAATAAGATTTTAAATCCGCAAAGAATTTCTTCTTTTGCTGATAAGTCAGTCCTTTTTGTAGAATGCCTGAAGCAAGATAGTTTGCAAAATGGGCAAACCATGGGATTTCAGATTCTTTTTCAACCCTCATTAGAGATTCGTCAGGAAATGTGTCCTTGATGATTGTGTCATCAAGTTTATCTAATTCGGGGTTTTCAACTCGGGATAAATGATCGGCAGCTATATTCTCAGCTCCTTTCTTGTCACGTATCTCAATGTCAAAATCTTGAAGTAAAAGAACCCAACGTATGAGACGATGTTTTGCATCTAGTTTCGAGAATAAATACCTAAGTGCCGAATGGTCCGTGTAAACAATGGTCTTGGACAACACCAAATATGACCGAAATTTATCAAATGCATAAACAACCGCTAGGAGTTCTTTTTCCGTGGTGGTATAATTAATTTGGGCTCCCGTTAGAGTTTTACTTGCATAATAAATCGGAAGAAAATGATTATCGGGACGTTGTCTTAAAACAGCACCTAAAGCATAGTCGCTTGCGTCACACATTAGCTCAAATGGCATACTCCAATCTGGAGATACCATAATGGGAGCTTGTGTGAGTTTTGACTTTAGAATCGAGAATGCATTCTCGCAATTAGTGTCAAAGTCAAATGGAGCATCCTTTTCAAGAAGCTTGGTCAATGGGCGGGCGATTTTAGAAAAATCTTTGATAAATCGCCTATAGAATCCTGCGTGACCAAGAAAGCTTCTAATTGCTTTAACATTTGATGGTTTATGTAGCTTAGAGATAACTTCAATTTTAGCTTTATCTACCTCTATTCCCGCACGAGATATTTTGTGACCAAGTACAATGCCCTCCTTCACCATGAAGTGGCATTTTTCCCAATTTAGGACCAAGTTTGCTTTCTCACATCGGATAAGCATACGTTCTAGATTGAAAAGACACGATTCAAAGGAGTCTCCAAACACGGAAAAGTCATCCATGAAGACTTCCATACAATCCTCTACCATATCATCAAAGATTGCCATCATGCACCTTTGAAAGGTTCCGGGTGCATTGCATAAACCAAATGGCATGCGGCGATAGGCAAAGGTACCGAAAGGACAAGTGAATGTGGTCTTTTCTTGGTCGTTGGGATCAATTAGAATTTGGAAGTAACCGGAGAAACCGTCTAAAAAGCAATAATATTCTTTTCCCGCTAATCGTTCAAGCATTTGATCAATAAAAGGTAACGGGAAATGATCCTTTCTAGTGGCATCATTTAGACGTCTGTAATCAATACAGACTCTCCAGCCAGTAACTGTTCTAGTTGGGACGAGTTCGTCCTTTTCATTTAATATAACGGTTGTACCCCCCTTTTTGGGTACTACTTGTACTGGACTAACCCATGGACTATTGGAGATGGGGTAGATTAACCCGGCGTCAAGAAGCTTGACGACCTCCTTTTTAACAACCTCTTTCATGTTGGGATTTAGCCTACGTTGTCTTTTTACTACGGGTTTGTAGTCATTCTCAAGGAGAATTTTATGTGTACAATAAGACGGGTTTATTCCCGGAATGTCGGTTGTTTTCCAGGCTATAGCCTTTTTATGGGTTTTTAATACAGAAATTAGCTTATCCTTCTCATTATCTGAAAGATGTGAAGCAATAATTACTGGTAATTTAGATGTACCTTCGAGATAAGCATACTCCAAGTGTTTGGGTAGCTCTTTAAGCTCTAGTACGGGTGGTTCTTCTAAGGAATTTTTTATACGAAATCTATCTTCATTTTTGATTTCCTCAAACGATTCCTCTTCATTGGAAATTTCTTCTATTATGGTCTCGTCATCCGTGACCACCTTCATCAACTCATCAAAATCTTTATCAATATTGAAGTATTCATTCTCACTTACCGGGGCTAACCCCGGGATATCAATTTCAAGTAGCTCCTTCAATTCATTCTCGACACAAAGATCTATAACATCAATTTGAAAACAAGAGTCATCGGTAGAAATGGGTCTTTTCATGGCTTTGTCAATGTGACAAATTATTCTCTCGTTTCCCACACCTAGACTCAATTGTTCTTTTTGGACATTAATGATAGCATCTGCAGTGTTTAGGAAAGGACGTCCTAAAATGATAGGAACTTTTGTGTCCTCTTGCATTTCTAGAATAACAAAGTCGACGGGAAAGATAAGTGAGCCAACTTTTACAAGTATATCCTCGGCTATACCTATGGGAGTATCAAATGATTGGTTTGCTAATCGAATACCCATTCGGGTTGGTTTTAAGTCTCCTAAGTCAAGTTTTAAATATAACGAGTAAGGCATTAGGTTAACACTTGCACCTAGGTCGGCTAGTGCATCGTAAACCACCGAATCACCCATCATACATGGTATGATAAAACTACCAGGGTCTCCTAATTTTGGAGGTACATTTTGTTTCTTTAAGATAGCCGAACATTCTTCATGGAGGAATGTGGCAGAAACATCATGGTATTTACCCTTTGAAGATATTAGATCTTTTAAGAATTTCCCGTAGTTGGGCATATCCCTAAGGACTTCTGCGAGTGGCATGTTAATGCTAATTTGCTTAATCATGTTCGCAAATTTCTCATATCGCTTTGCGAGTCTGTCTTTCTTTAATGCTTTCGGGTAAGGAATAGGTTCCTTATGCACCTTTACTGGTGGTTCTTCACTTTTCTTTGGTATGACCTCAGGTGGATCATCTTTCTCTTGTTCTTTATCAACTTGCTCATTTTCATCAACCGGTATTTGTAAAACAGAAGGAGATAAAGGAACTTCCGGGGACTTAAGAGTCTCCGGTTTAGTAGTTAAACCACTTCTAGTAGTTATAGCATTTACATGCTCGTTCCTTGTTTGGGGGTTGTTGGGATTCACTTGAGTATTTGAGGGGAGAGTACCTGGTGGTCTCTCTGATAGTAACTGTGATATCCTTCCAACATCCCTTTCTAAGTTTTGTATTGTGGCTTGTTGATTTCGGATTTGCTGAGTTTGGAGCTCTGCATTTTGCTCATGCTTAACCATAAAATCTCTTAAGAGATCTTCTAAACCAGATTTCCTCTCAGGTTGAGGTTGCATAATTGCTAATGGTTGTGGTTGATTGAATGCTAGTGGTTGTGGTTGATTGTGTTGGAAATTATTTTGATAATTTCGTTGAGGTTGATTTCGGTTATTATAACCTGGTGGCGGATTTCTTTGATTTTGATTTGGGAAATTCCGGTTATTTTGGTAACCTGGATTTCCTCCTTGATAGTTATTATTATTTTGATAGTTATTATTATTTGATCCTGAAGGTCCTCCTACTTGATAGCTGTTTATAGGAGGATATTTTCGGTTGTTTGCTTCTATAGCTGGAAAATCATTGAAGTTCATTTCACCTTTTCGTAAGTATCCTAAGAAATTTGCTTGTTCTTCCATTGTACTTTGATCACAATCTCTAGTAAGATGGGGACCTTGGCACAGTTCACATCCTACTCTGATAGCATGCATTTCCTTGGTTACTTTCTCGATTTGCCTTGCTTGATTTGCTATTTGAACTTTTAAAGAAGCAATTTCATCATTGCTTTCAATACTAGTAACATTTGATGATCTAGAAAATTCTATTTCTTGATGCCAATTATGAGAATGGGAAGCTAAATCAGCAATGATTGTGTGAGCGTCTTCAGGTGTTTTCTTCATGATCGAACCTCCGGCTGCAACATCTATATCTTTTCTAGTTGTCACATTGACTCCTTTATAGAATATTTGGACCTTTTGGAATGTATTCAACCCGTGTTGAGGACATATTCGAAGCATTTTATTGAATCGGGTCCAAGCTTCATAAAGAGTTTCATTAGGCTTTTGTTTAAAGTGATTTATGTCACTTTGTAATTTTGCTGCTTTTGAAGCAGGAAAGAATTCTGACAAAAATTTATCCATCATATCATTCCAGTTTTCAATATAACCTTCTGGTAATGAGTCTAGCCAATCTCTTGCATCATCTTTTAAGGACCATGGAAAGATTTTTAAACATGCAACTTCATCGGTGACATCTTTGATTTTGAAAAGCTTGCAAATGCTTACAAACTTACGAAGATGCTCGTTAGCATCCTCATTTGGGGCTCCACCGAATTGACATGTATTAGTTACCATGTGTAAAAATTGACCTTTTATTTCAAAGCCATCACTCATCGTGGGTTGGATGATTGCGTGGCCTTGACCTTTTCTTGTGGCCTTCATTAATGCTTCCATCGTTTGATTTGTATCAGCCATTTCTTCTTCTTCTTTAATAATCGGCTCTATGATTGGTTGAATTATTGGTTCAGAGTCGGATTCTAAGAAAAGTGACTCTAAATTTTTAGCAAGAGATTCTACTTCTTGAGCTCTTAAGCGTTCGTGGAATTTCCTTTCGGGTTCAGGATGTGAAGGAGTTAATTCAGCGTTGGAGGAATGTAAGTTCATACATTAGTTTCTATTATGAGATCACTTCACTAAAGGTTTATCTAGGGTTACCTATTTGTTTCTCTTCTTTTTAGTGTTTTTCGGTGTTTTAAAATTACTAGTACTTCCTATTTCTTTTTGTTGTTTTTGTCCTTTATTAATTCTTTGAGGTTCCGGATTAAGTTTAACGAGTTTAGGATTGAACGGATCATACAATTTGGGAAATTGTACAAAGAATTAAAGGATTTATTAAAAAAATTTGAACTTTCTTGGAAATGAATTTCCTCGAGAGGATCGAATAACATAAAAACAATGATAAAAACCCTTAAACAAACAGATTTTCCTTCTGATTTTGCCCACATTTTGAATAGCCAAAAGATGCAGCAGAGGGGCAGGATCCTTCTATTGACCAATAAAATTGGTGATCCAACAACCCGGTCCACGTACAAATCCAACTACTACTACGAATCAGAAAAATTATCTATTTATTTAACTGCCAACTCCCCGGCAGCGGCGCCAAAAAGTTGATGTGCGGAAACGTAACCTTTATTTATGAACGGATTTGAGTTGTTTTGTTACACGAATTGATTTATTGTATATGTGGTAGTTTATTGATTTCAGGTTGATTTCACACATATATATATAGGCAACTAGTCCTATCCGTGTAGTTTAGTTTGTTGGTAAATCCGATTCGTTCCACAGGGAGATGGAGTGTTTAATGGTTTTTAATAGTCTTTGATGTCAAACTTAATTAAAGGGGGTTTTGGATTAGGCAATTGTAAAATAACAGTAAAAGAAAATAACTAAAACTAATTTACTAAATAAAATTACAAGATTACAAAAATTAACTTAAAAAGGAACTAAATGAAAATAAACTAATTATGATGCATTAATTATGTTACTAAATGGTAATTAGTAAAATAGTAATTTTTAATGAAACTATATATTTAGAATTTTGTTTTGAACAATTACAATAGAAACTTATTTAAATTAACTAAAATGCATTTTTAGTAAAACTAATACAAATTAAAAGGAATTTAATTAATTTACTAATTATAAACTAATTACAATTTATAAACCTATAATAAGTAATACTAATTTTAGGATTAAAACATGTATTTTAAGTATTTTAAATAACTTTAACTAATTAACTTAATTAAAATAACTAAAATAACTAATAACCTAAATATAAATATAATTAAATAACAAAAACCCTAATTTTAACCTAGCTGTACTGTAGCCGCGTTTTAGCCTTACACGATTCGTGTGATGATACACGATTCGTGTATGTGTAAAAATATGTGACACTTAACTGTTACGAAAAATAAATGTTTTTTTATGTATTTTTCTTATATTTTAAAATAGTAAATCGTAAATAATAATGATAATACTTTTATAAGAAATATAAATAAGATAAATGGGAGTGTTTACTTAATTGTGTCACCCCTAGGTCCATGGATTGTTTTAAGTTTTACGCCCTATTTAAAATGTTCTAGTATCAAACTTTACATTTTTCTCTCGAATAAATATAAAGTTACAACTTAACTAAATAAAATCTAATTTTCATTGGATTCTTTTTAGAAAACTACTATTCCCTAAGCATTTAAATTGAGACCTAGCCTAGTTTTGACCTTCGCCAATACCCAAATTATAACGGTTTCCCTATTTATAATTTCACTGTCATGTAATTTATTGATATCACCCAAACCACCGAAGTTTATTTCTAAATTGGTGTTAATAAATTATCCATAAATTCGTCTAGATCACTTTAATGTTGAAGCTTAATTTATGTAAATAAAAATAACTTTCGTTATTTGAATTTAATAAATTAAGTGGCAAGGGTTAAATACCTAATTACATAAAAATGGTTCTTTTTAACTAGGCTCAATATTAAAAATACTAAAGTTACATTTTAACTTTTACAGATGGTAACAATCCATTTCACTAGGGGCTCTACATTTAAGCAAACACTAGGGAAATTTAGCTATCCATTACACTAAGGTAGACATAAAAATATAGATATGCAAACATAATAACAACGCTAATTTTAACAGAGTAAACTTACTAAAATATCTTCACTTGCATTAACTTCAAATGGTAGAAAAATTACAATAATAACACCCATTTCAAGCGTACAATAACACCCTTAATAATTGAAACTATTTTTACAGCGTAATAAAATTGACAATATATTTTAACTATAGTAATTATTATGTAAACTTGTGTATTCTCTGTGTGTGTTGTAATATCTGTCTGATCTTCTGTACGTACTCCCTATTTAACATGGAAATAGTAGTAGTTGGTGAAGTTGAGTTGGTCAAAAAGCTAGTCCATTTGCTGAATGTTGAGTCAAAAAGCCTGCACCACTTTGAAAAGAAATGTTTTAAAAACCATAAAAGTGGCCGCCCTTCTGGAATCCTGGAACAGTATTTGGCCTAACATTACACGAATCGTGTATGGCTACACGATTCGTGTGAGAACAAATATTCTACACGATTCGTGTACCACTACACGATTCGTGTAAGAGTAAACAGAAATTTTCTTCATTTTTCTTTTTCAGTTGTTCTTTGTTGATCCCATATTGACGTGTACTGATTTGGCACTTCTTATTTGAACTCTTTTCTTCTTTTATCTTGTATTTTCATTCGGATAAATGTTTCTTGATATAAATCTGGTTTAAAACTATCGTTTTATCGTCGAATCTTCAAATAGTAAGCTCTTATCCACTTTTGTCGTTTTTCTCGTGAAATGCGCGTTGAATGTCTTTGTAGATGATAAAAACCTATGAAATATAAGTGATATTGCGTCGAATAATATGTATGTTTAGAGCAATATCAACAACATAATTATTTCGTACTTTATTTACATAATTAATTCTATTGTTTAAATTATAATTTATTATTTTAAATCATTATATATATACTTTTGTTTATATTTATTTATATACATATATACACACACACATATATATATATATATATATATATATATATATACATTTTTACTTACACATAATTGTTCGTGAATCGTTCGGCGTAGTCAAAGGATAATTGATTACATAAAATTTCAAAATTTTTGAGATTCAACATTACAGACTTTGCTTGTCGTGTCAGAAACATATAAAGATTAAAGTTTAAATTTGGTCGGAAATTCTCGGGTCATCACAGCTATCGGTTGCATAGATATCTGATTGGCGCTAATGACGGACCCATGATTATGACCAAAACCACCACAGTTAAATTTACGATACTCGTATCAATATTTTGGACCAATTGTGAATTAGAATTAAACACAAACGCAGCCTGATCATGATTAGTGTGTTCATTCGTTTCATTGTTTTCTTGATCAACCGATACTCTTCGTAGTCTGGGAGAAGGCTCTTCATCATGGGGTTGATCATTGTGTTCTTGATTTCTCGTGTTTTGAACTTGTTGTTATTGGGCTTGATTACGACGATCAATTGTCTTCTTTTATCTTGTAAACTTTTCACAATACCAACTCAGTCAACTACATGAACAAACAACACCAATATATTAACAAGAAAATAAGTTAAAAAAATATTCAGAACTAATTAAAAATAACCATAAAACATGTATGCTAACAAACACCTACAATATTAACATGTAATCCAATAGTTTATGTACCTTTGGTTCCTTTAGGAATATTTGGATTAACGGTAGTATATGTAGCATTAATGTGCAAGGTACAACATATAACTATATGGTCAACCTCATTTGAGCCTTCGGGGTCACACACATATACACCGAGACATCAAATAATATATATATATATATATATATATATATATATATATATATATATATATATATATATATATATATATATATATATATATATATATATATATATATATATATATATATTACTCAAGTAACAAAATAGTAAATCAAAATTAATTCATTTACTATTCATATGAATAGTAAATGAATCGAAATTAATTAATTTACTATTCACATGAAAGCGACATGATAGAAATTATTAATTATAAGTTACATAATATACCCCTGAAGTATTTGAGAAATACGACTTTATGATATATATATTTGGTCTAATTTGAATTCACGGGTTAATTGAAAAAGGTTCACGAGTTGTTTTTACATGTACTCCTCAAATATATATATTGGTTCTTGTTTTTGGTACAGAGTAACAAAACAAACAAAAATTAAAACCTTTTCTTACATCTCAAAGATCAAGAAAGCTACATGCCATTTTGTTTATGAAACGAAATCAATACGGAGTAATATTTATCTATTGCTTATTAATATAATTTGATTATATTAATTTGTTACTTTGGGTTTGGACTAGCATCTATTGACGGTCGTTTGAAGTGTAGTGTGGACTGTCCAAAGAGATGGTCATACTTTTGATCGTAAGTTTCTCTCCGTCTCATCAATTCTTCAAGAAAGGTATATCGTTAACTCCTCTTTTGTTTTATATTCATGAAAATTATTATGATGTAACTGGATCATTGGAAAAGATTAATCGTGTGCATGTTTCATTAAATAAGTGAAAATTTAATCTTGTTAAATTTTGTTCATAAAATAATAAAAGATTATTATTTTAACTATCCGTTACGTTAATCTGTTTTGGTAAAAGTACACACGATTATCCATCAGTGGTATCCGGGCCGCTTTTACACCATCTTAATTATCGCGTATTTTTTTTAGATTTAGCTTTGTGGTGAATTGGTAACAGTCAAAACCTTTATGGTTTTGAAAGTCAACTTTGTTGATTACCTCATGACGCATGAATAAGATCTGGAAAAAAAACCACTGTTATAAATTTTGAATTTATTTGTTATGGCTTGAATATTTATTATAATTGTTGATTGTTTTATTCCATGGTTATACACATGCATTATGTAACGACCCGGATTTTTCCGATCGTTTTACACTTATAAGATTAATATTTACATAAATTAAAACTTACCAACATGATAAGCAATCTAAATTGTTGAGATTTATGATTTTGAAAAGAGTTTTACATAACGTTTAACCGTCTAGTTTGACCGATGATATCACGAACTATACAATATATGTTAATTATATGTTTGTGTATATATATGTATATATACATATTTAACATGATTTAAGGATGTTTAAATATCTCATTTTGTATTAATAACAATAAGTTATAAGTATATTTTGAAACTACTAACTTAAGCTTTCAAAACGATAACTATACGTAACGTTATTTGACATAAATACTTACGACCTATAATGTTTATACATATATCGTATATATAATGTATTTAATCACTTTTAAAGACTTAAATACATAAAACAATATAAGTATATTCACAAAAGATAGCTATATTTGAATCCTCATTCCATTTTTCACAAGATTTCTATACGTATTTCTAGAGTATATGTACTCGTATCATACCTAGCTTCTATACGTATTTACTATTAGTATATACACATCAAATCACCACCAACCAGCCCTTGTTCATGCCTTATGTATAAGGTAACTACTTTTGTTATTTAGTATGACAATTTCACATGATTAAAAGATCTTTTCACAAAATTACAAATTTATACACCTTTTACACCACCATAAATACATGCATCCATTTTCAATTTTTGGAACATCATTTCTCTAGCTAAACACACACACTTACTAGCCTCATGTCTCTCTAAGAACTCCAGCAAAAATCCTCTCAAGAATCACCTTAAACACCACCATAAAAAGATCAACAAAAACACTACAAAAATACAACTTTCAATTCAAGTTTATGTCTTAAGTTGCTTCCAATCTTTCATCCAATTTCATCACTCTTTTGGTTCTAGGTTTTTACTCCTCTTTTACAGCAATCTTGTCCAAGTAACTTGAGGTAGTAACTTTGTTCATAACCTTATTCGATTCATATATATATAGCTATCTTATTGTATGGTATACAATTTTAACAACAAAAACATAGTTTGAATGATTTCAAACTTGTTTGCAAACTAAATAGATCCTTCTAACTTAACTTTTAAAATACTTCAAGACCTGTAATATAACTTAAATATATGCTAATTTAACAAGGTATAACTTGGTTTTTCAAAGAATACCTTAAAAAACTGTTTTTATGACGTCGGAGTGCAACCGGGGGCTGTTTTGGGTTGGATAATTAAAAACCATCTTGAACTTTGAATTGGAGGTTTATATTCTGGAAAAATGATATTTCTTATGAATATGTTAACACATAAAAATTTCATGATTTAATTCATAGTATAAGTATTTTTAGAAAAATGGTCATTAAATGATGTTTTTGTAACAAAAATGATTAACTTCATAAGTTTCACCAAAATTTGACCTATGACCTATGATTTCGAATACAAACTAAGGTATTTACAGTTCATATTCTTAAAGAGGGACTCGATCCAAGGAAGTGGAAAGTTGAATCAACGAAAACGGAGTTGTAACGAAGAAATTATGAACAAAACAAAATCGGATATCCAAGACTAGTTTAGCCACGAAAATAATTGGAGAAAATTAAATAAATCACATCTTCCTAAAGTAACATGATATTTTATACATATGTACTCATAATTTAATTTTATATGGTTCAGGATCACCCGTAAACAATACGAGAAGATTAATCATAAGATCCCATGATTGTACGCAACACGTCATTTGACAACACCGGTACTTTATGTACGCAACACGTCATTTGACAACACCGGTACCATGGGTCAAGATTAATCTCAACCAATACATATACGATGGGGGTTTTATTTATTTCATTGGGGGTTTATTAAACAACTAAATATGAACCATTAAAATTGAATTACTAACATCGGACTGCTAACTACGGACTAAGGAATTATTAAAAGTATTAAAAGTATTATAAGTATATATATGTGACGATTGTTTAAAAAGAAAAGGTATTGATATATTATATATGGATAGGTTCGTGATATCAATCGGAGACCAAGTCGAAATTACATATCTTCAAGACAAAAGTGAGTATATAGTCCCACTTTTAAACTCTAAATATTTCGGGATGAGAATACATGTATTTTATGTTTTACGCTATGGACACAAGTAACTGAAAAATATATTCTACGTTGAGTTGTACCACTGGCATACTTCCCTGTAGCTTGGTAACTAATATTTACAGCGGTATTGTAAATGCGAATCCTGTTGATAGATCTATCGGGCCTGACAACCCCAACCGGACTGGACGACCAGTATTCAACGGTTGCACAGTACTTCGTTTCGTGACTACACCTTGGTACGGTGTAGTAAGATTTCATAATAAAGGGAATATGCGACGTGATTAAATGTTAAGTATGGTTACCAAGTGCTCAACCACTTAGAATATTTTTATTAAAATGTTTATATATGAAATCTTGTGTTCCATTGTTATAACGCTGCTAGCATCAAACCTATATATCTCACCAACTTTATGTTGACGTTTTAAAGTATGTTATTCTCAGGTATGAATTAAGTCTTCCGCTGTGCATTAGCTCATGTTAAGGATACTACTTGGGACCTTTTAAGCCATGATACAAAGACGTTGCATTCGAGTCATTGGAGTTCAATAGAGAATATAAATAAGTAAATGACAGATTAGGTCATTTGGATATTATGAAATGTTAGACGAAAATGTCAAATATTGATGTAATGATAGTTTGCCTTTTAAGAATAAATGCAACATTTGTAAAATGTATCATATAGAGGTCAAGTACCTCGTAATGTTATCATATGTTATTGTATTCGTCCCTATGGATTGGGTCGGGTCTTCTCATGTGGTATCAGAGCGTTGGTCTTAGCGAACCAGGCCTTGCATTAGTGTGTCTAACTGGTAGTTGTTAGGATGCATTAGTGAGTCTGGACTTTGACCGTGTCTACATGTCAAAAGTTTTGCTTATCATATCTAGTCGAAAATCATCTGCTTATCATCCTTAAGAATTGCCTGCTTAGTATTCTTAAGTCTAGACACGTCTTACTGCATTTGGTGCATCGATAGTGTATAGAAAAAATTCGTATCCTAGCGTATCTGTTGCTATAGACATTGCCTGACGAATTTCAAAGATTCTCCGTAATTCACGGGATTTTGAGTATTATAAATACATATGTAAATTATGTATTGAAGAATACCAAACCCAACTCCTATAATCTATTCCAAACCAAAAATTCATTTCCCCGACTGTACAAGATGAACTCCGCGTCCAGTTCGAATTCCTCCGACTCCGACAGCTACGCTGATATGGATTTCCATTCGGGCTCCGAAGGCAGCGTCACTGGAATGGATCAACCAATTTCTCATCATCTATTCTGGATGAATTGGGTATGGGTTCGTAGTATACTAAATTATTGGAGACAAGAAGAAGGTGATCCCTTTCACCCACCGAATTGCCCCATTGGCGACGAACCTGAAGCACTTACCGGCGAACCTGTTCGAGAAACCCTTTTCTCTCTCATTTCTCGAGTATCTCGTCATGATTATATCCTATCCCATATTTCGGATCTTGTTCATTCGCTCACTCCAACCGCCAATCATCCGGGTGTACTAGCAGAAATTAACGAACTTCGCGCTCGTGTGACGGCTTTGGAGAACACGGTGCGAAGGTTACAAACACCAGCAGCAGTACCAGCAGCATAACCAGTACCGTTAACAACATCAACCTCGCAATCTTCAGTACCAGTAGCATCATCGACGTCAACGACATCATCAGCATCAACACCAACCGTATCATTACCACCACCAACAATCACATCCGCACCACGTACCTCAACATCATCATCTGAACTTCGAATATGATCTTTGTTCTACATATCATTCTACACCGATTACCTCTTCTTTACGTATCGTTCTTCGTTCGACATGACGATTATGTAATCTCTAATGTTTTGGAGATTATGTAATCTAGTAATAACGATAAATCAAATAAGTTGAATATTTTATTGACTCATTAAATTCATAGTTACCTCCGAAGAAAATATATATGCAAATATATTTTCATAAAGATTGTAATTAAAAATTTCATTCGTACAAACTGTTAATGATGAAAATATTTTAACGGGTGGGTAGTACCCAAGGAATATTTAGAATTCACATTAACAAGTTACACTGTACATTCTTCGAATCTGATTCAACGATCATTTATTATCCTACTTACAATTACCGATATACGTATCCGTTCACCCCAGATTAACCATTTCCATTTAAATTTCATATTTGGATTTTTACCTATCCGAATCCAACAAGTGGCATAATGAAGAAACATTGGCAAAATAAAAATTGTTAGAAACAGATGAATTAATTAATTGAAATTGTGATAGGATTACACGCTAACTGTTCCGGCTAACTGTTCCCAGCTAACTGATTAATATTTAATTTATCGCAATTTACATTCTTGCAATTTTAATTTCTGTACTTTACATACCGTCGGGACACATGTACAACAACACGTCGGATTAATTCTGAGACAACACGTTGTATAATGGGTCATGATATATATTTATTTATTTTACGCATTTTAAATAACGGGACACGTATACAAGGTTTCGACTTATCATATTGATCCATCTATATATATATTTCGGAACAACCATAGACACTCTATATGTGAAGGTGGGAGTTGGCTATACAGGGTCGGAGTTGATTCCAAAATATATATATACTTTGAGTTGTGATCGACACCGAGACCAGTACACGGGTCACGATACGTATTAAGTAATTCGAATATTATATATTTAGTTCATATATGAATTTATTGAACCATTGGACAATCGGACTATTGGACTGCTAACTTTGGACAATTAAAAATGAGTTAAAATGATGATTATTACATATGAAACTAAACAATCCTTCAAGTTTGCCACTTGATTCTATTTTAAACCTCATTTGTATCTTGACGATTACAATTCGCATTCACAACTTTTCATGATTCTTGAAAACATCTCGATCGAGAAGTTCAACCAGCCGCACCTCGTCTACGGAATAGAGATTTATGCATACAGTTATGCACCTAAAAATTTTTGAACTCGAAGTTATAGTTAAAACGTATCCGCATCGAATTCCTTATCATCCATTAGCAAAAACAATCACGCGATTCCTTTTCAATTAACTAATTTTGTCACAGCTCCACTTCGATATCTCAGTAAGACTACTCTTATTACAATCTCGATATATATATATACGTTGTTCTTTCGCCATCGTTACCGGAGAACCTTTTATATTCCATCATATTACCATCAGCGTTTAATCATCTAAAAATACAATTCTCCTTAAACCATCTTGGTTTGATAACCAATGACCCAGATCCGATAACTTTGAAAATACTGACGAAGCAGCATGTTGTAGAAGGTCTTAATGACCAAATGTTGATGATAAAAGAAGGAAGTGTTAAGAACGCTCGATAGAAAATTGGTACTGAAAACCGGATTGAACAAACCATGAAGGAGACTCTGAACAAGTTACAAGGACTAAACTTGTACATAAAGAATTATGACGATTCTGTAGCAAACACCTTGCTTCTGAATCTAAACCCTTACGGGTCAATCTTCATCATCATCCTTCGACATTAGAAATTCCAAGATATTATCATATCTTTCATTATAAATATCCTCAATATTTCTGAAGATATTTTCACCACTATCCTTATCTGAAATCATTTATCTCTCTGTAATATCTGCGTTACAATATAAAGGAAACTGTGTTAGTTTCTAAATCCTTCAAGTTTAAAATAGGAATGTTCTGAAGCAGTGTTGGGAACTGATGCATGAACTAGTATAATATAATGAAACTTGATCAACTTCATTATATTACAGTAAGTCATGTTAAGTTTCTAATGGAATATGATGATTCACAGTACCGTCATCATGTGCCATGTTACACGACTTTTACATTCTATCCAATTCCGAAACATATTAAGAACAAATCATCTTGATAGTTCTATTTTCCTGGATATTCTGGTAATTTGACAAATCAAAATCGTGCCATTACCATTCCTTTCTTAGAGCATTAGCTATGTTCATTCCGAATTTTATACCTACGAATTTCGAACTATTGATCGCTTGACTCAAGGACGGGAAGAAGAAACGAAGGGACAAAGTCCCAAAATAGAAATTGGGGTATAGATTACAGCAAATAGGAGAGAGTATTAACTATGGATGACAATGATTATGGAAAACAGAAGCAGGAGCATCGAAATATAAGGAAAGATATCAAACCCAATAACCACCCAGAAACTACAAACCGTGTGTATCAATACATATGGCGACGTAAAGACACGGGAGAATTAGAAACATTATAATTCCAAGAAAATCATAAAAGTGAATAGATTCTTCTAGCGGTAGATGAAAGAGAAGAATGAAAGATATGAAAGTTAGAAGTATAACAAAAATCAGAACGGGATGAAGCATTTTAAAGGATACCTTAAGGTATGAATTAGAGGAGGAAGAGTAAGAGATGTGAGGTATGGAAGTAAGAAAGGGAAGGAGGTGGATTTATAGTGAAATATCCGACAAAGAAATCGAAACAGATTATCGCATTAAATCAAAGGAGATCCTGTTTTCTAAATCATCGAAGAACCAAATCTTATTACATAAGATTTTCTTTAAATCCCTTAAATTCTGGAAATCAATCCTAATCTCGACATCGGTTAAAACAATTCTATATTCACTCATTTCATTCTTTTGTGATAGCTTCACTCGTGCGCTTCACATGACCGAATCGTTTTATCCATATCTTCCAATAATGATAAAACTCTATTAATACCTCATATTCGTCATGAAAACATTCCTATTGTTATTTATGACAACCTCTACCAAATTTCGGGACGAAATTTCTTTAACGGGTGGGTACTGTAACGACCCGGATTTTTCCGATCGTTTTACACTTATAAGATTAATATTTACATAAATTAAAACTTACCAACATGATAAGCAATCTAAATTGTTGAGATTTATGATTTTGAAAAGAGTTTTACATAACGTTTAACCGTCTAGTTTGACCGATGATATCACGAACTATACAATATATGTTAATTATATGTTTGTGTATATATATGTATATATACATATTTAACATGATTTAAGGATGTTTAAATATCTCATTTTGTATTAATAACAATAAGTTATAAGTATATTTTGAAACTACTAACTTAAGCTTTCAAAACGATAACTATACGTAACGTTATTTGACATAAATACTTACGACCTATAATGTTTATACATATATCGTATATATAATGTATTTAATCACTTTTAAAGACTTAAATACATAAAACAATATAAGTATATTCACAAAAGATAGCTATATTTGAATCCTCATTCCATTTTTCACAAGATTTCTATACGTATTTCTAGAGTATATGTACTCGTATCATACCTAGCTTCTATACGTATTTACTATTAGTATATACACATCAAATCACCACCAACCAGCCCTTGTTCATGCCTTATGTATAAGGTAACTACTTTTGTTATTTAGTATGACAATTTCACATGATTAAAAGATCTTTTCACAAAATTACAAATTTATACACCTTTTACACCACCATAAATACATGCATCCATTTTCAATTTTTGGAACATCATTTCTCTAGCTAAACACACACACTTACTAGCCTCATGTCTCTCTAAGAACTCCAGCAAAAATCCTCTCAAGAATCACCTTAAACACCACCATAAAAAGATCAACAAAAACACTACAAAAATACAACTTTCAATTCAAGTTTATGTCTTAAGTTGCTTCCAATCTTTCATCCAATTTCATCACTCTTTTGGTTCTAGGTTTTTACTCCTCTTTTACAGCAATCTTGTCCAAGTAACTTGAGGTAGTAACTTTGTTCATAACCTTATTCGATTCATATATATATAGCTATCTTATTGTATGGTATACAATTTTAACAACAAAAACATAGTTTGAATGATTTCAAACTTGTTTGCAAACTAAATAGATCCTTCTAACTTAACTTTTAAAATACTTCAAGACCTGTAATATAACTTAAATATATGCTAATTTAACAAGGTATAACTTGGTTTTTCAAAGAATACCTTAAAAAACTGTTTTTATGACGTCGGAGTGCAACCGGGGGCTGTTTTGGGTTGGATAATTAAAAACCATCTTGAACTTTGAATTGGAGGTTTATATTCTGGAAAAATGATATTTCTTATGAATATGTTAACACATAAAAATTTCATGATTTAATTCATCGTATAAGTATTTTTAGAAAAATGGTCATTAAATGATGTTTTTGTAACAAAAATGATTAACTTCATAAGTTTCACCAAAATTTGACCTATGACCTATGATTTCGAATACAAACTAAGGTATTTACAGTTCATATTCTTAAAGAGGGACTCGATCCAAGGAAGTGGAAAGTTGAATCAACGAAAACGGAGTTGTAACGAAGAAATTATGACCAAAACAAAATCGGATATCCAAGACTAGTTTAGCCACGAAAATAATTGGAGAAAATTAAATAAATCACATCTTCCTAAAGTAACATGATATTTTATACATATGTACTCATAATTTAATTTTATATGGTTCAGGATCACCCGTAAACAATACGAGAAGATTAATCATAAGATCCCATGATTGTACGCAACACGTCATTTGACAACACCGGTACTTTATGTACGCAACACGTCATTTGACAACACCGGTACCATGGGTCAAGATTAATCTCAACCAATACATATACGATGGGGGTTTTATTTATTTCATTGGGGGTTTATTAAACAACTAAATATGAACCATTAAAATTGAATTACTAACATCGGACTGCTAACTACGGACTAAGGAATTATTAAAAGTATTAAAAGTATTATAAGTATATATATGTGACGATTGTTTAAAAAGAAAAGGTATTGATATATTATATATGGATAGGTTCGTGATATCAATCGGAGACCAAGTCGAAATTACATATCTTCAAGACAAAAGTGAGTATATAGTCCCACTTTTAAACTCTAAATATTTCGGGATGAGAATACATGTATTTTATGTTTTACGCTATGGACACAAGTAACTGAAAAATATATTCTACGTTGAGTTGTACCACTGGCATACTTCCCTGTAACTTGGTAACTAATATTTACAGCGGTATTGTAAATGCGAATCCTGTTGATAGATCTATCGGGCCTGACAACCCCAACCGGACTGGACGACCAGTATTCAACGGTTGCACAGTACTTCGTTTCGTGACTACACCTTGGTACGGTGTAGTAAGATTTCATAATAAAGGGAATATGCGACGTGATTAAATGTTAAGTATGGTTACCAAGTGCTCAACCACTTAGAATATTTTTATTAAAATGTTTATATATGAAATCTTGTGTTCCATTGTTATAACGCTGCTAGCATCAAACCTATATATCTCACCAACTTTATGTTGACGTTTTAAAGTATGTTATTCTCAGGTATGAATTAAGTCTTCCGCTGTGCATTAGCTCATGTTAAGGATACTACTTGGGACCTTTTAAGCCATGATACAAAGACGTTGCATTCGAGTCATTGGAGTTCAATAGAGAATATAAATAAGTAAATGACAGATTAGGTCATTTGGATATTATGAAATGTTAGACGAAAATGTCAAATATTGATGTAATGATAGTTTGCCTTTTAAGAATAAATGCAACATTTGTAAAATGTATCATATAGAGGTCAAGTACCTCGCAATGTTATCATATGTTATTGTATTCGTCCCTATGGATTGGGTCGGGTCGTCTCACATTATAACCATGGACAAGCCATATTTAAGTTTTAATAATGTAGTTATTAAAATTGTGATTGCACACATAGCTCATAATGCCCCAACCTATGTATGATTGTTGTGATTATTGATTACGGCAATATTATGTCATGTTGATTATTTGTATTATTAGAAAGGCCATTTTGAAGTCAAATTTGTATTATATTTATTTTTCATTTTCATAGTATTGTATTTAAGTTTATTTCAATTTGTAAAAGTACTAGTTTAGTTGTATTTTTAAATTTAAATACATGTAACAAGATGAAGATTGAAGATAAAATACAACATGCTTTTGGCTTAGAAGATGGCTAACAGGTCAAGTTGACAACGATGGCGTTTGTCAAGTTTTTACTTGATTCTTGAATTAAGTGGGAGCTACGATATTACCCTTAGTTTGACCTCTTGATCCCATGTCGGCTCATGAGATCAAGCATAGGATTTTTGGGCTAGGCTATGTGTGTGTGATGCATGGTATGGTTGTGTTTTATTTTTCTGCATTTATATTTCATTGTTGATTATAATATATGCTAAATGTTTTTGATGAAAAAATCAAATAAAACTAGTAACGAGTTTCAAAGGTTAAAATTGATGATTTTAAAAAAGTTAAACTCTAACGAGTTTAAAGTTAAATTTTTTTTTTTGAAACTCAAATAATATATATGAGCGACATCTTTTAAAAATGTTTTAAAATGATGCACAATGTGTATTTGTTATTTTTCATATAAAATAAGATAACAAACTAGACGCATAAACACGATCGACATATATAAAATTGGTTAGAATGATTTTTAACAAAAAGTGTAGCGAATCTTGTGTGCATGCATTATTCGTTACCACAAACATTTTCAAAATACCCGTCAAATTTAAGTCATGCCATCCAATGAGCTTGCA
This sequence comes from Rutidosis leptorrhynchoides, assembly GCF_046630445.1. NCBI lineage: Eukaryota > Viridiplantae > Streptophyta > Magnoliopsida > Asterales > Asteraceae > Rutidosis > Rutidosis leptorrhynchoides. The sequence goes on from NC_092342.1 coordinate 147,005,012, forward strand.
AACACTCCTCGTTATTTTTTGATTACGGTGAGACCTAATCGAATTATATCCACGAGGTGAATTTTCAGTTACGAGTGAGACTAGGCTGAATTTCCACTGTTTCCAAATTGGACGACTTAATCGTATTTACGATGAGATCTGAGTTCGAGGCAAGGATGGGACAAACATGCCAATAGATAATAGTGGTTTGTTAGACTACACATATCTCAAGGTCCCATAAAAATCTAAGAGTTACACCTGTGATGCAATTGGTACTCGCTACCTACCAGTAGACTCTATAACTGATAGCTGATCAACAGATGTAGTTATGGAACCTCTATGTGGATCTTAGGCTTTCGTAAATTAATTGTTTTTAAATATATTAAAACTTGGGTAATTAATTTATTAAAGTATTATATCGAAAATACTAAAATTGAACTTTGTTCTTTTGTAGATGTCAAACAATCAAAACGTAAACCAAAACACCCTCCGTTCTTTATTGGAGAAGGAGAAACTCAATGGTTCAAACTTCCTCGATTGGTACCACAACCTGAGAATTGTTCTCAAATATGAAGGGAAGTTGAACAAAATTAAAGAACCCTTACCCGAAGCTCCTCCTGAGACAGCTACTGCTGCTTAAAAGAATGCTTATCAGAAGTTGTTTGATGAGCAAGAGAAGATAGCTTTAATCATGCTTGCAAGTATGACTTCTGACCTCCAAAAGGAAATGGAAGATCGTACAGCATATGATATGATGACTGAGCTAAAAAATATGTTTCAAAAACAGGCTAGTCAAGAGTTATATGAAACTTATAAGTTTCTTCAAACATGCAAAATGGAGGAGGGTCAATCAGTGAGCTCTCATGTCTTGAAAATGAAAAGCTACATTGACCGATTGGAAAAACTTGGAACTACCTTGCCACCTAACTTGGCTATGAACACGGTTTTGGTTTCACTACCAAAATCGTATCACCAATTTGTAATGAATTACAATATGCAAGGTTGGGAGAAATCTCTGGCAGAGGTGCACTCGATGCTCAAAACTGCTGAACAGGATATTCCATATAAGGTTTCTAATCCAGGTGTCCTGATGATTAGGGATGGTAAGATGAAAAAGAATAAGCAGAAAACTTGGGGAAAAGGAAAAGGCAAGTCAATTGCTATGAAGAAAATTCCACCGCCTCCCAAGAAAGAAAACCCAGCAAAAGATGCCGAATGTTTCCACTGTGGAAAAGTTGGCCACTGGAGGAGGAATTGTCCTTCCTACCGATCTGAGTTGAGAAAATGCAAAGCTGGTCAGACCAGCAAATCAGGTATATTTCATATACAGTTATATACTTTTTCTAGTGATTCCTGGATTTTTGATACTGGTTGTGGTACTCACATCTGTAACAATATGCAGGGAATGAGAAGAAGTAAGAGACTAAAGAAAGACACACTAGATTCAAGAGTGGGCAATGGAGCTCGAGTTGTTGTTGAAGCTATTGGCACCTATGAGCTTACTCTACCTAGCGGTCTTATTGTTTTGTTGGAACAATGTCATTATGCTCCTAGTATTACGAGCAATGTAATTTCAGTTTCTCTTTTGAAAAATGTTGGTTTTGAACTTACATTTATGCACTTTGGTATTTCAGTTTCTAAGAATAATGTATTTTATTTTAATGCTATTCCACGTGATGGTATTTTTGAAATTGATATGCATGGTGTGATTTCAAATAATAATTCTATATATACCTGTACTGCCAAACGAGTCAAGAAAGACTTGAATAATACCTATCTATGGCATTGTCGTCTTGGTCATATAAACAAACAACGCATTTCAAAACTCCAATCTGATGGGCTTTTGGAATCTACTGGTTCTGAGTCATTTGATGTATGCGAGTCATGTTTATGTGGAAAGATGACAAAGGTTCCTTTCTCCAGTTTAGGTGAATGAGCTAAAGATCTTTTAGGACTAATACATACTGATGAATGTAGCCCTTTTAGAACTATGTCTAGAAATGGTGAATCATACTTCGTTGCATTTACTAATGATTGTAGTAGATATGGTTATGTTTACTTACATTTTTGATGGATTGATTAAAGATATTTGTACCTTATGAATAAACGGTAAATTTCACAGTGATGAATTAAATTTTTGTATGATATCAATAATTTCGATTTATTATACCTAATTTTATTGAATATCAATTTAATACTTTATAGCGAACGATTCAGCGTTTATTATCAAAAGGTTAAAAGCAATAAATAAAAATAAAAATTGTACATACTTACCTATGAGATAGAATTCTCAGAGACCTACTTTAGTCGACTCATAGGAGAGTCGTTTGATTTGGTTTTCCATAGCTACATAAGCGTAACCTCGAGTTTTCAATAACTTTTCTTCTAAACATATGAATGGCCCTTCTTTGCATAAAGTAACCAATTCAGAATTGGAATGTGTTTGATTGTTCGAACATTTCCCTTCGTGTGACCATTTTCCGCATTTATGACATCTTTCAAGGTGTCGTGCTCTTCTTTTTGTTGAGGATTTTGATTTTCCTTTACCAAAATGTGTCTTATGATGATCTTTTCTGAGTTCTTTTCTCATTTCGTCCATTTTGCCTCTTATGAATGATACCAATTCACTCAAAAAGGTGTTATTATTACGTTTAGTAATCATAGCATGTAGTAGTAGACCATGGTTCAAATCAAAAGAATTCTTCATCTTGTAAAACCTAAAAACACAAAAATTCAGAATGGAGGGAGAAGACTAGTTCTTTAGGGTCTGCTAGGGAAAGACCATTCGGATTCCATTCTCGAGAACTACATGAAAATAGAAAATCTAACTCTAGACAGCATTATATTATCCTTTAAAACATTTGAATCTCCCCACACTTAGTTAGCTATGGTGTCGAACTTATGATTAACTTCATTGTTAATTTCAGTTGGACCATCAACAACTTGCATATCTCTAACTTTTGCTTCAAGCCATTTGGTATTTCCTCTGTAACATTCACAAATTTAAATAACATTGCCTTTTCTTTAGGCGACAAATTGGATACTAATCGGTTACATAACTTAAAGTTCCCCTTAATCCTAGCATCTTGAATCCGTTTATAAAGTTTTTTTCGTTGAACTGTTAAAATCGGGTTCATCTAATTTTGTATCAACAACGGGGTTCTTTGTTATCAGGTCATCATTATGTGTTTCTTCAACTTCCCCACACTTAGGCATTTTTATTGGTTCAACAGTTTTGGTTGGTGAAGATTTAAACTTTCGGTTCACAAAGGTGACCGATTTATCACCATCTTTAAGTGTCATTCTACCTTCTCTTACATCAAAGAACGCCTCAGTGGTTGCTAAAAATGGGCGACCTAAAATTAGAGGAATATCAAGATCTTCCTCCATATTGATAACTATGAAATCTGCAACAAAGGTCAAACTTCCCACTTTAACAAGTAAATTGTTGGCTATTCTAACCGGGTGTTTAATGGTTAGGTCAAATGATTGAACACCTATACTGGTTGGTCTTAATTTACCCACACCTAATCTTTTGTATAAGGAAAGAGGCATAATATTCGCACTTGCCCCTAAATCTGCGAGCCCATTATACATAGCACCATCTTTAAGCAAGCAATAAATGATAAATTCACCTGGGTCTCCACTTTAGTAGATGGAGTTGGTTTGTTAACCTTTTTTGAGTGCTCTTTTCTTGGTTCTTTCACTTCTACTTGAACTTCTTGTTCATATTTTTCTTCGTTTCTTGGAATGGGAGGTTTATATAGAAATTCTTCTTTATCACTCCAATTTGAAACCTCCCTGCCTTCCAATTTTGGCTTGTCATATGTCGTTGAAAATATATTGATGTTTTCATTCTGAGGGTTTTCTTTGGCGGTGAAATTGTGATTAACTTCATTGTCAACTTCCATCGGACCATGTATGTAATGTTTAACTCTGTGACCATTGACTTTAAATTCAATTCCGTTTGAATTTATCAACTCTATTGTTCCGTATGGGAAAACTCTTTTGACTATGAATGGTCTAGACCATCTTGATTTCAATTTTCTAGGAAATAGCTTGAATCGTGAATTGAAAAGAAGAACTCGGTCTCCTTCCTTAAATTCTTTTGAACTTCTGATTCTTTTATCATGCCATTTCTTCGTTGTTTCCTTATAGATTAACGAATTTTCATATGCATTGAAAGGACCCGTCCTAATCCATCCGAACAAAGTCCATATCGATTATAAACGATTTACAACAGTTGATTACATCGCGAGGTACTTGACCTCTATATGATACATTTTACAAACATTGCATTCATTTTTGAACAGACAATCTTTCATTACATCGAAAGTTGACGGCATGCATACCATTTCATAATATATCTAACTATAATTGACTTAATAATAATCTTGATGAACTCAACGACTCGAATGCAACATCTTTTGAAATATGTCATGAATGACTCCAAATAATATCTTGAAAATGAGCAAATGCACAGCGGAAGATTTCTTTCGTACCTGAGAATAAACATGCTTTAAAGTGTCAACCAAAAGGTTGGTGAGTTCATTAGTTTAACATAAATAATCATTTCATAATTTTAATAGACCACAAGATTTCATATTTCCATTTCTCATAAACATACGTCCCATGCATAGAGACAAAAATATCATTCATATGGATTGAACACCTGGTAACCGACATTCACAATATGCATATAAGAATATCCCCATCATTCTGGGATCATCCTTCGGACATGATATAATTTTCGAAGTACTAAAGCATCCGGTACTTTGGATGGGGATTGTTGGGCCCGATAGATCTATCTTTAGAGTTCGCGTCAATTAGGGTGTCTGTTCCCTAATTCTTAGATTACCAGACTTAATAAAAAGGGGCATATTCGATTTCGATCATTCAACCATATAATGTAGTTTTGATTACTTGTGTCTATTTCGTAAAACAGTTATAAAAACAGCGCATGTATTCTCTGTCCCAAAAATATATATTGCAAAAGCATTTAAAAAGGGATTAATGAAACTCACGCATATAAATATTGTAAAACAGTTAAATAAGCATTTGCATGTATTCGCAGTTCAAAATATATTTCAAAAAAACATTTAATAAAGCAGTTGTAAAAACAGCGCATGTATTCTCAGTCCCAAAAATATAAAAAGTAAAAGGGAGCAAATGAAACTTACGCATATAAATATTGTAAAACAGTTAATAAAGCATTTGCATGTATTCTCAGCCCAAAAATGTAAAGAGTAAAAAGGGCAAATGAAACTCACCATACTATATTTTGTAGTAAAAATACATATGACATCATTGAACAAGTGTAAGGTTGGCCTCAGATTCACGAACCTATATTATTCATATATATATTAAAATATATAATAGTAATCGAGCAATTTTATATATTGTTATTAATGATATATTTGTTATATTATATGTTACTTAGATATATTTAATTTGTGTGTTGTATATATCTATTATTTACCATTAATAATATTAAAACTGTATTTTACGGTTCATATTTAATAAATATATTTACTTATATATAAATTGATATCTTTTATACATAGCTTAGTTAATATCTTTGTAATAATAAAAATATAGTGTAATGTATTCTTATAGAAAAATATATTTGTATTAATATTGATAGTTTTGGTTATAACAAAATAATAACTTTAGTAATAATGATGATAATGATAATATGTTCAATAATAATAATAATAATAATACTAATAATCATATTAATACTAGTAATGATAATATTCTTAATAATACTAATAATTATAAAATGGTACGAATTCTAATATTAAGGATGAAAATAATAAATTTTATTACTTTCATAATAATAGCAATAATAATAATCTTAGTTATAATTATGATATTAAAAATAATGATTTTGATACTTATAATTATAGTTATAATAATAATAATAATAATAATAATAATAATAATAATAATAATAATAATAATAATAATAATAATAATAATAATAATAATACTTGCAACAATAACAATTACTAATAATAAACATAACAATAATAATAATAATCATATTAATAATAAAAATGATAATAATAATAATAATAATAATAATAACTAAGGAGGCTACCTTAAATGTTTTCCAAAAAAATGGCAGCAACCAGACTCGAACCCAAGACCATTCGCTAACCCATCACATGTAATAACCATTCGGCTGTGATTGTTTATCTGATTAAAACCACAACCCATTTTTAATTAACCCGTGTTACCAGTTCCTTTTTCTTCTTTCTTCTTCCACTTCGATCAGTGATAACGCGATTTGTTACAACATGATTTGAATTGGTTTTAGGATTTATAACATAAACAAAAATGACCTTATAGGTGAATTAAATCAACTGGCCCATCGAAATTTAAATCCAGTAGCAGCAACAGTGACGCAAGAACACAAACATGAACTCAACTTTGATTTTTAGATTTAGGACCGTTTTAGCTAAAACTTTCTACACGAATTATGTAGTAAAACCTTCCTTGAAACTTTCCAAATCATTAATTTAACTTGAATTATAACAGACAACTCGAATTTGTGTGAAGAACAATGGTTGACTTTTAAAAAAAAAAAGTTTGACTTCAAAATTCGCATTCGATATGAGGAATTGGATCGTGATATTTTGCAGTTAGTTCGTTTAAAATATTCCTAACACAACTGCAATTATAGATTTTGAAAATTCTTTCGAAATCATTTTATGGTGAAAAAAATGAAGAACATGGGTAATACGAGTGGGTTCTTATTTTTCTGTTTAAATTCCTCAATTTGCAGCGAGATAATGTATATTGAATATTTGGTTGTTAATTTCTAAATGAATTGTGATAAGAATGCAGTGTAAATCACTTGTTTATAAACAAAAATGGGTCGACAGTTTCTATCTAGTAGAAAGAAATAAAAAAAAACTCAGACAATGACTTGAAACAAATTAGTACGATTTATTCGATATTGGAAACTAACAACTCAGAAAATAACAAAATTTAACTATAGTTGATTGATATGGAAACAGAACCGAGTTCCAGATTAAGCATATGAAGATATATGATATATAATTATTAGTATTACTTAATAATTATAATTTTATCCATAATAATTCAAATACTAATAATATCATTAATAATAAAAGTAATAATAATAATAATAAAATTGTTAATAATAATAATATCGAAATAATACTAGTAATAACTATAATATCAAAATAATAAAGAGAAATAATGATACAGATATGTTAATATTAATAAAAAGATAAGTTTCATAATAATTAATAATAATAATGCTAATATTAACATTATTATTAATGATAATAATAATTTATCTTACTTTATATTAATAATAAGGATAACTATAATAATAATAATTATTAATGATCAAGTAACAATAATATCTAATATTAATATAATTTATAATACTAGTAATAATGGAGATATAACATGTTACATATTTCCATTTTCATATTAAAATACTAATATTAATGATACTGATGTTGATATTAATTTTAATAGTAATAATAAAAGAAATAACAATATTATAACAAATATATTTTCATCTTATAGTCACATTTAATATATTAATATTACAGTTTATTGATTATATCATATTATATATTATATAACATATATTGAATATTTAATTTTTATAAAATATATATATATATATATATATATATATATATATATATATATATATATATATATATATATATATATATATATATATATATATATATATATATATATATATATATATATTCATTTTAATAATAGTTTAATTATTTTGTATATTACTTTATATTTTCAATTCAACTGATTTAATTGTATTAATTCAAATTAATATATACACCTATATTTATATTTACATCTATACATTTATTTACTTATTTAGTTACATACAATTGTTCGTGAATCGTCAGAAATGGTCAAAGGTTAAATGAATACATAAACACAATTTAAAGTTTTTAAGACTTCAACATTACAGACTTTGCTTATCGTGTCGAAATCATATAAAGATTCAGGTTTAAATTTGGTCAGAAATTCTCGGGTCGTCACAGTACCTACCCGTTAAAGAAATTTCGTCCCGAAATTTGAGTGAGGTGGTCATGGCTAACAATAAAAATGTTTTCATGACAACTATGAGTTGATAAATTGAGTTTTATCATCATTGAGTAATATGGATAAAAATAATTCGATTATACGAAGCGTACGAGGGAAACTATCATAAAAGAGTGAAATGAATAAATGAAGTCTTGTTTTAACTTTTGACGTTCTCTTGGTTGAATTTAAAGAAAATCTTCGAAAGCTAAAAGATTTGATTTTTCGGCGAATAAGGAAATTACGATCTCTATAATTAATGTGAAAATCTGCCTTGATTTCTTTGTCTGGTATTTTCACTATAAATGAACTTCTTCCGTTCCATTACTTTCACCATTCCTATACCTTCTTCCTCTATTCCTACTTCTAAAATATTGTGGAAATGCTCCATCCAGTTCTGATTCTTGATATTTTCCTATCTATCGTATCTGTCATCCTTCTTTTCCAATTTTTCACCGAAAAATCTGTTTACTTATACTATTGCCTTGGGGTGATACTATTCTTAATTCTACCGTGTCTTTATATTGTTATTCCTATTATTACCTACAGTTTGTAACTTCTGTGTTGTTATTGGGTTTTATATCTTCCCTTATATTTCAATGTCCCTGCTTCTGTCTCCTATAATTATTGTCATCCACAGTTAATGCGCTCTCTTATTTGCTGCGATTTATACTCCCTTTCTATTTCGGAGTTTCATGTTCTTGTTTACTTTTCGTAAGTAACGGTCCAGAATTCATAGGTAAGGAGTTTCGAATTATCATAATATACAAGGTAGAAAGGAAAGATAGTAGCACGATTTGTTTTGTCAAATTACCAGAATCACTGAGAATAGAACTATCAAGAATATATTTTCTTGATATGTTCAGAAGTTAATCAGAATGAAAAAGTTATGTAACATGACACATGATGACGTTATAATCTATGAATCATCATGTTCCATTTAGAAACTCAGTATGACTTACTGTAATATAATCACGTTGATCAAGTGTCATTATATTATACTAACTCGTGCATCAGTTCCCAACACTACTTCAAAAACATTCATATTTTAGACTCGAAAGTTTACAGAATATAGAAACTAACAGTTTCTATATGATGTAACACTGATAGCACGAAGAGATTAATGATTTCAGATAAGAATAATTATAAAAATATCTTCAGAAATATGGAAGATATTTATAATGAAAGATACGATAATATCTTTGAATATCTAGGATCAGAAAATGATGGAGTCTATTGTCTGCAAGGGTTTAGAGTAACGAGCAAGATATTCGCTAAAGACTTCAGCAGACATTGAATCATTTAGATTCTTTGAAGTCAAACTTATTCTTTTTGATTTGTCCACGGCTTTCTTCATAGTTTCGCATAATCTGCTTTTCGGTACTAAATTTTTCTCCTGAATGTTTCCAATATAATGATACACAGGAAGCACGAAGAGGTATATAATTTCGGACGAGAATATTTTTAAAAATATCCTCAGAAATATCGAAGATATTGATGATGATATTTTGGAATTTCTAAGTTCGATGGTTGATGGAGAAAGATTTTCCGCAAGATTTTAACATGACTTCGGAGCAAGATATTCTCTAAAGATTTCATCGGATTCAGAATTACCTGGATTCTTTGAATATAGGGTTTGGTCCTTGTATTTGTCCTTGGTCTCCTTCGTGGTTAGCTCAATCCGTTTTCCAGTTCCAACTTTTCTGAGCTTTTCCAACATACTATTCTTTATCATCAAACTTTCGATGATTATGGTCGTTTACGGTTGTCTATGGTTTCTGCTGCTTCATTCAGCTTTTTCAACATTCAGAGTATTGATTTGTGACTGAGTGCTTTTCAGAATTCCAGAAGGAGAGATCATAATTCTAAGAGATAAATGTCATACATATAACTGTTGATGTAGATATGCTGTGAGTTTTCAAAGTACTGATTGCTGATTCTCGGTAATTGGTATGGCAGTTCTCGTTACCAGATGCGGATAAGTATATGATAGGGTTTCAATGAATAAATATAATGATTTGTCAGAGAGATTTAAGCCAAGAAGTAACGAGGTTGCTGGTATGTCTGCTGATAATATGGTGGAATATAAAAGAATTCTCCGGTATCAAAAGGGTAATCGTATATATCAGGATTATGGTAAGGCTACTTCGAATGAAAAGTCGAAGTTGACTTGTTGGAGCTGTGACAAAATTGGCTATCTTGAAAAGGGATCGTAAAGTTATTTTTGTTAATAAATGCCAAAGGATCTGACGCGGCTACGTGTTAAACTTTTACTCAGTTGCCGAGAGTTTCTCAGGTGCATAACTATATGCATAAATCTTTCCTTCCGTAGATGAAGTGCGGTTGATTCATCCTATCGATTGAGGTGTTTTCAAGAATCATGAAAGGTTTGAACGCAGAATGTAATCGTGAAGATACAAATGAGGTTTAAGACGAAATCAAGTGGCAAACTTGAAGAATGTTTAGTTTCATATGTTATAATCAATATTTTAAATCTTTTTAATTATCCAATGTTGGTAGTACTCAATTGATATTCCACAGTTAGCAATTCACTAATTTATAAAGTTCGAATTAATTAATATGTCTCGTGACCCAGGTACATGTCTCAGACTAGATCACAACTCAAAGTATATATATTATTATAGAATCAACCTCAACCCTGTATAGAGAACTCGATCATTACTGCATATAGAGTGTCTATGGTTATTCCAAATAATATATATAGATGCGTCGATATGATATGTCAAAACCTTGTATACGTGTCCCGGTATTTAAAGTGCGTAAAATAAATAACAGAAATTAAATGACGATAAATAAAGTGCGTAAAGTAAATGACAGAAATTAAATAACGATAAATAAAGTTGCGAGAATGTAAATTGCAATATTTAAAATGTAATACGGAATTAAAAATTAGCTAGGAACAGTTAGCTAGGATTTCGTTAGCGTGGATTCTTAACAAAATTCTTCTCATAATTAAATCGTTTGTTTCTAACAAATTTTATTTTGTCAAATGTTTTCTTCATTATGCCACTGGTTGGATTCTGATAGGTCAAAATCCAAATATGAAATTGAATAAAAATGATTATTCTGTGGTGAGCGGATACGTATATCGGTGGTTGTAAATAGGATAGTAAATGATCGTTGAATCAAATTCGAAGAATGTACAGTGTAACTTATTAATGTGAAATCTAAATATTCCTCGGGTATTACCTACCCGTTAAAATATTTTCACCATTAACAGTTTGTACGAAAGAATTTTTAATTACAATCTTCATGAAAATATATACATATATATTTTTCTTCATATGTAATCATGGATTTAATGAATCAATATGATATTAAACTCATTTGATTTACCGTTTGAACAAGAATATATAATCTCTAAAACATTAGAGTTTACATAATCATCATGTCAAACGAAGATAGATGATGTAGAACGTTATGTGGAACGATGATTATACTCGAGGTACAGAATGAGATGTCGAAGCTAGTGATGCGGATGTTGTTGTTGGTGGTACTAGTGCTATTGGTGCTGAGGCTGGTGATGTTACTGGTGTTGGTGATACTGCTGATGCTTGCAAATTGTGTACCGTGCTCTCTAAAGTTAACACTCGATCTCGGAGTTCTTTAACTTCTTCTACTAACCCTGGTTGGTTATCAGTGTGAGGTAGAGATTGGATATCTTCTCTAGTCCCGTTAATGGTAGTCTCAAGACGAAGAATTCTGGCAAAAAGGGTATAAATGGTGTTGCGAACAGGTTCGCCGGTGAGCGGGTCGAGTACTCCAAGGTTAGGTGGTAGATTCGATTCATGATATGGAGTACCTTCTTCCCTTCTCCATAGGGTGAGTATGTCGCGAACCCACCCCCATTTTCTCCAGTAATCACGATAGTTGGTTGATTGGTGTGCTCCTGTCACGCTGTCTTTGGAGTCGGAGGAACTTGGTCGATTCGTAGAGGCCATCTTACGCGATCTCAGGAAAGATTTTTTTTTTTTTATATGAAAAGTTTAGTGACAGTAATTGATAGTTGGATGGTGTTCTCAATGCATAATTTACATAGATATATATAGTACCAGGATCCCTTAAATTAAGGAGAAATTTACGAGAGATATCAGGCAATGTCTACAGTAACAGATACGCTAAGATATGAATTGTCAGATACGCTAAGATATGAATTTTGTCTATTCACTATTCATGCAGTCAATGCAGTGAAAAGTGTCTAGACTAAGAATAATGAGCATGTAATTTCCTAAGGATGATAAGCAGATAATTTTTGACAAAAATGATAAGCAAAACTTTTGACATGCAGACACGGTCGAAGTCCAGACTCACTAATGCATCCTAACGACTATCAGTTAGACACACTAATGCAAGACCCGGTTCACTAAGACCACCGCTCTGATACCAACTGAAAGGACCCGTCCTAATCCATCCGGACAAAGTCCATATCGATTATAAATGATTTACAACAGTTGATTACATCGCGAGGTACTTGACCTCTATATGATACATTTTACAAACATTGCATTCGTTTTTGAACAGACAATCTTTCATTACATCGAAAGTTGACGGCATGCAAACCATTTCATAATATATCTAACTATAATTGACTTAATAATAATCTTAATGAACTCAACGACTCGAATGCAACATCTTTTGAAATATGTCATGAATGACTCCAAATAATATCTTTAAAATGAGCAAATGCACAGCGGAAGATTTCTTTTGTACCTGAGAATAAACATGCTTTAAAGTGTCAACCAAAAGGTTGGTGAGTTCATTAGTTTAACATAAATAATCATTTCATAATTTTAATAGACCACAAGATTTCATATTTCTATTTCTCATAAACATACGTCCCATACATAGAGACAAAAATATCATTCATATGGATTGAACACCTGATAACCGACATTCACAATATGCATATAAGAATATCCCCATCATTCCGGGATCCTCCTTCGGACATGATATAATTTTCGAAGTACTAAAGCATCTGGTACTTTGGATGGGGCTTGTTGGGCCCGATAGATCTATCTTTAGAGTTCGCGTCAATTAGGGTGTCTGTTCCCTAATTCTTAGATTACCAGACTTAATAAAAAGGGGCATATTCGATTTCGATCATTCAACCATATAATGTAGTTTTGATTACTTGTGTCTATTTCGTAAAACAGTTATAAAAACAGCGCATGTATTCTCAGTCCCAAAAATATATATTGCAAAAGCATTTAAAAAGGGATTAATGAAACTCATCATACCGTATTTTGTAGTAAAAATACATATGACATCATTGAACAAGTGTAAGGTTGGCCTCAGATTCACGAACCTATATTATTCATATATATATTAAAATATATAATAGTAATCGAGCAATTTTATATATTGTTATTAATGAAATATTTGTTATATTATATGTTACTTAGATATATTTAATTTGTGTGTTGTATATATCTATTATTTACCATTAATAATATTAAAACTGTATTTTACGGTTCATATTTAATAAATATATTTACTTATATATAAATTGATATCTTTTATACATAGCTTAGTTAATATCTTTGTAATAATAAAAATATAGTGTAATGTATTCTTATAGAAAAATATATTTGTATTAATATTGATAGTTTTGGTTATAACAAAATAATAACTTTAGTAATAATGATGATAATGATAATATGTTCAATAATAATAATAATACTAATAATCATATTAATACTAGTAATGATAATATTCTTAATAATACTAATAATTATAAAATGGTACGAATTCTAATATTAAGGATGAAAATAATAAATTTTATTACTTTCATAATAATAGCAATAATAATAATCTTAGTTATAATTATGATAATAAAAATAATGATTTTGATACTTATAATTATAGTTATAATAATAATAATAATAATAATAATAATAATAATAATAATAATAATAATAATAATAATAATAATAATAATAATAATAATAATAATAATAATAATAATAATAATAATACTTGCAACAATAACAATTACTAATAATAAACATAACAATAATAATAATAATCATATTAATAATAAAAATGATAATAATAATAATAATAATAATAATAATAATAATAATAATAATAATAATAATAATAATAATAATAATAATAATAATAATAATAATAATAATAATAATAATAATAATAATAATAATAATAATAATAACTAAGGAGGCTACCTTAAATGTTTTCCAAAAAAAAATGGCAGCAACCAGACTCGAACCCAAGACCATTCGCTAACACATCACATGTAATAACCATTCGGCTGTGATTTTTTATCTGATTAAAACCACACCCCATTTTTAATTAACCCGTGTTACCAGTTCCTTTTTCTTTTTTGTTCTTCCACTTCGATCAGTGATAACACGATTTGTTACAACATGATTTGAATTGGTTTTAGGATTTATAACATAAACAGAAATGACCTTATAGGTGAATTAAATCAACTGGCCCATCGAAATTTAAATCCAGTAGCAGCAACAGTGACGCAAGAACACAAACATGAACTCAACTTTGATTTTTGGATTTAGGACCATTTTAGCTAAAACTTTCTACACGAATTATGTAGTAAAACCTTCCTTGAAACTTTCCAAATCATTAATTTAACTTGTATTATAACAGACAACTCGAATTTGTGTGAAGAACAATGGTTGACTTTTAAAAAAATAAAGTTTGACTTCAAAATTCGCATTCGATATGAGGAATTGGATCGTGATATTTTGCAGTTAGTTCGTTTAAAATATTCCTAACACAACTGCAATTATAGATTTTTAAAATTCTTTCGAAATCATTTTATGGTGAAAAAAATGAAGAACAGGGGTAATACGACTGGGTTCTTATTTTTCTATTTAAATTCCTCAATTTGCAGCGAGATAATGTATATTGAATATTTGGTTGTTAATTTCTAAATGAATTGTGATAAGAATGCAGTGTAAATCACTTGTTTATAAACAAAAATGGGTCGATAGTTTCTATCTAGCAGAAATAAAAAAAAAAAAAACTCAAACAATGACTTGAAACAAATTAGTACGATTTATTCGATATTGGAAACTAACAACTCAGAAAATAACAAAATTTAACTATAGTTGATTGATATGGAAACAGAACCGAGTTCCAGATTAAGCGTATGAAGATATATGATATATAATTATTAGTATTACTTAATAATTATAATTTTATCCATAATAATTCAAATACTAATAATATCATTAATAATAAAAGTAATAATAATAATAATAAAATTGTTAATAATAATAATATCGAAATAATACTAGTAATAACTATAATATCAAAATAATAAAGAGAAATAATGATACAGATATGTTAATATTAATAAAAAGATAAGTTTCATAATAATTAATAATAATAATGCTAATATTAACATTATTATTAATGATAATAATAATTTATCTTACTTTATATTAATAATAAGGATAACTATAATAATAATAATTAGTAATGACCAAGTAACAATAATATCTAATATTAATACAATTTAAAATACTAGTAATAATGGAGATATAACATGTTACATATTTCCATTTTCATATTAAAATACTAATATTAATGATACTGATGTTGATATTAATTTTAATAGTAATAATAAAAGAAATAACAATATTATAACAAATATATTTTCATCTTATAGTCACATTTAATATATTAATATTACAGTTTATTGATTATATCATATTATATAATATATAACATATATTGAATATTTAATTTTTATAAAATATATATATATATATATTCATTTTAATAATAGTTTAATTACTTTGTATATTACTTTATATTTTCAGTTCAACTGATTTAATTGTATTAATTCAAATTAATATATACACCTATATTTATATTTACATCTATACATTTATTTACTTATTTAGTTACATACAATTGTTCGTGAATCGTCGAAAATGGTCAAAGGTTAAATGAATACATAAACACAATTTAAAGTTTTTAAGACTTCAACATTACAGACTTTGCTTATCGTGTCGAAATCATATAAAGATTCAGGTTTAAATTTGGTCAGAAATTCTCGGGTCGTCACATGCATCATGTCTAATTTCTTCTAATTCGTTTAGTTGACTTAACCTTAGACGTCCGGCTTCATGTAAATCAAGATTACATGTCTTCAAAGCCCAAAATGCTTTGTGCTCAATTTCTACTGGAAGGTGACATGCTTTTCCGTAAACAATTTTAAAAGGTGTGGCTCTAATTGGAGTTTTGTAGACTGTTCTAAATGCCCAGAGTGTATCCTCCAATTTCATGGACCATTCCTTCGGATTTGATCCTACAGTTTTCTCTAGAATACGTTTTAAAGCTCGGTTGGTATTTTCAACTTGTCCACTTGTTTGTGGATGATAAGCGGTTGAGATTTTATGAGTTACTCCATATCTTTTGAGAACTTTCTCAAGTTGATTATTTCAAAAATGATTACCCCGATCACTTATTAAAGCTTTTGGTGTTCCAAACCTAGCAAAAAGACGTTTTAAGAAGTTGACTACAACTCGTGCATCATTAGTTGGGAGAGTTTGTGCAATGACCCGAACTTTTCCATGCTTATATATATTAATTGAGATTGATATTTACATGATTAAATTTTTCCAACATGTTAAGCAATCAAACTTGTTAAGACTTGATTAATTGAAATATGTTTCATATAGACAATTGACCACCCAAGTTGACCGGTGATTCACGAACGTTAAAACTTGTAAAAACTATATGATGACATATATATGGATATATATATAGTTAACATGATACTATGATAAGTAAACATATCATTAAGTATATTAACAATGAACTACATATGTAAAAACAAGACTACTAACTTAATGATTTTTAAACGAGACATATATGTAACGATTATCATTGTAAAGACATTTAATGTATATATATCATATTAAGAGATATTCATACATGATAATATCATGATAATATAATAATTTAAAATCTCATTTGATATTATAAACATTGGGTTAACAACATTTAACAAGACCGTTAACCTAAAGGTTTAAAAACAACACTTACATGTAACGACTAACGATGACTTAACGACTCAGTTAAAATGTATATACATGTAGTGTTTTAATATGTATTTATACACTTTTAAAAGACTTCAATACACTTATCAAAATACTTCTACTTAACAAAATGCTTACAATTACATCCTCGTTCAGTTTCATCAACAATTCTACTCGTATGCACCCGTATTCGTGCTCGTACAATACACAGCTTTTAGATGTATGTACTATTGGTATATACACTCCAATGATCCACTCTTAGCAGCCCATGTGAGTCACCTAACACATATGGGAACCATCATTTGGCAACTAGCATGAAATATCTCATAAAATTACAAAAATATGAGTAATCATTCATGACTTATTTACATGAAAACAAAATTACATATCCTTTATATCTAATCCATACACCAACGACCAAAAACACCTACAAAAACTTTCATTCTTCAATTTTCTTCATCTAATTGATCTCTCTCAAGTTCTATCTTCAAGTTCTAAGTGTTCTTCATATATTCTACAAGTTCTAGTTACATAAAATCAAGAATACTTTCAAGTTTGCTAGCTCACTTCCAATCTTGTAAGGTGATCATCCAACCTCAAGAAATCTTTGTTTCTTACAGTAGGTTATCATTCTAATACAAGGTAATAATCATATTCAAACTTTGGTTCAATTTCTATAACTATAACAATCTTATTTCAAGTGATGATCTTACTTGAACTTGTTTTCGTGTCATGATTATGCTTCAAGAACTTCGAGCCATCCAAGGATCCGTTGAAGCTAGATCTATTTTTCTCTTTTCCAGTAGGTTTATCCAAGGAAATTAAGGTAGTAATGATGTTCATAACATCATTCGATTCATACGTATAAAGCTATCTTATTCGAAGGTTTAAACTTGTAATCACTAGAACATAGTTTAGTTAATTCTAAACTTGTTCGCAAACAAAAGTTAATCCTTCTAACTTGAATTTTAAAATCAACTAAACACATGTTCTATATCTATATGATATGCTAACTTAATGATTTAAAACCTGGAAACACGAAAAACACCGTAAAACCGGATTTACGCCGTCGTAGCAACACCGCGGGCTGTTTTGGGTTAGTTAATTCAAAACTATGATAAACTTTGATTTAAAAGTTGTTATTCTGAGAAAATGATTTTTATTATGAACATGAAACTATATCCAAAAATTATGGTTAAACTCAAAGTGGAAGTATGTTTTCTAAAATGGTCATCTAGACGTCGTTCTTTCGACTGAAATGACTACCTTTACAAAAACGACTTGTAACTTATTTTCCGACTATAAACCTATACTTTTTATGTTTAGATTCATAAAATAGAGTTCATTATGAAACCATAGAAATTTGATTCACTCAAAACGGATTTAAAATGAAGAAGTTATGGGTAAAACAAGATTGGATAATTTTTCTCATTTTAGCTACGTGAAAATTGGTAACAAATCTATTCCAACCATAACTTAATCAACTTGTATTGTATATTATGTAATCTTGAGATACCATAGACACGTATACAATGTTTCGACCTATCATGTCGACACATCTATATATATTTCGGAACAACCATAGACACTCTATATGTGAATGTTGGAGTTAGCTATACAGGGTTGAGGTTGATTCCAAAATATATATAGTTTGAGTTGTGATCAATACTAAGATACGTATACACTGGGTCGCGGATTGATTCAAGATAATATTTATCGATTTATTTTTGTACATCTAACTGTGGACAACTAGTTGTAGGTTACTAACGAGGACAGCTGACTTAAGAAACTTAAAACATCAAAATATATTAAAAGTTTTGTAAATATATTTTGAACATACTTTGATATATATGTATATATTGTTATAGGTTCATGAATCAACCAGTGGCCAAGTCTTACTTCCCGACGAAGTAAAAATCTGTGAAAGTGAGTTATAGTCCCACTTTTAAAATCTAATATTTTTGGGATGAGAATACATGCAGGTTTTATAAATGATTTACAAAATAGACACAAGTACGTGAAACTACATTCTATGGTTGAATTATCGAAATCGAATATGCCCCTTTTTATTAAGTCTGGTAATCTAAGAATTAGGGAACAGACGCCCTAATTGACGCGAATCCTAAAGATAGATCTATTGGGCCTAACAAACCCCATCCAAAGTACCGGATGCTTTAGTACTTCGAAATTTATATCATATCCGAAGGGTGTCCCGGAATGATGGGGATATTCTTATAGATATGCATCTTGTTAATGTCGGTTACCAGGTGTTCACCATATGAATGATTTTTATCTCTATGTATGGGATGTGTATTGAAATATGAAATCTTGTGGTCTATTTTTATGATTTGATATATATAGGTTAAACCTATAACTCACCAACATTTTTGTTGACGTTTTAAGCATGTTTATTCTCAGGTGATTATTAAGAGCTTCCGCTGTCGCATACTTAAATAAGGACGAGATTTGGAGTCCATGCTTGTATGATATTGTGTAAAAACTGCATTCAAGAAACTTATTTTGTTGTAAACCATTATGTAATGGTCGTGTGTAAACAGGATATTTTAGATTATCATCATTTGATAATCTACGTAAAGCTTTTTAAACCTTTATTGATGAAATAAAGGTTATGGTTTGTTTTAAAATGAATGCAGTCTTTCAAAAACGTCTCATATAGAGGTCAAAACCTCGCAACGAAATCAATTAATATGGAACGTTTTTAATCAATAAGAACGGGACATTTCAGTTTGTGCTTCCGTCCATTTAGATACATAATCAATGGCAACGAGAATGTAGAGATTATTATGAGATTTTGGAAATGGACCCATAAATTCAATACCCCAAACGTCAAATACTTCACATACTTGAATGACATTTTGTGGCTTTTCATTACGTTGACTTATTTTCCGGCCCTTTGACATGCATCACAGGATTTACAAAGAAGGTGTGCGTCTTTGAAAATTGAAGGCCAATAGAATCCAGCGTCGTAAACTTTCCTTGCTGTGAGTTGAGGCCCATAATGCCCTCCTGTTGGTCCTGTGTGACAATGGTTTAAGATTTGGCTAGCTTCATCCCCGAATACGCATCGGCGTATTATTCCATCGGGACAACTTTTAAACAGATGTGGATCTTCCCAAAAATAGTGTTTTATATCACTAAAGAATTTCTTTCGTTTTTGGTACGACAACCCTTTTTCAAGGAATCCACATACTAAGTAGTTTGCAAAGTCTGCAAACCATGGAATTTCATTATAATCGATCTTCAATATATATTCATCAAGAAAGTTATCTTGTATGGCCGATTCATTTAGAACTTCTAATTCAGGATTTTCAAGACGAGAAAGATGATCAGCGGTGAGATTTTCTGCTCCCTTTTTGTCTCGGATTTCAATATCGAATTCTTGTAACAGAAAGATCCAATGGATTAATCGTGGTTTGGCATCTTGATATAAAAATAGGTATCTAAGAGCAGAATGATCAGTATAGACCACCGTTTTAGATAGAACGAGATATGAACGAAATTTGTCAAAAGCAAAGACAATAGCAAGGAGTTTTTTTTCAGTGGTTGTGTAATTCGTTTGTGCTCCTTGTAACGTCTTACTAGCGTAATAGATAGGTTGAAATCGTTTTTCAATTCTCTGACCTAAAACGGCTCCCATTGCAAAATTACTTCCATCGCACATGAGTTCAAATGGTAGATTCCAATTTGGAGTTATCATGATCGGTGCATTAGTGAGTTTTTCTTTAAGAATATTAAAAGATTTGATGCATTCATCCGAAAAGATGAATGGAGCATCTTTTGCAAGGAGTTTATTCTTAGGAGTGGCAATTTTAGAAAAATCTTTTATGAAACATCGGTAAAAACCGGCATGCCCTAGAAAACTCCTAACTCCTCTAACATTGGTGGGATGTGGAAGTTTAGCAATTACTTCTACTTTAGCTCTATCCACTTCATGTCATAACCCGACCTTAACCATAAGGACGAATACAATAACATATGATTTCATCGCGAGGTATTGACCTCTATATGCGACATTTTTCAAAAACTGCATTTTTTTTTACAATACAAACCATAGCTTTTATTACAAATACAAGGTTTAAACAACTTAATAATGATTATCGTTTAGCGATAATCTTAGACTTACAAACTTTACATGTGATAATAACAATACGACCTCCAACATATTTTACTTTACAAATCCTCCGATATGCAGTTTTATTTTTGACACAAATATGCATACTCAAGATCTTGCTTAAATTCAACATGTTGCAGCGAAAGCTTTTAGTTATCACCTGAGAATAAACATGCTTAAAACGTCAACATAAAGTTGGTGAGATATAGGTTTAATGCCGGCAGCGTTATAAATATAGACCACAAGATTTCATATATAAACGTTTTAATAAAAATATTCTAAGTTGTTGAGCACTTGATAACCATACTTAACATTTAATCAACGTCGCATATTCCCTTTATTATGAAATATTACTACACCGTACCAAGTGTAGTCATCGAAACGAAGTATTGTGCAACCGTTGAATACTGGTCGTCCAGTCCGGTTGGGGTTGTCAGGCCCGATAGATCTATCAATAGGATTCGCGTTTACAATACCTCATGTAAATAATAGTTACCAAGTTACAGGGAAGTATGCCAGAGGTACAACTCAACGTAGAATATATATTTTTAATCACTTGTGTCCATAACGTAAATCATAAAATGCATGTATTCTCATCCCGAAATATTTAGAGTTTAAAAGTGGGACTATATACTCACTTTTGCCTTGTAGGTATTTATCACGACTTGGTCTCCGATTGATATCACAAACCTAACCATATATATAATATATCAACATATTTTCTTTTCAAGTAATCGTTATATATATATATATATATATATATATATATATATATATATATATATATATATATATATATATATATATATATATATACTTTTAATACTTTTAATATTTTCTTAGTCCGTAGTTAGCAGTCCGATGTTAGTGGTCCACAATTAGTTGCTTAAATAAAATAAATAAAGACCCCATCGTATTCGTATTGATCAGAATTAATCTTGACCCATGGTACCATGTTGTCAAATGACGTGTTGCGTACATAAAGTACCGTGTTGTCAAATGACGTGTTGCATACAATCATGAGGTCTTATGATTAATCTTCTCGTGTTGTTTACAGGTGGTCCTGAAATATATAAAATCAAATCATAAGTAAATATATATTAAATATTATGTTAATTAGCCAAGATATGATTAATCCGATTTTGTCATAATATGATATATTACAGGTCTTGAAGTGTTTTTTTTTTAAAATCAAATTAGAAGGATCTATTTAGTTTGCGAACAAGTTTGAAATCACTCAAACTATGTTCTTGTTGTTAAAATTTTACAACACAACATAAGATAGCTATATAAATATGAATCGAATAAGGTTATGAATAAGGTTACTACTGGAAAAGGTAAGAAAAATCTTGGAATCAAAAGAGTGGTGGAGTGGGATTGAAAGATTAGAAGTAATCTCCTTGAAATCGGATGACTATATTGATACGTTCTTGAGTAGGTAAATGAAGAGAGATTAGGGAGTGAACTAACTTGAAAGGAAATTGGAAATGAAATTGTATGTGTGTGTGTGCAAAATAGCATGATTATGGGATGGATATATAGGAGATTTAGTTTGTTTTCTTGCACAAAAGTCACACATGAGGTTAAATGGCTGGTTCCCACATGTAACATCATGTCTAGTGGCTGATCATTGAAGTTTATTGTTGGTATATACCAATAGTAAATATGTATAGAAGCTGAGTATGATACGGTTACATATACCCTAGATATACTTGTAGAAATTTTGAGGAATCGGAACGAGAATTCAAATATGGACGGGTTTATAACTGTAAAAGAGGCTCAAAACTGGGCTTTTATTTTTGGCTCTGCCCCTTGGACCTCGCCAGGGGTTGCCACCCCTTGGACCCCGCTTATCGGGGGCGCTGCCCCCGAACCCCTGTCATAATCAAGATAAGTTCAAACAAGTGTGCACTCCACATAATCGTAAGTATATATGTCAAAGAACGTTACATATAGTTATCGTTTTGAAAACTTAAGTTTGTGGTCTCAAAGTATACTTATAACTCATTGTTGTTAGTTCACAATGAAATGTTAAACCATCCTTAAATCATGTTAAATATGTATAGATATGTACATATACATAATCGTATAATTATCGTGTGTTATATAGTTCGTGATATCATCGGTCAAATTGGACGGTCAAACGTTGTGTGAAACTCTTTTCAAAAACATAAGTCTCAATAGTTTGAATTGCTTATCATGTTGGTAAGGTTTATTTTATGTAAATATTAATCTCATAAGTATAAAACGATCGGAAAAATCCGGGTCGTTACACTTCAATTCCTTCACTTGAAATTTTATGACCAAGAACGATGCCTTCTCTAACCATGAAATGGCATTTCTCCCAATTAAGTACTAGATTTGATTTCTCGCATCTAATAAGCATTCGTTCAAGATTAACTAGACATGTTTCAAAAGTATCACCGAAGACTGAAAAGTCATCCATGAAAACTTCGATGCATTCTTATATCATGTCATGAAAAATCGCCCTCATGCACCTTTGAAGAGTTGCAGGGGCATTGCAAAGTCCGAATGGCATGCATTTGTAAGGAAAAGTACCATAAGGGCACGTGAATGTGGTTTTCTCTTGGTCCTCGGGTGCGATTGGAATTTGAAAGTATCCGGAGAAACCGTCAAGAAAACAATAGTAAATGTTCCCAGCTAACCTTTCCAACATTTGATCAATGAAAGATGAAAGTGATCCTTTCTAGTGGCGTCATTTAATTTTCTATAATCAATACAAACACGCCATCCTGTTACAGTCCTAGTAGGAATAAGCTCATCTTTTTCATTTATGATGACAGTCATGCCACCCTTCTTAGGTACGTATTGATTTGGGCTTACCCATGGACTATTAGAGATTGGATAAATTAAACCTGCATCGAGCAGTTTAATAATTTCTTTCTTAACAACATCTTGCATATTTGGATTTAGTCTTCGTTGGCGTTGCACATATGTTTTATGACCTTCTTCCATAAGGATTTTATGTGTACAATACGAAGGACTTATACCTTTAATGTCATGAATCTTCCATGCAATAGCTGGTTTATGAGCTTTTAGCACAGAAATGAGTTGATATTTTTCATTTTTCATAAGAGAAGACGAGATTATTATAGGTAATTCAGATTCACCATGTAAATAAGTGTATTCCAAATGGTTTGGAAGTGGCTTTAATTCTAATACCGGTGATTCTTCTATCGATGATTTGTATCGATATCTGTCTTCCTCTTTTAGCATTTGAAGTTCTTCTATTGTTGGTTCATATTCATTAGCCATTAGTGTAGCTAACATTTCAGCTTCATCAATTGGTTCAGTTCCTTCTCTTAAAGAACATTCTCCTGTTCCTTGTAATTCTGCAAATTCTTGTAACAATTCTGCATGTGAATCTATTGTTTGAATATAATAACATGTATCATCTGTAGATTGTGGTTGTTGTATGGCTCTATCAACAGAAAAGGTAACACTCTCTTCCTCTATACTTAGGGTTAGTTTCTTACCGAACACGTCTATTATTGCTTTAGCCGTGTTTAAGAATGGTCTTCGTAATATAAGAGGAACTTTGAGAATCTTCTTCCATGTCCAGGATAACAAAGTCTACTGGAAATACTAAAGTACCAATTTTAACTAGCATGTTCTCCATTATCCCTCTAGGATATTTTATTGATCGATCGGCTAGTTTTATGCTTATTCGTGTTGGTTTCAATTCTCCAAGGTCTAGTTTAGCATATAATGAATATAGCATTAAATTTATACTAGCACCTAAGTCGGCCAATGCTTCTATTGAATTAAGACTACCTAGAAAACATGGAATTGTGAAACTTCATGGATCTGATAATTTTTCTGGTATCTTATTCAACATCACTGTAGAACAATTAGTATTCATTGTAACAGCCGAGAGTTCTTCCATTTTCTTTCTATTTGTGATTAGATCTTTCAGGAATTTAGCATATCTTGGCATTCCTGAAATTACATCAATGAAAGGAAGATTGACATTTATTTGTTTAAACATATACAAAAATTTGGATTGCTCGGCTTCAAGTCTTTCTTTTCTCATTTTACTCGGGTAAGGAAGTGGTGGTTGGTATGGTTTAACATAAGGCTTTGCCTTAACTGTGTTATCTTCATTAACCTTTTCAACTACCGATTCTGATTCCTTCTCTTGCTCAGGCTGTGGTGCCTGTGTAGTAGGAATAGAATCATCAGAAATTACTGGTATTTCAGGTGGTTTAAGTGTAATACCACTTCTTGTGGTAATGGCTTTAGCTGTTTCATTTTGGGGGTTAGCATTTGTGTTGATGGGTCGACTCCCTGGTTTTCTTTCACCAATTAACCTTGCTAGGTTACTCACTTCTTGCTCCAGATTTTGTATAGAAGCTTGTTGATTTGTAAATGCTTGAGCATTTTGTTCATTAGTTTGTTTCTGAGATGTGAAAAATTGAGTTTGAGATTCACCTAGCTTCGACATCATATCTTTTAAATTTGGCTTTTTATCATCGGTTTGTGGTGGTTTATTTGGAAAAATAGGTCTTTGCTGGTTGTAAGTGTTATTAGATACTTGTTGATTGCTAGGACCTTGTTGGTTGTTGTATGGAACATTTCGGTTATAATTCTGATTTTGATTGTAGTTTGGTCTTGGCGGTTGATAATTACCTTGATAATTATTTCCCGGCCTTTGGTTCATGTATGAAACATTCTCTCTTTGTTCCATTGTTTATTCAATACTGAGACAATCTTTTGTCAAATGTGGTCCTCCACACTGCTCACAACTAATTCGTATTACGTGAATATCTTTAGTCATCTTTTATATTCGTCTCTCGAAAGCATCTAACTTTGCGAAAATGGAATCAAAGTCATGGCTAGAATCGGCTCTAGCCGCTTTAGATGAACGAAATATATCTTTTTCTTGATGCCACTCATGTGAGTGGGATGCTGTGTTATCAATAATTTTGTGAGCTTCGGTTGCGGTTTTCTTCATAATGGAACCACCACCTGCTGTGTCGATGTCTTTTCGTGTGGTAACGTCGACATATTGGTAGAATATTTGTACTATTTGATAAGTGTCTAAACCATGCTGAGGACATCCTCTCAACAACTTTCCGAATCTTGTCCACGCCTCATATAATGTTTCATTTGGCTTTTGCGCGAACGTAATAATTTCTCCTTGAAGTCTCACGGCTTTAGATGCCGGAAAGAATCTTTTAAAAAATTTCTCAACTAAAACATCCCATATATCAATCACTCCTTCACGTAACGATTCTAACCAATCTTTGGCTTCTCCCTTTAAAGTCTAGGGAAATAACATGAGATATATCTGTTCATCCTCAATTTCCCTGATTTTAAATAAAGTACATATCGTATTAAAGGTTCGAAGATGTTCGTTTGGATCTTCTTTTGGCGTACCACTAAATTGGCATTGATTAGTTACCATGCGTAGGATTTGTCCTTTGATTTCATAATATGGCGCATTAATGTCTGGTTGAGTAATTGTACGACCTTGGCCCGTGCGTGTAGCTCTCATTCGATCTTCCATACTTAGAGGTTCCGGATTTTCCAAGATTGAATTTGTTGAATCTGAATCACTAGAGGATTCTGATTTAATGGTTTCTTCCTCAACAATCTCCGGTTGAATAATTTGTGGTTCAGGAGGAATGATTAGTGGTTCAGGATCTCTGAATTGTCCTTGAATATCCTCCGGGTTCTCAATTGTGAGGTCGGGTTCAAAAAATGGATTATCAGAAATTTGAATTGGAGTACTCGTTCGACTAGATGATAATTCTAAAGAAAAATCAACGGCGACAATATTGGCTAGATGTCTTGATCTAGTTACAGGTGGTGAACGTATGAAAGGTAGTGAACGTTTTGCTCGGTGTATTCACTGAATATCCTATTAGAAATTATATAAGTTATCAAATTAATAGACTTTTCTGCTTTTGCCCACGTTTCGAATAGCCAAAAGATGCAGCAGGGAGCCAGGATCCTTTAAATCGGAAAACCACAACTCTGCCACTAATAAATCCAACTATTACTACGAAGCAGAAAATTTTGGATGTCTATCAATTTAATCGATTAAAATAATTTTTCATTGAAATTTAAAGAAGATAAAAATCTATGTCCTAAAAACTAGAGCGTAGAAATAAAAAAGAAAAAGCGCGTCAAAAAATAAGAGGTAGAAAAACAAACGTCGAAAAATAAAAGTCAAAAATAAATCTAAAACTTATAAACTAAAATTTTACGTCTAAAACTTAGCGTCTAAACGTATTAAAGCTTAAAAGGAATTCTAAACGGAAAACGGCGATTACTTAATTAGGTACTAAAATCTTAAAACGGCGTCGCAAAATTCTAAAGCACCTAAATCTTAATCTAAAGAAAAAGCACTTAAGGAATTTTACGGCAAAGCTTAAAAATCTAGAAATATAAAATAACTACGGCAAAAACTAAGTTTAAAACTAATTACAAACGATAAATATACAAATGTTTAAAATATACAATTTATAAAAACAGACAAAAAATGATAAAATTACATATTTTTAGAAAAATATTATTTTTATATAATTATTTTATAAAAATATTATTTTTATAGTTAATAATAATATTAAAACTTAATATTACTAATTATAAACTAAAACTAAAATTTAAAACTAATTAATTAATTAAACCCTAATTAGGTTAAACAATAATAATAATTAAAAAAAAAATACTCCGTATTAAATGCTGTACTAGGATCAGGCGTGTCAGATTAGTGCATGCGTTCGCATGGATTCAACGTTTCCAGCTCATGTAATTGCATGGGAGTGCAGACTCAGATTGATGCAGGCTAAAATATGCAGGTTCATCCCTTTTTTTCTTTTTTATTATTTTTTTCACTTTGATTTTTATTTTCTGATTTTAATTTATAGAAAATGTTATTTAAATAAGACGTATATAAAAAAATTACTTACTAGTTTTTATAACTCTTAAAAAAAATATAAACTTTTTAATTTAAACACTTAAAAATATAGATAAATATTTTTTATATATATTTTTGTATTTTTATGTTTAAAACTTATTATATTTTTACAAAAATAGCTTAAAAACTAAATTTTTTTATAGCGTTTCGCTTCGGTGTGATGTTCCACAGCAACGGCGCCAAAAATACTTGATGTTAAAGCGGGAGGGGTACGAAATACTATTATTTTTTCTATGAAATACTATTAAATACGATACAATTTTACACAAGTTATTTATTTATTTATAGAATGGATATACCTAAACCTTGCTACAACACTTATAGGCAGTGTACCTAATCGTAGAGTAGTGTAGTTTTTAGTAAGTCTGGTTCATTTCACAGGGAGCTAGCTGAGTTTAACGCTATATTTTTTCACAACTATATTTGTATATAAATATATATATATATTATAAAAGGGGGGTTTTACCGTTTAATGACCGGTTTGTCGATTTTAAGTCCTAATGCAAAATATTAAAAATAAATATAAATTAATTTAAAGCGTAAAGTAAATGAAGATAAATAAAAATGCGATAAAATAAAAGTACGATAATTAAAAGTGCAATAATTTAAAGTACGATAAATAAAAATTTGATGAGATATAAAATAAAGGAATAATGCTTATTTAAACTTCCGTAATCATGATGTTTGACGTGTTGATTTTAATTTATTACCAAGGGTTAATTGTCCTTTGTCCTGGATTATTTGATAAGTCCATATAGTTTTGTCCATAATAGTCCATCGGTCATAATTATAAAGTACGAAAGTCTTTGCCAAATTAACCTTATACCCGAACTCAAATATTCCAACTAATTGGGGATTTGAACCGTAACAAGGTCTTAATACTTTGTTTAATAATTACACCAGCTTATCGACTGCGTGTAACCCAAGGTCTTAATACTTTATTAACAATTACACCAACTACCCTTGAATGTAATCCACCCATGTTTTAATGAGTCCATTGACTATTAATCCATCCCCGTATCCGGTCAAATGAACAATTATCAGTATTTATAAATATCTCGCCCACCGTACCCAGTCAAGCGTATGTGGTTATATATAAATATGTCAAATTATAAATCTTTATATTAAATTAACGAGATATCATTTAGTTAATATAAAGCCCATTAATAGCTCATAGTCCAATTTTCACAAGTGTCGGTCATTTGTTCAAACCCCAATTATGGTTCAAAGCCCAATAACCCCATCTTGAATATTTAGTCCAACATCACGATTACTTCAGCTTAAATAAGCATAATAATAACTTAGCTACGAGACATTAATTTAAAAAGGTTGAACATAACTTACAATCAGTATTTATCGCGTAGTGTTACATGGACAGAGTGTAAAGACCCATCCTAATCCATCCGGACGAAGTCCATATCGATTATAAACGATTCGCAACAGTTGATTACATCGTAAGGTACTTGACCTCTATATGATACATTTTACAAGCATTGCATTCGTTTTTGAAAAGACAATCTTTCATTACATTGAAAGTTGACGGCATGCATACCATTTATTAATATATCTAACTATAATTGACTTAATAATAATCTTGAGGAACTCAACGACTCGAATGCAACGTCTTTTGAAATATGTCATGAATGACTCCAAGTAATATCTTTAAAATGAGCAATTGCACAGCGGAAGACTTCTTTCATACCTGAGAATAAACATGCTTTAAAGTGTCAACCAAAAGGTTGGCGAGTTCATTAGTTTATCATAAATAATCATTTCATAATTTTAATAGACCACAAGATTTGCATTTCTCATAAATATACGTCCCATGCATAGAGACAAAAATAATCATTCATATGGATTGAACACCTGGTAACCGACATTCACAATATGCATATAAGAATATCCCCATCATTCCGGGATCCTCCTTCGGACATGATATAAATTTCGAAGTACTAAAGCATCCGGTAATTTGGATGGGGCTTGTTGGGCCTGATAGATCTATCTTTAGGATTCGCGTCAATTAGGGTGTCTGTTCCCTAATTCTTAGATTACCAGACTAAAAAGGGGCATATTCGGTTTAATAATCCAGCAAAAGAATGTAGTTTTAAGTACTTGTGTCTATTTCGTCAAACATTTATAAAAGCATTTCATGTATTCGCAGTTCAAATATGTATTTCAAAAGCATTAAATAAGCAGTTGTAAAAACAGCGCATGTATACTCAGTCCCAAAAATGTAAAGAGTAAAAGGGAATCAAATGAACACACGCATATAAATATTGTAAAATAGTTAATAAAGCATTTGCATGTATTCTCAGCCCAAAAACGTAAAGTGTAAAGGGGAGCAAATGAACTCACCATACTGTATTTTGTAGTAAAAATACATATGACGATATTGAACAACGTAGGGTTGACCTTGGATTCACGAACCTATATCATTTGTATATTTATTAATATTAACACATATAATCTTAATCGAGCAAGTTGGGTATTATTATTAATTGTTATTTTAGTAATTGTATGTTTCATTAATAACTAAATTAACTATATTTCTTTTATATACTTTAGATAGATAGTTAGTATTTATTATGAAAATATTATTGTTGTTATTTGATGTGTATTAAATCTATTCTTATATAGTTATTTATTTGGTATAATAATATATATTTTTTACAAAATGATACTAATAGTAGTAGTAATAATAATAACTATAAAAATAATAATTTTTCTAATAATGATAATAAGAATGATAATACTTATTATGAAAATTTTAATAAAAGTACATTTGTTAATAATAATAAATTAAAAGAAATGATAATTTTTATGATAATGCTAATAATAATAATACTTACATTAATAATCATAATGATAATATTAATACTCATATTAATAATAAGAATGATAAAATTAATAATAATACTACTTATGTTAACAATAATAATAATAACATAAATAATAGTAATAATAATAATAAAATGAAACTACCTTTAAAAAGGTTTCCTAAAAAGAAAATCCTCATATAGGGCTCGAACCCGCGACCTCTCGCTTCCCTGCTAACACCCTTAACCATTCCTCCACTGCTTACTTTCCTTATAAAATTCCCGAATTAAATCCTTTTAACCCTAATTATAATCAATCCTACTTCCTCGAATTATATTATCAACATGGAGAATATCATCACATTACAGTCCACACAAAAATGGGTCACGGCCCAAGTGAAAAATATTATCTTGGCCACATTTCTTGTATGTCCAACTAAACTAATGAAACCCAATATGTACACTAGTCCAACCTACGTGCTTGTTACACGGCCCAAATCTCAACAATTAAATAAAGGTTTCGGTGTATAAATTGCACACAAACAAATAGTGGCCGACAATAATAGTTCATAAATATTGTTATCATCCCTTTACCTCTAGAGTTTTTTTAAAAAAAAATTAAATATGAGCAGATGTTCGATGATGGTTTGGGTTTGACAAAACACAAAAAAAATCGTACGTATAACTTGAAAGTATGGTTGCTTGTGTTGAATCAACCCGTAACCGGGATAGTAACAAGGAATGGTTGCAGGTTTACGTGTGTGTTATTTTATGAAGAAACGGAATTTTACAGCTATGATAATTAACAGAAACAGGAAGTTAAATCGTGGGTTCATTTATGGGGATGATGATGTTTGGTGAGTGTAGCAACGGAAGGCGAGCAAGAGTGGTTCGATGGGTTGGGTTTGCATGGTGTTGTGTTGATGATTGTTGTAACAAAACAGGAAACAGAAATATAGATGGGTTCTAGTAGCTGAATATATAATGGTGGAGTCTTTAAACGGTTTTTAAAAATGGTGGGTTTGGGGTCTGTTGAGCGGCGGTTAGCAATATAAGGACAATTGTAGCATCATGTTGGTGACGAATGGGAGTGAAGGTGGTGATTAAAAGGTGTTGGTTGTCCTTGGTTATTGATGATGTAGCGGAGGGGTACGTGATAGTACTATATTTTACTACGAAATACGTTACAAATTACACAAGTTTTAATTATTTATTTACAAATGGGATATACCTAAACCTTGCTACAACACTATAGGCAGTGTACCTAATCGTAGAGTAGTATAGTTTTTAGTAAGTCCGGTTCGTTCCACAGGGAGCGGGCTTATTGCACACTATATTTTTAAACAACTATATTTGTACAAAATATATATAATTATATATAATAATATATAAAAGGGGGTTTACCGTTTAATGACCGGTTTGTCGATTTATATTTTAAGCGAAGCGTATAGTAAATGACGATATTTAAATAACAATATAAATTAAATAACAATAATTAAAATGACAATAAATAAAAATACGAGGAAAAATGAAATAAAATATATTATGCTTATTTAAACTTCCGTAATCATGATGTTTGACGTGTTGATTTTAGTTTTATGCCCATGGGTTAATTGTCCTTTGTCCTGGATTATTTAATATGTCCGTCTGGTTTTTGTCCATAACAGTCCATCAGTCATAAATATAAAGTGCGAGTGTCCTCGTCAAATTATTATTATACCCGAAGTTAAATATTCCAACTAATTGGGGATTCGAATTGTAACAAGGTTTTAATACTTTGTTTAATGAATACACCAGGTTATCGACTGCGTGTAAACCAAGGTTTTACTACTTTGTTAACAATTACACCAATTACCCTTGAATGTAATTTCACCCCTGTTTTAATTATTCTAGTGGCTATTAATCCATTCCCGTGTCCGGTTAAATGAACGATTATTCGTACATATAAATACCCCGCCCATCGTGTCCGATCGAGTGTATATGGTAATTTATAGGGACGCCCAATTGTAAATCTTTATATTAACATTAACAAACTATCATTTAGTTAAACAAATATAAAGCCCATTAATAGCCCATAGTCTAATTTCCACAAGTGTCGTTCTTTTGTCCAAACCCCAATTATGGTACAAAACCCAATTACCCAATTTTAGTAATTAGCCCAACATCATGATTACTTCGTTTTAAATAAGCATAATAATAACTTAGTTACGAGACATTAATTTAAAAAGGAGAACATAGCTTACATTGATTATTTATCGCGTAGTGTTACACGGACAGAGCTTCGACTTTAAAAACCCGTAAAAATAACTTTTACATAACCCAAACTAATCTAATATAACACTAATCTATACTATATATACATATATATATTTATTTATATTATACTAGGGAGTATTATTATTATTATTATTATTTTTTTATATATTTTACATGCAGAACTCGAGAGCTTTTATAGCCAGAACTGAAATTCACTGCTCCGCGAGTCGCGGCCATTTTGGCCTTCCAGCTCCGCAAGTCGCGGAGGTTCCAAAACCAGCCCACAAGTTTAAGATCCAAGGCTGCCGACGGTTTTTATTTAAATATATATAATATATAAATAATTTTTATAATTATTTATATATTATATTATATTTATATACATAGTAGACTCGTAATTTTTTTTCCGTTGCGTCGAGCGTTGAGAGTTGGTTCATGTACCGGTTTCGAATTTTCGAACGTCCTTGCGTACGCTGAGATATTTTGTACTTTGCGTTTCGTAACTTGTACTCTTGTCATTTTTAGACGTTCCTTATCAATAAA
The DNA here is from genome assembly GCF_046630445.1 of Rutidosis leptorrhynchoides. NCBI lineage: Eukaryota > Viridiplantae > Streptophyta > Magnoliopsida > Asterales > Asteraceae > Rutidosis > Rutidosis leptorrhynchoides. Next base: position 147,038,840 of record NC_092342.1, read on the forward strand.
TTGAACCTTTTTAATTGTATCTTGTACTTTTGAGCTTTTTGGACCTTTGCGTCTTCAATTCGTTGTTTTCGCCTTTTGTCTTCGCACTTATTTAATATAAATGAATATTACATGAAAATGGAACAATTGCAACTGAAATCTTTACATATCGGAGGGATATTGATACTAAATATATGTTCATTTGGAGCACTATCAAATATCCCCACACTTGAACGTTGCTTGTCCTCAAGCAATACAGAATTTGAAATAAAAACATACATGAATCACTTTTTTATTCATCACACTTTGTACATCAGTGATTTTGATATGGTGGTATAAACAATGATAGTAACGATAGAACCATGGTTAAAGGTGGGTGTGTCATCCACAGTTGCCTCGGGTTTAGGTCAACGACACTTGCAATCAAATAGCCGATTTACTTTCGGTTTCCAAAGCAAAGTGCACATTTGAAAGGCGGTTTACAGTCCCACATGACTATGAAAATTTAGATCCGTAAGGAAATTGGATCTTTATGAAAACATTTGATCTTTTGAAAATTCAATCTAGTTTTTACCCTAGATAAGTTTTCCGGAATAACCCTTCACCGGTGTTTGCAAAATATTTTTGTGGGTTGTGTGGGTTTCAGATTTGAAAATTTTAGCTCAACACTTGTGGTTTTGTGTCATCCACTTGCTAACCTTGTATTAGGAAAGCAACACGTCCAGTATACTTGCTCCGTATATTACCTTTCGATAAACTACCGTCCGGTTGTAAAGGAAAGCGATGAACAAGAAACTGTTAAGGCAATGTTCCATGACTTGCTTTTGATTATGGTCTATAAACGTGTCGGATGCTATTACTATCCTTTGTAGGAGCAATAGTAAAGATCATCCTATGATTTTTCGGTCTGGCACAAGGTCCTGTCTCCGACCATGCTATGCAACCACCGTTCTTACGGTTGACACCCGATTTGGTTCAGGTGACCTAATGAATTCCAGGTGAATTCCTAGGATTTTACGTTCAATGGTAATGAACGCATTGAAAATAGGTTTTCAGAAAACAAATCGGTTTTAATTTTGATCAAAATATTTTCTCGTTCAAGCTCGAGTTTAGATATCATTGAATTCCATGAGTTTGTAATTCTCAATCTTTAAAGTCAATCTCAAGGATTGAGTAATATCAGTCTTAAAAGCTGATTTTTAATCTTTAAAAGGAGATTATCCTTTCTGGGGGTCTGATTCATTAGTCTTATCAAGCTAATTTGCACGGCGTCCTCCCCATTTTACGAGACAGATCCTCTCATGGTTAGGATAAGTCTGACCACTTGGCGACCCTGTTTTATGCTGAGGTCCGTGGATTTCCTGCTGATTTTAGTGTTGACTTTTCTAGATTTTTCGTCAACCTACAGCTGGTCTGGACGACAACTTCTTGACCTAAATCAAGAAGCGCGTTTCTTTTTCGGAAGACTTTACTTCCTTTAAATAATGGAATTGAATCATCGTGTAGATCCATCTTTCATTACAGTAAATCTGGTAAAACAGTTAATTTAGTCCAAAACAAAAGCACCTGCAATAAACTTTACAGAAACATGTGATAGATAGTTTTTAATTGAATAACTTGGTACATTCTCCCCACACTTAGTTTCTTTCTTTGCCTTTTTATTCTCCTTTATTCCATTTTAAATGAATTCAAGCGTTTTAGGATGTTTCTCAATTTATGTCCTTTCCGAGGTAACGATAATTTCGGTATTAACACCTAGTTTTCATCGTTCATAAATATGTATAAACATAATTTTGAATTCATTTAGTTGAAATTTTTTAAAATTTTCACAAAATTTAGAAAATAAACTAAGTGCAAATCCGAGAGAATTTATAACCCTGGTTGTAGTATAGTGGTAAGTATTCCCGCCTGTCACGCGGGTGACCCGGGTTCGATCCCCGGCAGCGGCGCCAAAAACTTGATGATGTAGCGGAGGGGTACGTGATAGTACTATATTTTACTACGAAATACGTTACAAATTACACAAGTTTTAATTATTTATTTACAAATGGGATATACCTAAACCTTGCTACAACACTATAGGCAGTGTACCTAATCGTAGAGTAGTATAGTTTTTAGTAAGTCCGGTTCGTTCCACAGGGAGCGGGCTTATTGCACACTATATTTTTAAACAACTATATTTGTACAAAATATATATAATTATATATAATAATATATAAAAGGGGGTTTACCGTTTAATGACCGGTTTGTCGATTTATATTTTAAGCGAAGCGTATAGTAAATGACGATATTTAAATAACAATATAAATTAAATAACAATAATTAAAATGACAATAAATAAAAATACGAGGAAAAATGAAATAAAATATATTATGCTTATTTAAACTTCCGTAATCATGATGTTTGACGTGTTGATTTTAGTTTTATGCCCATGGGTTAATTGTCCTTTGTCCTGGATTATTTAATATGTCCGTCTGGTTTTTGTCCATAACAGTCCATCAGTCATAAATATAAAGTGCGAGTGTCCTCGTCAAATTATTATTATACCCGAAGTTAAATATTCCAACTAATTGGGGATTCGAATTGTAACAAGGTTTTAATACTTTGTTTAATGAATACACCAGGTTATCGACTGCGTGTAAACCAAGGTTTTACTACTTTGTTAACAATTACACCAATTACCCTTGAATGTAATTTCACCCCTGTTTTAATTATTCTAGTGGCTATTAATCCATTCCCGTGTCCGGTTAAATGAACGATTATTCGTACATATAAATACCCCGCCCATCGTGTCCGATCGAGTGTATATGGTAATTTATAGGGACGCCCAATTGTAAATCTTTATATTAACATTAACAAACTATCATTTAGTTAAACAAATATAAAGCCCATTAATAGCCCATAGTCTAATTTCCACAAGTGTCGTTCTTTTGTCCAAACCCCAATTATGGTACAAAACCCAATTACCCAATTTTAGTAATTAGCCCAACATCATGATTACTTCGTTTTAAATAAGCATAATAATAACTTAGTTACGAGACATTAATTTAAAAAGGAGAACATAGCTTACATTGATTATTTATCGCGTAGTGTTACACGGACAGAGCTTCGACTTTAAAAACCCGTAAAAATAACTTTTACATAACCCAAACTAATCTAATATAACACTAATCTATACTATATATACATATATATATTTATTTATATTATACTAGGGAGTATTATTATTATTATTATTTTTTTTTTATATATTTTACATGCAGAACTCGAGAGCTTTTATAGCCAGAACTGAAATTCACTGCTCCGCGAGTCGCGGCCATTTTGGCCTTCCAGCTCCGCAAGTCGCGGAGGTTCCAAAACCAGCCCACAAGTTTAAGATCCAAGGCTGCCGACGGTTTTTATTTAAATATATATAATATATAAATAATTTTTATAATTATTTATATATTATATTATATTTATATACATAGTAGACTCGTAATTTTTTTTCCGTTGCGTCGAGCGTTGAGAGTTGGTTCATGTACCGGTTTCGAATTTTCGAACGTCCTTGCGTACGCTGAGATATTTTGTACTTTGCGTTTCGTAACTTGTACTCTTGTCATTTTTAGACGTTCCTTATCAATAAATTGAACCTTTTTAATTGTATCTTGTACTTTTGAGCTTTTTGGACCTTTGCGTCTTCAATTCGTTGTTTTCGCCTTTTGTCTTCGCACTTATTTAATATAAATGAATATTACATGAAAATGGAACAATTGCAACTGAAATCTTTACATATCGGAGGGATATTGATACTAAATATATGTTCATTTGGAGCACTATCAAATATCCCCACACTTGAACGTTGCTTGTCCTCAAGCAATACAGAATTTGAAATAAAAACATACATGAATCACTTTTTTATTCATCACACTTTGTACATCAGTGATTTTGATATGGTGGTATAAACAATGATAGTAACGATAGAACCATGGTTAAAGGTGGGTGTGTCATCCACAGTTGCCTCGGGTTTAGGTCAACGACACTTGCAATCAAATAGCCGATTTACTTTCGGTTTCCAAAGCAAAGTGCACATTTGAAAGGCGGTTTACAGTCCCACATGACTATGAAAATTTAGATCCGTAAGGAAATTGGATCTTTATGAAAACATTTGATCTTTTGAAAATTCAATCTAGTTTTTACCCTAGATAAGTTTTCCGGAATAACCCTTCACCGGTGTTTGCAAAATATTTTTGTGGGTTGTGTGGGTTTCAGATTTGAAAATTTTAGCTCAACACTTGTGGTTTTGTGTCATCCACTTGCTAACCTTGTATTAGGAAAGCAACACGTCCAGTATACTTGCTCCGTATATTACCTTTCGATAAACTACCGTCCGGTTGTAAAGGAAAGCGATGAACAAGAAACTGTTAAGGCAATGTTCCATGACTTGCTTTTGATTATGGTCTATAAACGTGTCGGATGCTATTACTATCCTTTGTAGGAGCAATAGTAAAGATCATCCTATGATTTTTCGGTCTGGCACAAGGTCCTGTCTCCGACCATGCTATGCAACCACCGTTCTTACGGTTGACACCCGATTTGGTTCAGGTGACCTAATGAATTCCAGGTGAATTCCTAGGATTTTACGTTCAATGGTAATGAACGCATTGAAAATAGGTTTTCAGAAAACAAATCGGTTTTAATTTTGATCAAAATATTTTCTCGTTCAAGCTCGAGTTTAGATATCATTGAATTCCACGAGTTTGTAATTCTCAATCTTTAAAGTCAATCTCAAGGATTGAGTAATATCAGTCTTAAAAGCTGATTTTTAATCTTTAAAAGGAGATTATCCTTTCTGGGGGTCTGATTCATTAGTCTTATCAAGCTAATTTGCACGGCGTCCTCCCCATTTTACGAGACAGATCCTCTCATGGTTAGGATAAGTCTGACCACTTGGCGACCCTGTTTTATGCTGAGGTCCGTGGATTTCCTGCTGATTTTAGTGTTGACTTTTCTAGATTTTTCGTCAACCTACAGCTGGTCTGGACGACAACTTCTTGACCTAAATCAAGAAGCGCGTTTCTTTTTCGGAAGACTTTACTTCCTTTAAATAATGGAATTGAATCATCGTGTAGATCCATCTTTCATTACAGTAAATCTGGTAAAACAGTTAATTTAGTCCAAAACAAAAGCACCTGCAATAAACTTTACAGAAACATGTGATAGATAGTTTTTAATTGAATAACTTGGTACATTCTCCCCACACTTAGTTTCTTTCTTTGCCTTTTTATTCTCCTTTATTCCATTTTAAATGAATTCAAGCGTTTTAGGATGTTTCTCAATTTATGTCCTTTCCGAGGTAACGATAATTTCGGTATTAACACCTAGTTTTCATCGTTCATAAATATGTATAAACATAATTTTGAATTCATTTAGTTGAAATTTTTTAAAATTTTCACAAAATTTAGAAAATAAACTAAGTGCAAATCCGAGAGAATTTATAACCCTTCCCCACACTTGAGATCATGCAATGCCCTCATTTGCATAAAATCAGACTATAATTATAAATTCATGAGGGTGATTAGTGTAGAAAAGTGATTAAAAATACCCAGTTTGTAATTACAAAGCTCGTCGAATGATAGATGGCGCGCCTCATCGTTCATTCCTTCTTGTTTTATCACCTATGTTTTTTTTCCTTAAAAAACGGTTGCTTTTCTGAACTGTTTGCTAATCTTTAAAAATGCGTTTTTTACCCTAATTTATTATGCATGTTTATTAACGAGTTATACACTAACCCGAACCCCTAATTTAACGTTAAGTGGGGTTAGACTTCCCCACACTTAGCTGACAACATGTGAAGTCGGTAGAATAAGTTTCACGAATTAAAATAGTGAGCCAGTTATTTACATCTCGGGTGGTATAAAATATATCAATGGGTTTAAAGTTTAGACCCACCCGATCGTCACTACCTAATTCTTTTTTAAGTGTAGCTTTTAGTAAATGGATATGTCTCTTTTCTGGTTCTTGGTCAAATGGATCGATATACATCGACATACATATTTCTTTAGGGTGGATAATTCCTAACATTTCCTTCCGTTCATTCTCGGGATCAAAGGTTTCACCTCTATTACCTAATTGGGTGAAATTCGAGGTGTCATTATCTATTACAGCTCGTAGTTCATTTCCGGTGGATGACTCGTCTATTGAGAATATTGGGTTGGAAGGTTGTGGAATGGTGAATTTTGGGATTGGAGTAGATTCTTCTTCATTAACGGTACTTATTGTTCTCACCATTTTGGTCTCGGGGGTAAAATTTTCAACGTTATCGTTTTCCCAAGAGTACCAATTTGTCACCCTTACGTCTTCTTTATCCATTGATGGATCGATGATTTCGTCGGTAGAGGCTAATGTGTCGATATGTTGTGAAATTGGTAAGACTGAATAAAAAGTATCATCGGGATAGTTAGTGATTTCGGAGCTCTCGAATTCATCAAAATTCGATGATATGAGATTTTCTTGCACACGACTCCTCAGATCAACAGGTGTGTAGTCTGATAGAGTTTCAGCTTGCCGGTTTACAAACTCTCTCATTTGTTCATTTTGAGCATTGAGTTCTTCGAGTTTGATTTTCATATTGTCTAATAAATTTTCAGACACGTAATTTTCCTCGTCTACTGGTTGTTGAGTTTGGATATATTCTTGGGAATAATCCCAATTTGAATTGTGTTCTTCGTAATCGTTCCATTCAGGTTCCGTGGGTGCGTAATTTTCCATAGGAACGTAATAGTAACATTCCCATGTTGAGTGATAATGTCCACAGATTTCACAACCAGTTATTGTTTCGTCGTTCGCGATCCAAGATTGACCGAATGAATTGTTATCAACACTCGTTTGAGGGTATTGATTTAATTGATTTTGGAGTTCAAAAAGAGTTTCCAAGGCCCTGTTTTCAAAATTTTCCATTTTATTGCGATGGCCAAATTTTTAGCTACAATGTGGTGCATTTACTAATTATCCTATTAGTTATAAAAATAGAAAAACTTATATAAGTTGTCCAATTAATAGACTTTTCTGCTTTTGCCCACGTTTCGAATAGCCAAAAGATGCAGCAGGGAGCCAGAACCCTTTAAATCGGAAGCTCACAACTCAGCCACTAACAAATCCAACTATTACTACGAAGCAGAAAATTGTCAACGTCCATTAATTTAACCACTTAAATAATTTTTCTTTCTGTTTGAGATATTAGATAAGAAATAGAGAAAATTTCTAAGTCCTAAAAACTAAAGCGTCGAGAAATAAGAAAGAAAAAAAAAAATGCGCGTCGAAAAACGTCGAAAAATAAAAATAAGAAAATAGCGCGTCGTAACTTAAAAAGGAATTAAAAACTAAGAATTAAAAGTTGCGTCTAAAAATATTAAAGCTTAAAAGAAAAACTATATCCCAAATGGTAATAACTTAAAAAGGTACTAAAATATAAAAACGGCGTCGCAAAATTCTAAAGCACCTAAATCTCAGTCTAAAGAAAAAGCACTTAAGGGATTTTACGGCAAAGCCTAAAAATCTAGAAGTAAAAATAACTATGGCAAAAACTAAGTTTAAAACTAAATATGAGCTAAAAATAGAAATATTACGCTAAAACGATTAAAAAGGGACAAAATATAAAAATATACAAAAAGTTGTAAAAAGTACAATTTTTATAAAAATATTATTTTTATATTATTTATTTATTAAAACTATTAATTTTACATATAATAAAACTAATTAATACTAAATACATAAATTAAATAAAAAGTAAAAGTAAAAATAAAACTAATAATAATAATAATAATAATTATTAGGTTAAATAATAATAATAATTAATTAAATCCCGTAATTAATGCAGGATTAGGGTTTCTGTCGCGTGTCAGAGAGGCTCCGCGAGTCGCGGCAATTAAAGCTTTAAACCCCGCGAGTCGCGGGGTTCAGAAATTCAGTTGACAGCTTGCAATATTCGACGCGTTTTTTCTTTATTTATTTTTTTTTTATTTTATTTTATTTTCTGTTTTCTGTTTTAAAATCTAAATATTTATATAATAAAAACTTATATTTAAAAACTAAAATAAAAATAGAACTACTTTATAATTTTATAAATAAAAATCGTAAAACTAGATTTATATATATATTTTATTTTTTATTTTTTTTCGGTTTTTTTTTTTTATTTTTTATTTTTTTAATTTGATATTGTTTTTCTAAAAATATATTTATACAAATATATATTAAAAATATAGCGTTTCGCCAAGTTCCCCGGCAGCGGCGCCAAAAACTTGATGATGTAGCGGAGGGGTACGTGATAGTACTATATTTTACTACGAAATACGTTACAAATTACACAAGTTTTAATTATTTATTTACAAATGGGATATACCTAAACCTTGCTACAACACTATAGGCAGTGTACCTAATCGTAGAGTAGTATAGTTTTTAGTAAGTCCGGTTCGTTCCACAGGGAGCGGGCTTATTGCACACTATATTTTTAAACAACTATATTTGTACAAAATATATATAATTATATATAATAATATATAAAAGGGGGTTTACCGTTTAATGACCGGTTTGTCGATTTATATTTTAAGCGAAGCGTATAGTAAATGACGATATTTAAATAACAATATAAATTAAATAACAATAATTAAAATGACAATAAATAAAAATACGAGGAAAAATGAAATAAAATATATTATGCTTATTTAAACTTCCGTAATCATGATGTTTGACGTGTTGATTTTAGTTTTATGCCCATGGGTTAATTGTCCTTTGTCCTGGATTATTTAATATGTCCGTCTGGTTTTTGTCCATAACAGTCCATCAGTCATAAATATAAAGTGCGAGTGTCCTCGTCAAATTATTATTATACCCGAAGTTAAATATTCCAACTAATTGGGGATTCGAATTGTAACAAGGTTTTAATACTTTGTTTAATGAATACACCAGGTTATCGACTGCGTGTAAACCAAGGTTTTACTACTTTGTTAACAATTACACCAATTACCCTTGAATGTAATTTCACCCCTGTTTTAATTATTCTAGTGGCTATTAATCCATTCCCGTGTCCGGTTAAATGAACGATTATTCGTACATATAAATACCCCGCCCATCGTGTCCGATCGAGTGTATATGGTAATTTATAGGGACGCCCAATTGTAAATCTTTATATTAACATTAACAAACTATCATTTAGTTAAACAAATATAAAGCCCATTAATAGCCCATAGTCTAATTTCCACAAGTGTCGTTCTTTTGTCCAAACCCCAATTATGGTACAAAACCCAATTACCCAATTTTAGTAATTAGCCCAACATCATGATTACTTCGTTTTAAATAAGCATAATAATAACTTAGTTACGAGACATTAATTTAAAAAGGAGAACATAGCTTACATTGATTATTTATCGCGTAGTGTTACACGGACAGAGCTTCGACTTTAAAAACCCGTAAAAATAACTTTTACATAACCCAAACTAATCTAATATAACACTAATCTATACTATATATACATATATATATTTATTTATATTATACTAGGGAGTATTATTATTATTATTATTTTTTTTTATATATTTTACATGCAGAACTCGAGAGCTTTTATAGCCAGAACTGAAATTCACTGCTCCGCGAGTCGCGGCCATTTTGGCCTTCCAGCTCCGCAAGTCGCGGAGGTTCCAAAACCAGCCCACAAGTTTAAGATCCAAGGCTGCCGACGGTTTTTATTTAAATATATATAATATATAAATAATTTTTATAATTATTTATATATTATATTATATTTATATACATAGTAGACTCGTAATTTTTTTTCCGTTGCGTCGAGCGTTGAGAGTTGGTTCATGTACCGGTTTCGAATTTTCGAACGTCCTTGCGTACGCTGAGATATTTTGTACTTTGCGTTTCGTAACTTGTACTCTTGTCATTTTTAGACGTTCCTTATCAATAAATTGAACCTTTTTAATTGTATCTTGTACTTTTGAGCTTTTTGGACCTTTGCGTCTTCAATTCGTTGTTTTCGCCTTTTGTCTTCGCACTTATTTAATATAAATGAATATTACATGAAAATGGAACAATTGCAACTGAAATCTTTACATATCGGAGGGATATTGATACTAAATATATGTTCATTTGGAGCACTATCAGTTATAACATGAGAACATTCATGATTATAAGCTTCGATGGTAGTAATAGTTTAGATGATTGTTTAAGTACAAACGATAGGGTGGTTCATGGTGTGGGTTGTATAGCAAAACCACAAAAAAATGAAGGTTGGTGAGTGCTTTCCCTTATGCAGATGCGTGAAGATATAGAGGGTATATAGCTAGTGGATATATAATATCTATATATAATAAAATGATTAATCAAATGAAACAAAAGAAGGATACAGTAATATTATGCTAATTATTTCAATCATACACAGCATAGCCATCATTCACTTTTTGGATGTCGACATACATATTTTAATTATTTAGACTTTGTGTTTTCACGGACTGGATCTCGTGTTCCTTGCTAAACAGTTTACAACAGACAAAAGTTATCTTCAAGATCCCAAAATTTTATATTAACCATATTTATTTATTTTGGTCATTATGGTATAAAATTCAATCCTTAATTTGTTAACTAAAAATTACATCAACTGTCCCTCTCAATTATGGGTAAAATATAAAAAGTGTTAAAATTTAATAACTAGATCCTAAATACATTTTTAGTAAGCCTAAAATTTATAGAACTCATTTTCGGATCACCGTTTATTTTAAAATCACACAAGTTGGTATTTAACTTGCTTAATAGCGATCGACTGACAAACGAGTGCTATTATTGTTTACTAAATAATTTCGGAACTATATTTATGTATTTAATATACCTTATATATATATATAGATATGTTTTAAATAATAATTATTATATATTATTTTATTTTATATAGTTAATTATAATATATTTCAAATTATTATTTATATATATATATATATATATATATATATATAATTATATACGTATCTATTTACAAATAGTTGTTCGTGAATCGTTCGGGAGTAGTCAAAGGTCAAATGATATTATGAATATAGTTTACAAACTTTGTTACTCAACATTACAGACTTTGCTTATCGTGTCGAAACCATATAAGATTCAAGTTTAAATTTTGTTGGAAATTCCCGGGTCACTACACAGAGTTTCGACTTACAAACTTGAAACATTCGCTACTATAACCTTATTATTATTATTAACTTAATATTAAAATTATAATTATAATATAAATATATATTGAGTGAGAGCAGAGATTGATGATGAATGGTGTATATATTTCGTCGAATTCGTTGGCTATTTATAGCACCTGGCCATCGTTTCCTGGTCACAAAGTGATTAAAACGTGGGCTGCTGCATTTAAATATAATATATATATATATATATATATATATATATATATATATATATATATATATATATTATATTCTTGTGCATAGTTGACTTGTTATTTTAGGTCCGTTGACTCGCACGTTGATGCTCGGTTTATGTCTCGGTTCTGGATTTTCGAACGTCCTTTCGTAAGCTTTGAAATCTTGTACTTTGCATTTCGCGGCTTGTACTCTTGTAATTTTTAGACGTTTCTCATCTATAAATTGAACCACTTGGATTGTATTTTGTACATTTGAGCTTTTTGGTCATTTGCATCTTCAAATTGTCGAATCTGTCTTTTGTCTTCACCTTTGATTATTTAAACGAATATCACTTGTAAATAGAACAATTTCAACTAAAAGCTTGTCTTTCTTGAAGGATAATGCTATGAAATATATGTTCATTTTTAGCATTATCAGTATGTTTCTGATAAATTCTTCGCCGGCACGTGTGTTATTTGATTGTGGAGCGAATTGCTCTTTTATGTCTGTTACATTATGTGATAAGTTGAAATTGCCTATCATCGTATTATCTTAACCTTTAAGAATAGAAGTAGGTGATGGTAGAATGGTTCCAGTCACAACCTCTGTGTCTGGAGTAACCATGGAAATAGATGGGAATGAATTCCCTATGACTTGTCTTGTTATGCATATATCGAGATTTGATGTCGTACGAAAATAATTTCTTTTCCTTTGACCGATGGGACACGTGTTGTGGCCCGAGGTGAACGGGGCGGGTTTAATTGTCTGTTAATTTCGATGATGAAAGCTAAGAAATCGTTAGTAAAGGGGTGTGATTCATTTCTCGCATACGTAATCGATGCTAAGAAAGAAAAGAAGACGATATCTGAATTGTCGGGTTTACCAACAGTTAGGGAAGTAGAATATAAAATCGAGTTGTTGTCGGGATCCACACCAGTTGCTAAAGCTCCTTATCGGTTAGCTCCGTCCGAGATTCGTGATATGATGTCGCAAATTCATGAGTTGCTAGATCGTGGATTTATTCAGCCAAGTTCTTTGCCATGGGGTGCACCAGTGTTGTTCGTAACGAAGAAAGACAGAACTCTCCGTATGTGCATTGATTACAAAGAACTAAATAAAAGGACGGTGAAGAACAAGTACCCATTGCCGATAATTGATGATCTGTTTGATCAGCTACAAGGGGCATCGTACTTCTCTAAAATTGATCTACGATCAGGTTATCACCAGGTTCGGGTATCCGAGGAAGATATTCCAAAGACAGCTTTTTGTACAAGATACGGTCACTACGAGTTTTTGGTTATGCCGTTCGAATTGACAAATGCGCCATCAATATTCATGGATTTAATGAATCGGGTGTGCCGACAGTTTCTCGACAAATTCGTGATAGTATTTATCGATGATATTTTGATTTATTCGAAAACAGAAGTCGAGCACGCTACGCATCTGAGACAAGTATTAGAACTATTGAAACGAGAAAGGCTGTACGCCAAATTTTCTAAATGTGAGTTCTGGTTAAGAGAAGTGCAGTTTTTGGGTCACGTTATCTGCCAAGAGGGTATCAAAGTGGATCCGTCTAAAATAGAAGCACTAATAAATTGGAATTCACTGAAGACTCCGACAGAGATTAAGAGTTTTTTGGGTTTAGCCGGTTATTACCAAAGGTTTATTAAAAATTTCTCAAAGATCATGGGTCCATTGACCAAGTTGACTAGGAAAGATGTAACTTTTCGATGGAGCGATGAACAAGAAAATGCCTTCTAGACATTGAAACGGTTATTATGTCAAGCTCCTGTTTTAGCATTACCTGAAGGTACATAACATTTGGTGGTGTATTGTTATGCATAATTAGCTGGATTGGGTTGTGTGTTATTGCAGAGAGAGAAAGTTATTTTCTATGCCTCAAGACAGTTGAAAACTCATTAGAGGAATCATCCGACACATGATCTAGAGTTGGCTGCGGTTGTATTTGTGTTGAAATTATGGAGACATTACATTTACGGCATTCATTGCGTGATTTGTACCGACCATAAGAGTCTTCAGCATATCTTTTCTCAGAAAGAATTAAATATGCATCAGAGTCAGTGGCAAGGGTTGATCAAGGATTATCATTGTGAGATTCGTTTTCATCCAGGAAAGGCAAATGTAGTTGCAGATGCTTTGAGTCCAAAGAAATCCATTGACACTGTAAAATTTATGCAAATAGAAATTGTGTCAGACTTGATTGATCGCTTTGAAGATAACTCAATTAGAAGCCTTGAGGGATGAACATTTGAAATCTGAGATATTGTTGAAACGAAAAGAGGATTTAATTGACGATTCTCGGGGATTAAAGACTTTTAGTAACAGAATTGGGGTTCCTTTGCTTGGTGGATTGAGGGATTTAATCTTGAATGAAGCACACAAATCGAGATTGTCTATCCATCCTGTTAGCACGAAGATGTATGATGATCTGAAACCTTTATATTGGTGGCCAACAATGAAGAAAGATATCGCGCATTAAGTGGAAAAGTTTCATATATGCGCCCAAGTAAAAGCTGAACATCAGAAACCTTATGGGTCATTACGTCAACTTGAGATTCCTCAGTGGAAGTGGGAGCACATAACGATGGATTTCATAACAATGTTACCCCGAACCCAGAAAGGTCATGACATGATCTGGGTGATAGTTGACAAATTGACTAAAAGCGGGCATTTTTTGGCTACAAGTGAGACACTTTCACTCAGCAAGTTAGCTCAGTTATATGTGAATGAGATTATAGTTTGACATGGAATACCATTAATCGATTGTATCAGATAGAGATTCTATATTCGTGTCTAATTTTTGGCAGAGTTCATAAAAGAATTTGGGTACTCGAGTTAATCTCAGCACAGCATATCATCCTCAAATAGACAGTCAAAGTGAACGTACTATTAAGACGTTAGAGGATATGTTAAGGGCTTGTGTATTAGAGTATGAAGGATCGTGGGATTCTCATCTACCTTTGATTGAATTCGCTTACAACAACTCGTATCACTCTAGTATAGGCACGCCACCCTATGAAATGATGTATGGTTATCAATGTAGAACGCCGAATTGTTGATTAGAAGCTGGAGAGAAATAGTTTGCGGGTCCAGAGATTGTACAGTTGAATACAGAGAAAGTGGTAATTGCACGCGAGAAATTGAAAGCCGCAAGAGATAGACAAAAGATGTACGCCGATCCACGCAGATGGCCAGTTATTTTCACAGTAGGTGAGCAGGTATACTTGAAAGTATCGTCCTGGAAAGGTTTCATTCGTTTCGGTAAAAGGGGCAAGTTAGCTCCGAGGTACATTAGGCCGTTTATAATACAACAGGTGTTGAATGATCAGACAGTAGAATTAGATCTTCCTGTTGTTTTAGCTGGTATTCATAACACATTCAATGTGTGTTATCTTCGTAAGTGCAAGGTAGACGATGAAAGTCAGATTCTACCACTGCAAGATTTGAATGTTGATATGAATAAGAAGTTTGTGGAAGAGCCTGTAAGAATTATAGATAGGAAGATTACTAAGTTACGACATAAGTAGATATCGATGGTTTAAGTTGAGTGGAAGCACAACTTAGGTTCAAACCTGACATGGGAGACAGAAGAGTTGATGAGAACTCGTTACCCTCGTTTGTTTGACCTTGACCAGATTCTGAGGACGGAATCTCCTTTAAGGGGGTAGATTTGTAACAACCTCACATTGGGCCTAGTGGTAATTGTCTTAATTGCCTTTGCGTGTTACTATATGTTATTTTAATAATTACATGTTTATAATTATTTAATTATATAGTTGAGACTAGTTCATGACAAGGATCACAAAACAGGTTTGTTTATTTAAATTAGACCTCGTTTGGACCACTTAATGAGATGTTTCATATTTCAGATAACTGGTAAATACCCGTGTGTTATACGGAAGAGGTTTCCTTCAAGTGAAGAAAACTCCTTTTGCCTTATATGCATCTGTTTCTCATTTATTTCCCTTTTTGGAAATTATAACACATACACACATACGCTTCTATATCTCACAAACCCTAATTCCATAAGCTAGTCCTTGATCTCGTTTTTAAGCTAGAAATCATTCCTTGTGATTTCAGTAACATCATAAGGTATTTAACAAGTAATTTCAAGTGTTAAATCAATCTAATTTTTAGTTTTTATGAGCTTTTGTGTTAAAATGGGGTTTTTGAATCAACTCTTGTATTTGAAGTGTTGTTTATCTCAAATTGAAGTTAGTAAATGTTTTTATATGAGTTATGTATTTTTCCTAAGTGATTTTTAAAGTCAAAACAATGCAAAAACGAGATTTAGGGCTCAAAATGACAAAAAAATAGTGACCTGGTGTTGATGAACAGCTCCCGTACGGTAGCAGGATGCATCCGTAAGGATACGGGGTGTATCCGGGTCATTTTTGGTACAACCGTACAGTTGCAGGTGCAACCGTACGGATACAGATGCATCCGTACGGTTGCAGTTTTTCCCGTGCGGTTGCAGTCTGTCAGCATTTTACAAAACTTGTTTTAGTCGTAACTTTCAAACCGTAACTCCGTTTTTGAAAATAAACTACCGTTGGAAATTCAATGAGGTCTATTTTCCAATGGTGAAGTTTTAAAACACTGAATCAAATTTAATTTGGGTCAAAATAATGGGATAACGTTTATGCTTCGTTTTACACGCGTGAAATAGTTGCAACTGAATGGGGAACCATGTAAACTTGTCATATATGGATATATTAGGCTATATGATGTTGTTAGAGTATGAATTGATTTTATTATTGATTTGATATGTACTAACTTGAGATATGATATTCTCAGGAAATAAAGGAACGGAGAAGGCTCAATAATATAAGACATCTAAGTTCTTGCTGTTTATGAGGTGAGTGGGACTATCTTAATTGTTATATGTATGTAGTAGCAGGTTATGCTACTGTTGTCCTGCTATGTTTGACCTGATTTGATATTATATGATATACTATGTTATTTGTGGTGATCGTGTACACATTAGTATTGTGAGCTTTGAATTGTGAAGCTTGACAACCGGCTTTGAATTGTGAAGCTGGGTGGACGTCAACCTTGAATTGTGAGGTTGGGTTCAAGTATTACTATTCATGTAGTATAGTATTTAATGACATATCCCCTACGTTCGGATTACTATATGAAGGAGACAGTAACAGGAACTAACGGTAAACTCTAGCCCGATCAGCTAGTAGTTAATGGCCCGTATAAGCCACCGTTTCTCTATTACTATGTTGCTTGTTTATTTGTTATTATGCAATTGTGCTTAGCTTGATGCTAGATACCTATGACTATTAGGATAATTCCATTCACTTAGCTTTATGCTAATCCAACACAGTTTCTCCCTCGCAGGTTAAGCTTTGCATGCATAGTTTTGGGTGTGGTTGCTTTTGGGGAGTGTTTGACAAGCTTACTCCGATGTCTGTAATTTGATACCTATATGTGTGTAAAAGCTTTTTGGTTAACGTAACACATGGATGACTCTAATAACTATGGTTTAGTTAATTACTAAGTATGGTTAGTAAATATTAATATAATATGTTTCTGCTATGATTTAAAAAAATGTACGGTGTTACACATATAATTGTGAAAGCTTTTTTTTTTATTTATCAAAAACTGATATGTGTGGGTGGATGTGGCAAATCTAACCCAATATTTCCATTAGTTTTGCACAACACTTAATACTTGATAATTAACGATCATAAGTTTTTCATCATGGACACCTAGGGGGTGTTTAGATGTGTGTGTTCTAAAGTGATAGTAATGACTTTAGTAAGAGTGTTTGATGAAAATTTATTCTGATAATGCAGGGACTACAAAGTAATGTGATGTATTTTGACGTCTCTCAATATTTTCAAGTGGATAATCTTTACATCGAAACTAGCTTTCAAGATGAGAACGTTTAAGCAAAATATATACTCCATGGACTACTAAGTTGTGTTATTATTGACATGGGTGTTCTTTTGTTTTAAACACCTTGTCGTTTCTATAGGGAATTCGTTGGCTTGTAATCTTTTTTATTTGAATTTACATTTAACTCTTTGTTACTGGAAAATTACCACTTCTAATAGTTTATACAGTGATGTTCTATTTGATTAATGTTTGGTTCCCATATCTGTGCATTTACCAAGTTTTATATAATGATTTTGTAATGCTGCAAAAAGATATATACAAAAGAAACCGGTTTTTTTAGTAAGAAACATGTCTCTTTGGTCACCTTATAGGAACCGGTTCCTTGTATATAACCGGTCTCAAAAGTGTGGAATAGGAACCGGTTTTAAAACTAGTTCCGGCTTTAGAAACCCCCCCTTTCGAAACCGGTTTTAAAACCGGTTTCCAAAGTCCAAAAAACCGATTTTCAATCTCATTTTTTGTAGTAGTGCCACGAAACAGCATCATTAACATCATCTATTTCCATTCTAAAGCATATAATGAAATCCAAAATGGTGATCGACAATAAAACTTGACAGATGTTTGATATCAAAGATGTTTGCAACTGTTTAATTGATGTCATTTAACAATAGAAAGCGAGAAAAGTGTCTGAAATCCATCACACAACCAGAAGCATACACAAACCTGTAGATACATCTACTAAGATTAGTGATAGCATTTTCAACCCATTTGGTTGATTTTTGTATATTGTAGTTTGGGTCAATGGGTAAAGTTTAAACATATACGTATACTATTACAACAACATACCTTAAGTTTAGTGTTTATTTACCGCGAAAGATAACAATATAAAACATTTGAAACTTTCTTGCACTACAAACATGTGGATAAAGGTTGTGCAATAGTTGTGCCTTGATGGCACAACTTTGGGCCAATATATGTCCTTTAGGCAAATATAAAGAGAGAATAGAAGTCGTTTTGGGCTTCCAAGGGCCATTACGATTTGAAGCATAGCTCTTTAATCTACTACATGAATAATCATTCGTATTCCCCATTAATGTTTCGATACCTGCATTTTTTCCTTGGTTCACATCACTCAATATTATTAGGAACTTCACCTCATTCCCTAAGTTTTGGTACCTTTTTTCATACCTTGAATTGAATCGAAGCATTCTATGAATCGAAGGTTGTTGACGCTGGATTGATTTCGATAACATAATACTCATAGAAGGATTGATTATCAGAATAAGGTTATGATTCATCATGATAAAATCAGATTGAAGAAAATGATGGAAACGGATTGGTATTAGGATAGGGTTTAATCATAAGGCTCTTTGATTTGGTAATTATGCTTTGATCGATTATTGAACAACACAAAATTGGCGGTATCGTGAAGAAAGAGAGTAAGGAGCATTTTACATTAGTGATACTAGGGTAGGGATGGCTGGATCGGATGATACCATATTCACATCTATATCTATTTAATTTTTGTTCATCTATATCTATATCCATTTAATTTCAGTTCATTCGTCCATAACCATATCCGATTGATGAAGTGGGTTAATGGATATCCGATGGATATCAAATGCAATGGTAATCTAATGGCAATTTTAAAAATTTAATATAGATTATAACAAATGTAAATATTTAATCTTTATGTTTTGATTTATTACACATGTTTTGATTGTAATTTGTCATCGTTCATGAATTTAAATGAGTAAAATACGTTATAATATAAGCTTAAACTAATCTAAATACGTAATTTTGAATATTGTCGTAATAACAATTTAATAATTGTGACTATCACAACTCTTATTTTCGTTAATACTATAAGAATTTGCAGATTATACGTATATGTATATCAATATGTAGATGCATATGCTTATATTTTAGTACGTGATGATACGCATAATGATTCGCATCGTTAAAACACATATTTTCATAACTCGACGAAAGTCCCGTCTTGAATTTAACCAGAATAATAGTCCAGGAGGGAGTGCATTCTCTCGGACATACTTAAGCAAACCGGCCAGAGGACCATTCAAGTGCACATCCGGCAAAGAATGTCCCGGATAAAAGTTGACCGTGACTTCACATAAGTCCACCCTACCCAAATAAGTGAGTCGGATGCCGGCACCACTCACCCGGGAACATGTACAACAAAGAGGTTACAAATCATGTTTTCACATCAAGGTTTACTTAGCCAAGCACACTTTTCACCGGACAATCTTCACAAAGAACACTACGGATAAATATATAAACCAATTGCAATCGTACCCGGTCTGGAGAACACCGTAAAGAAAAACTTGGAATAAACATCAGATAAAACCCCTTTTACTTAACTAAGAGTGAAGATATTCATACGTCACATTATAGTAGGAACCGCCATACCATATCTCACATGATCTCGGAACAAGGCACTTGGTCCCGGAACATACACTTGGTCCCGGAACATGAACTTGGTCCCAGAACATACACTTAGTCCCGAAACATACACTTGGTCTCGGAAGAGACGCACAAACGGGTTACGTGACATTACAGTCCATGAATCTAGGAAAGTTTGTTAGGATCTGTTTATTGCACCAATGAAAAAGACATGTGCCACGTCAGCCCTCGAATCTGGTAAAGTTTGTTATGACCATGAAAGGGACATATGCCACGTCATCATTCCCTCAAAACACCTATAAATACACCTATGGAGTCATTACTACAAAACACTAAACACATATTGTTACTCTACCAAAATCTTACTGTAACATTATCCAGCTGAGAATACAACTCCGATTGAGATTCCGGTCGATATCGGAGTTCATATACATTTAAGATATTAACTCATTCGATCTCATCGAGTGAGGTTAATCCCATCATTTGTTTTACGCCCTTGGAATCCAGATTTCAAACAGGGTTTTCATAGTTATTAGAGTTAAAACATTCGATCAATCCTTTTTCCCCAAATTAAGAACTCAAACCTAAATCTAAAACCTATCAATTGAGATTTAGGCGTGATCAATACGTATATTTGTATATATAGATGTATTTCGGGTGATAATGGATATATCTGTGGATGATAAGTTGTCATCCATATTCGATCCACACAACATTTAGATCATTCATATCCATATCCATATCCATATCCATATCTGTTAATCATCCATTTACATCATCCATATCCATTATAAATGAATGGGATCAGGTGGATGTCCATGGATGTAACATCTTTTGTCATCCCTAGTGATACATGTGTAAATTGATTTCATGTTTGACGTTTATCAGTAGAAGGTCACGTATCTTTTTTTCCTACAGATCAAAGAATTATTTTTCATCCAAGGGGTAAGACTTTTCCATGTGGATTTTTTTAATTATAGTAATGTAATAAAATTTTAGTTGTAATAGATAAAATGAGGTTGTATGTGTCTCAAATTGGTGGAAAACTTCTTTTAAGAGAGCTTGTAAGATGACTGTAGGTCTTGCATTCAAGACTATATGTCTTTATCTCTTTGCGACAGTAAGTTCTAGTGCTATTTTTGGTTCACCAGGTGATTTCTCAGGAAATTTGTACTCCTCTTTCAAACAGTTGAACATCCCAGTGTCGATTCCATTAAGTGAAATAAAGAATATAGGTTTCCATTCAGCATACACATCTAAAGATTCGAGTCTAGGAACCCTAGTCAAGCTTCCTATTTCGTTCTCAGACTGTAAAAGCTTATGCAAACTAGAGGAAGATAACCCGACCAACGCTGATTGAGTTTCTGAAAATTCATTAGTTTCTGACATTGTATCCGTGCTGTAGTAGTACACGGTTGCAAAAAATATACACGGATACAGAGGCTTTCACGGATGCAGAAACACGAGTACAGAGTTACACGGATGTAGTATGTATCCGGGCAAAAGATGGTACGATTACAGGTTTCCATAAGGTTGCAATTCACGGGTGCAAGGTTACACGGTTATAAGTCACGTTTTTAATGTTACACAGATGCAGTTATGAAACCGTACAGTTGTAGTATCTGGATGATGTATCCGTATAGTTATAGTGTGTAACCGTGCGGTTATGTTCTTGACGAATTCTAGGCAGAAAACTGCACCAAAAGTAGGGTTTAGGGTTGGGATTGATCTAGCACCTTAATTATGATCCAAAACCTTAATGTTTTACATTAAAAACACTCATTTTGACCCTTTTAACACACTGGATTAACAAAAACCAAGCATTAACGTGACAAAATTTCAGTTTTGTTAATCTTTCAAAACCAATAAAACCTAAAAACTCTAAACTTGATTTTGACACAAAAACTGATCAATTAATGATACCAAGAGCTCTGATACCACTTGTAGGTACGATTTAACGGTATTAATCGATCAAATCTTCCATGTCGAGTGCAGAAGAACTCGATATTGGGTTTTATATCAAAAACAACTCTAATACTTATGATCTAGTTAATTAAATCGACTTTAGAATAATATAGACCAATCAAACAGAGTGCTAGAACTCCAAGGAATTGAAAACACGGCTAGGGGTGAGTTATGGTTCGCAACCCTAACAATGAACCCAAAATACACATTATATAAGGTCCGCACGTGTAACCATGCGGTCACAGCATGCAACCATGTGGTTGCATTTGTATCCATACGGATGCATTCTGCATCCGTGCGGTTACACAGACAGTAAGTAATTCAACATTAATTGCATACAACCGGTTACAAACGTAATAGTAAACATAATAAACCAAACAACCAATTGTCAACGTACTTACATTGTCCATATAAACACGAATACACGATAATGAACTAGGAACTTACATTTATGCACTAACAGCTATATTATTTGCTCAACTTTCGACCCTCTAGACACTTCACAACTTCTTCATGGATACCAAACGATAGTTTTGTAAGGTATTTTTTCAATACCAAATGGCTAATATAAAGTTATCTTGGCCCTCAATTCGATAGAATCCGAATGCAAAAATCACCCGAAGGCAAATACAAAATATATAGCCTTCTGTTTTTTGGGTCAAAACTAAAAAAGTAACAAAAGTTGTAAATGATATTTGGTGGTGGTTTATTGGTGGGAAATGATAGTACCATAGTCATTATTTGCAAATTGCTACATTGATTTACAATTCTAAATCATACAACCAACATTTATAAAGAATATTGCTTTCAAGTGAAGGTTTTTAAAGTAAATAATAAAAACATCTTCTATTAATTTCCTTTCATATATAATTCATTTATTTTCATCACACGAAAGAGATCTAATTGCTTTATAAATGATGACGTTACATAAATAAGACTCGCTGGATTATATAACCATAGCATATTACTCGTACTGTTCTTCAAATAAGTAACTATACAATTATTTGAAATTAATAAAGCACAAGATGCATAGTTACCTATAACATATAAGGAAATTCATTCAAAGTTATACAAATGAAAAGATGGTATGCACATTGAATTGAATGGTTGATTATAGCTTGTAGATTACAACTTATATCCTTATCAACTAAAAAAATCACATCTTCAAATTATCAGTCTGATATCATACATTGAAATTTCAAATGTTGTTTCACTAATGATCCATACATAACGTGGAACTATTCAATATATCTTCTAGTTCCACAGCAAAAAGGTAATCTGAAGAATCCAATCTCAAAGGATCTTCGTTATCGAAAGGTTCCAAAGATTCATTCAAGTCCTCTGTAGGAGTAGAAGCATCCTTCTCAAGCACATTGCGTACAATTTGAGTGTCTTGGGTAAGTTTACTGAACTCTGAAGGATTAATGCTCGAAAGATCTTCATTAATACTAAAACGTGACAAAAATTCATTCCACTCCTCTAACGAAGCAGCAGCAGGAGCATCAACATTATCAAGAACATCTCATGTAATTTGAGTATCTTGGTTGACGTTATGAACATGTTCTTCAACAACGTCTCTATTTTTAAATATCTCTTGATCTATTTGGTCCACGTGCTCTAAAGGATCCATGCTCGAATCATCTTCAAAACTAAAACTTGACACAATTTCATTCCACTCCTCCTCTGACATAAGACACATACCATCATCACTAGTAGCAGCAAGAGCAGCACCATTCTCAAGAATGTCTGGTGTAATTTGAGTGTCTTGGTTGACATTGTGAACATATTGTTGAACAACATCTCTTAAAGGAACTATAGTCATGTATGAATTTGATGCAGTATCTGAAAATTGAGAACCGTTTGTTGTTAACGCTGGGTTAAATTGATTTTGATAGTATACACATGTCGAGCTCCCGATAACTTGTTGTATTTCAGACCCTTGATGCTCTTATGTAGCTATCGGATGCATAGATAACGAATTGGGACTAAAGATGGACCCATAATTATGAACAAAACCACCACCGAATAAACTTATTCCACTCGTATCAATATTTTGGACCAAATGTGAATTAGAATTAAACACAAACGCAGCCTGATCATGATTAGTGTGTTCATTCATTTCATTGTTTTCTTGATCAACCGATACTCTTCGTCGTCTGGGAGAAGGCTCTTCATCATGGGGTTGATCATTGTGTTCTTGATTTCTCGCGTTTTGAACTTGTTGTTATTGGGTTTGATTAGGACGATCAATTGTCTTCTTTTATCTTCTAAACTTTTCACAATACCAACTCAGTCAACTACATGAACAAACAACACCAATATATAAACAAGAAAATAAGTAAAAAAAATATTCAGAACTAATTAAAAATAACCATAAAACATGTATGCTAACAAACACCTACAATATTAACATGTAATCCAATAGTTTATGTACCTTTGGTTCCTTTAGGAATATTTGGATTAACGGTAGTATATGTAGCATTAATGTGCAAGGTACAACATATAACTATATGGTCATGGTCAACCTCATTTGAGCCTTCGGGGTCACACACATATACACCGAGATGTAAAATAATATATATATATATATATATATATATATATATATATATATATATATATATATATATATATATATATATATATATATATATATATAATATATATTACTCAAGTAACAAAATAGTAAATTGAAATTAATTCATATGAATAGTAAATGAATCGAAATTAATTAATTTACTATTCACATGAAAGCGATATGATATAAAATTATTTATTATAAGTTACATAATATACCCCTAAAGTATTTGAGAAATATGACTTTATGATATATATTTGGTCTAATTTGAATTCACGGGTTAATTGAAAAAGGTTCACGAGTTGTTTTTACATGTACTCCTCAAATGTATATATATATTGGTTCTTGTTTTTGGTACAGAATAACAAAACAAACAAAAATTAAAACCTTTTCTTACATCTCAAAGATCAAGAAAGCTACATGCCATTTTGTTTATGAAACGAAATCAATACGGAGTAATATTTATCTATTGCTTATTAATATAATTTGATTATATTAATTTGTTACTTTGGGTTTGGACTAGCATCCATTGACAGTCGTTTGAAGTGTAGTGTGGACTATCCAAAGAGACGGTCATACTTTTAATCGTAAGTTTCTCTTCGTCTCATCAATTCTTCAAGAAAGATATATCGTTAACTCCTCTTTTGTTTTATATTCATGACAATTATTATGATGTAACTGGATCATTGGGAAAGATTAATCGTGTGCATGTTTCATTAAATAAGTGAAAATTTAATCTTGTTAAATTTTGTTCATAAAATAATAAAAGATTATTATTTTAACTATCCGCTGCGTTAATCTATTTTGGTAAAAGTACACACGATTATCCATCAGTGGTATCCGAGCCACTTTTACTCCATCTTAATTGTCCCGTGATTTTTTTTTAGATTTAGCTTTGTGGTGAATTGGTAACAGTCAAAACCTTCATGGTTTTGAAAGTCAACTTTGTTGATTACCACATGACGCACGAATAAGATCTAAAAAAAAATCACTGTTATAAATTTTGAATTTATTTGTTATGGCTTGAATATTTATTATAATTGTTGATTGTTTTATTCCATGGTTATACACATGCATTGTAACCATGGACAAGCCATATTTAAGTTTTAATAATGTAGTTATTAAAATTGTGATTGCACATGAAATGTCCCGTTCTTATTGATTAAAAACGTTCCATATTAATTGATTTCGTTGCGAGGTTTTGACCTCTATATGAGACGTTTTTTTTTTCAAAGACTGCATTCATTTTTAAAACAAACCATAACCTTTATTTCATAAATAAAGGTTTAAAAAAAACTTTACGTAGATTATCAAATAATGATAATCTAAAATATCCTGTTTACACACGACCATTACATAATGGTTTACAATACAAATATGTTACATCGAAATCAGTTTCTTGAATGCAGTTTTTACACCATATCATACAAACATGGACTCTAAATCTTGTCCTTATTTTAGTATGCAACAGCGGAAGCTCTTAGTATTCACCTGAGAATAAACATGCTTTAAACGTCAACAAAAATGTTGGTGACTTATAGGTTTAACCTATATATATCAAATCGTAACAATAGACCACAAGATTTCATATTTCAATACACATCCCATACATAGAGATAAAAATCATTCATATGGTGAACACCTGGTAACCGACATTAACAAGATGCATATATAAGAATATCCCCATCATTCCTGGACACCCTTCAGATATGATATAAATTTCGAAGTACTAAAGCATCCGGTACTTTGGATGGGGTTTGTTAGGCCCAATAGATCTATCTTTAAGATTCGCGTCAATTAGGGTGTCTGTTCCCTAATTCTTAGATTACAAGACTTAATAAAAAGGGACATATTTGATATCGATAATTCAACCATAGAATGTAGTTTCACGTACTTGTGTCTATTTTGTAAATCATTTATAAAACCTGCATGTATTCCCATCCCAAAAATATTAGATTTTAAAAGTGGGACTATAACTCACTTTCACAGATTTTTACTTCGTCGGGAAGTAAGACTTGGCCACTGGTTGATTCACGAACCTATAACAATATATACATATATATCAAAGTATGTTCAAAATATATTTACAATACTTTTAATACATTTTGATGTTTTAAGTTTATTAAGTCAGTTGTCCTCGTTAGTAACCTACAACTAGTTGTCCACAGTTAGATGTACAGAAATAAATCGATAAATATTATCTTGAATCAATCCACGACCTAGTGTATACGTATCTCAGTATTGATCACAACTCAAACTATATATATATTTTGGAATCAACCTCAACCCTGTATAGCTAACTCCAACATTCACATATAGAGTGTCTATGGTTGTTCCGCAATATATATATATAGATGGGTCGACATGATAGGTCAAAACATTGTATACGTGTCTATGGTATCTCAAGATTACATAATATACAATATAAGTTGATTAGGTTATGGTTGGAATATATTTATTACTAACTTTCACGTAGGTAAAATGAGTAGTTTTTATCAATCTTGTTTTACTCGCCATTTCTTCATTTCTAATCCGTTTTGAGTGATTCCATTGACCACGGTTTCGTATTGAACTTAAATTTATGAATCTAAATAGAAAAAGTATAAGTTTATAGTCGGAAATGCAAGTTACAATTCATTTTTGAAAAGAGGTAGTCATTTCCGTCGAAAGAACGACATCTTGATGACCATTTTGAAAAACATACTTTCACTTTGAGTTTAACCATGATTTTTGGATATAGTTTCATGTTGATAAGAAAAATTATTTTTCCAGAAGTATAGCTTTTAAATCAAAGTTCTTCTTAGCTTTTAATTATCCCAACCAAAACAGCCCCCGGTTTTACTACGATGGCGTATATCCAGTTTTATGGTGTTTATCGTGTTTCCGGGTTTTAAATCATTAAGTTAACATATCATATAGATATAGAACATGTGTTTAGTTGATTTTAAATGTCTACTTAGAAGGATTAACTTTATTTGCGAACACATTTAGAATTAACTAAACTATGTTCTAGTGATTACAAGTTTAAAACGTTGAATAGGACAGCTTTTTATGTATGAATCAAATGATGTTATGAATATCATTACTACCTCAAGTTCCTTGGATAAACCTACTGTAAATGAGAAAAATGGATCTAGCTTCAAAGGATCCTTGGATGGCTTGAAAGTTCTTGAAGCAGAATCATGACGCGAAAACAATTTCAAGTAAGATTTCCACTCGAAATAAGATTGTTATAGTTATAGAAATTGAATTAAAGTTTGAATATGATTATTACCTTGTATTAGAAAGATAACCTACTGTAAGTAACAAAGGTTTCTTAATCTTGTATGATTACTTGGAATGGATTTAGAAAACTTGGAAGTAAACTTGCAATCTTCGAAGTATTCTTGATTTTATGAAACTAGAACTTTTGGAATTTATGAAGAACACTTAGAACTTGAAGATAGAACTTGAGAGAGATCAATTAGATGAAAAAATTGAAGAATGAAAGTGTTTGTAGGTGTTTTTGGTCATTGGTGTATGGATTAGATATAAAGGATATGTAATTTTATTTTCTTGTAAATAAGTTATGAATGATTACTCATATTTTTGTAATTTTATGAGATATTTCATGCTAGTTGCCAAATGATGGTTCCCACATGTGTTAGGTGACTCACATGGGCTACTAAGAGCTGATCATTGGAGTGTATATACCAATAGTACATACATCTAAAAGCTGTGTATTGTACGAGTACGAATACGAGTGCGTACGAGTAGATTTATTGATGAAACTGAACGAGGATGTAATTGTAAGCATTTTTGTTAAGTAGAATTATTTTGATAAGTGTCTTGAAGTCTTTCTAAAGTGTATGAATACATATTAAAACACTACATGTATATAAATTTTAACTGAGTCGTTAAGTCATAATTAGTCGTTACATGTAAATGTTGTTTTGAAACCTTTAGGTTAACGATCTTGTTAAATGTTGTTAACCCAATGTTTATAATATCAAATGAGATTTTAAATTATTATATTATCATGATATTATGATGTACGAATATCTCTTAATATGATCTATATACATTAAATGTCGTAACAACGATAATCGTTACATATATGTCTCGTTTCAAAATCATTAAGTTAGTAGTCTTATTTTTACATATGTAGTTCATTGTTAATACACTTAATGATATATTTACTTATCATTTAACATAATTAACCAAGTGTATCAATATCTTAATATGATTCATATGTACCTAGTAAGACGTTATAACGATAATCGTTATATATATCGTTTTCGAGTTTCTTAATTTAATAGTCTCATTTTTATGTATATAACTCATTGTTAAAATACCTAATGAGATACATACTTATAATAAAATCATGTTAACTATATATATAACCATATATATGTCATCGTATAGTTTTTACAAGTTTTAACATTCGTGAATCACCGGTCAACTTGGGTGGTCATTTGTCTATATGAAACCTATTCCAATTAATCAAGTCTTAATAAGTTTGATTGCTTAACATGTTGGAAACACTTAATCATGTAAATATAAATTTCATTTAATATATATATACATGGAAAAGTTCGGGTCACTACAGTACCTACCCGTTAAATAAATTTCGTCCCGAAATTTTAAGCTGTTGAAAGTGTTGACGAATCTTCTA
Organism: Rutidosis leptorrhynchoides; assembly: GCF_046630445.1. Classification (NCBI taxonomy): domain Eukaryota; kingdom Viridiplantae; phylum Streptophyta; class Magnoliopsida; order Asterales; family Asteraceae; genus Rutidosis; species Rutidosis leptorrhynchoides. The sequence goes on from NC_092342.1 coordinate 147,067,686, forward strand.
GAAATAGATGCGGGTATTTCTTCTTCATCTGATCTTCACGCTTCCAGGTGAACTCGGGTCCTCTACGAGCATTCCATCGAACCTTAACAATCGGTATCTTGTTTTGTTTAAGTCTCTTAACCTCACGATCCATTATTTCGACGGGTTCTTCAATGAATTGAAGTTTTTCTTTGATTTGGATTTCGTCCAACGGAATAGTGAGATCTTCTTTAGCAAAACATTTCTTCAAATTTGAGACGTGGAAAGTGTTATGTACAGTCGCGAGTTGTTGAGGTAGCTCCAGTTGGTAAGCTACTGGTCCGACACGATCTATAATCTTGAATGGTCCAATGTACCTTGGATTTAGTTTCCCCCGTTTACCAAATCGAACAACGCCTTTCCAAGGTGAAACCTTAAGCATGACCATTTCTCCAATTTCAAACTCTATATCTTTTCTTTTACTGTCCGCGTAGCTCTTTTGTCGACTCTGGGCGGTTTTCAATCTTTGTTGAATTTGGATGATTTTCTCGGTAGTTTCTTGTATTATCTCCGGACCCGTAATCTGTCTATCCCCCACTTCATTCCAACAAATCAGAGACCTGCACTTTCTACCATAAAGTGCCTCAAACGGCGCCATCTCAATACTAGAATGATAACTGTTGTTGTAGGAAAATTCTGCTAACGGTAGGTGTCGATTCCAACTGTTTCCGAAATCAATAACACATACTCGTAGCATGTCTTCAAGCGTTTGTATTGTACTTTCGCTCTGCCCATCAGTTTGGGGATGATAGGCAGTACTCATGTCTAGACGAGTTCCTAATGCTTGCTGTAATGTCTGCCAGAATCTTGAAATAAATCTGCCATCCCTATCATAGATAATAGAGATTGGTATTCCATGTCTGGAGACGACTTCCTTCAAATACAGTCGTGCTAACTGATCCATCTTGTCATCTTCTCTTATTGGCAGGAAGTGTGTTGATTTGGTGAGACGATCAACTATTACCCAAATAGTATCAAAACCACTTGCAGTCCTTGGCAATTTAGTGATGAAATCCATGGTAATATTTTCCCATTTCCATTCCGGGATTTCGGGTTGTTGATGTAGACCTGATGGTTTCTGATGCTCAGCTTTGACCTTAGAACACGTCAAACATTCTCCTGCGTATTTAGCAACATCGGCTTTCATACCCGGCCACCATAAATGTTTCTTGAGATCCTTGTACATCTTCCCCGTTCCAGGATGTATTGAGTATCTGGTTTTATGAGCTTCTCTAAGTACCATTTCTCTCATATCTCCAAATTTTGGTACCCAAATCCTTTCAGCCCTATACCGGGTTTCGTCTTCCCAAATATTAAGATGCTTCTCCGATCCTTTGGGTATTTCATCCTTTAAATTTCCCTCTTTTAAAACTCCTTGTTGCACCTCCTTTATTTGAGTAGTAAGGTTATTGTGAATCATTATATTCATAGATTTTACTCGAATGGGTTCTCTGTCCTTCCTGCTCAAGGCGTCGGCCACCACATTTGCCTTCCCCGGGTGGTAACGAATCTCAAAGTCGTAATCATTCAACAATTCAATCCACCTACGCTGCCTCATATTCAGTTGTTTCTGATTAAATATGTGTTGAAGACTTTTGTGGTCGGTATATATAATACTTTTGACCCCATATAAGTAGTGCCTCCAAGTCTTTAATGCAAAAACAACCGCGCCTAATTCCAAATCATGCGTCATATAATTTTGTTCGTGAATCTTTAATTGTCTAGACACATAAGCAATCACCTTCGTTCGTTACATTAATACACAATCGAGACCTTACTTTGATGCGTCACAATAAATCACAAAATCATCATTCCCTTCAGGCAATGACAATATAGGTGCCGTAGTTAGCTTTTTCTTCAATAACTGAAACGCTTTCTCTTGTTCATCCTTCCATTCAAATTTCTTCCCTTTATGCGTTAATGCAGTCAAGGGTTTTGCTATTCAGGAAAAGTCTTGGATGAATCTTCTGTAGTAACTAGCTAGTCCTAAAAACTGGCGTATGTGTTTCGGAGTTTTTGGGGTTTCCCACTTTTCAATAGTTTCTATCTTTGCCGGATCCACCTTAATACCTTCTTTGTTCACTATGTGACCGAGGAATTGAACTTCTTCCAACCAAAATTCACACTTTGAAAATTTAGCGTACAATTCTTCCTTCCTCAATACTTCTAACACCTTTCTCAAATGTTCACCATGCTCTTGGTCATTCTTTGAGTAAATAAGTATGTCATCAATGAAAACAATGACAAACTTGTCAAGGTATGGTCCACACACTCGGTTCATAAGGTCCATAAACACAGCTGGTGCATTAGTTAAACCAAACAGCATGACCATAAACTCGTAATGACCGTAACGTGTTCTGAAAGCAGTCTTTGGAATATCATCTTCTTTCACCCGCATTTGATGATACCCGGAACGTAAGTCATTCTTTGAATAAACAGACGAGCCTTGTAGTTGATCAAATAAGTCATCAATTCTCGGTAGTGGGTAGCGGTTCTTGATGGTAAGTTTGTTCAACTCTCGGTAGTCGATACACAACCTGAATGTACCATCTTTCTTCTTGACAAACAAAACAGGAGCTCCCCACGGTGATGTGCTTGGTCGAATGAAACCACGCTCTAAAATTTCTTGTAATTGGCTTTGCAGTTCTTTCATCTTGCTGGGTGCGAGTCTGTAAGGAGCACGAGCTATTGGTGCAGCTCCTGGTACAAGATCTATTTGAAATTCAACGGATCGATGTGGGGGTGATCCCGGTAATTCTTTCAAAAATACATCGGGAAATTCTTTTGCGACGGGAATATCATTGATGTTCTTTTCTTCGGAATTGACTTTATCGACGTGTGCTAGCACAGCATAGCAACCTTTTCTTATTAGTTTTTGTGCCTTCAGGTTACTAATAAGATGTAGCTTCGTGTTGCCCTTTTCTCCGTACACCATTAAGGGTTTTCCTTTTTCTCGTATAATGCGAATTGCATTTTTGTAACAAACGATCTCTGCTTTCACTTCTTTCAACCAGTCCATACCGATTATCACATCAAAACTCCCTAACTCTACTGGTATCAAGTCAATCTTAAATGTTTCGCTAACCAGTTTAATTTCTCGATTCCGACATATATTATCTGCTGAAATTAATTTACCATTTGCTAATTCGAGTAAAAATTTACTATCCAAAGGCGTCAATTGAAATGTCCCGTTCTTATTGATTAAAAACGTTCCATATTAATTGATTTCGTTGCGAGGTTTTGACCTCTATATGAGACGTTTTTCAAAGACTGCATTCATTTTAAAACAAACCATAACCTTTATTTCATCAATAAAGGTTTAAAAAGCTTTACGTAGATTATCAAATAATGATAATCTAAAATATCCTGTTTACACACGACCATTACATAATGGTTTACAATACAAATATGTTACAACAAAATAAGTTTCTTGAATGCAGTTTTTACACAATATCATACAAGCATGGACTCCAAATCTCGTCCTTATTTAAGTATGCAACAGCGGAAGCTCTTAATAATCACCTGAGAATAAACATGCTTAAAACGTCAACAAAAATATTGGTGAGTTATAGGTTTAACCTATATATATCAAATCATAATAATAGACCACAAGATTTCATATTTCAATACACATCCCATACATAGAGATAAAAGTCATTCATATGGTGAACACCTGGTAACCGACATTAACAAGATGCATATATAAGAATATCCCCATCATTCCGGGACACCCTTCGGATATGATATAAATTTCGAAGTACTAAAGCATCCGGTACTTTGGATGGGGCTTGTTGGGCCCGATAGATCTATCTTTAGGATTCGCGTCAATTAGGGTGTCTGTTCCCTAATTCTTAGATTACCAGACTTAATAAAAAGGGGCATATTCGATTTCGATAATTCAACCATAGAATGTAGTTTCACGTACTTGTGTCTATTTTGTAAATCATTTATAAAACCTGCATGTATTCTCATCCCAAAAATATTAGATTTTAAAAGTGGGACTATAACTCACTTTCACAGATTTTTACTTCGTCGGGAAGTAAGACTTGGCCACTGGTTGATTCACGAACCTATAACAATATATACATATATATCAAAGTATGTTCAAAATATATTTACAGCACTTTTAATATATTTTGATGTTTTAAGTTTATTAAGTCAGCTGTCCTCGTTAGTAACCTACAACTAGTTGTCCACAATTAGATGTACAGAAATAAATCGATAAATATTATCTTGAATCAATCCACGACCCAGTGTATACGTATCTCAGTATTGATCACAACTCAAACTATATATATTTTGGAATCAACCTCAACCCTGTATAGCTAACTCCAACATTCACATATAGAGTGTCTATGGTTGTTCCGAAATATATATAGATGTGTCGACATGATAGGTCGAAACATTGTATACGTGTCTATGGTATCTCAAGATTACATAATATACAATACAAGTTGATTAAGTTATGGTTGGAATAGATTTGTTACCAATTTTCACGTAGCTAAAATGAGAAAAATTATCCAATCTTGTTTTACCCATAACTTCTTCATTTTAAATCCGTTTTGAGTGAATCAAATTGCTATGGTTTTATATTAAACTCTATTTTATGAATCTAAACAGAAAAAGTATAGGTTTATAGTCGGAAAAATAAGTTACAAGTCGTTTTTGTAAAGGTAGTCATTTCAGTCGAAAGAACGACGTCTAGATGACCATTTTAGAAAACATACTTCCACTTTGAGTTTAACCATAATTTTTGGATATAGTTTCATGTTCATAATAAAAATCATTTTCTCAGAATAACAACTTTTAAATCAAAGTTTATCATAGTTTTTAATTAACTAACCCAAAACAGCCCGCGGTGTTACTACGACGGCGTAAATCCGGTTTTACGGTGTTTTTCGTGTTTCCAGGTTTTAAATCATTAAGTTAGCATATCATATAGATATAGAACATGTGTTTAGTTGATTTTAAAAGTCAAGTTAGAAGGATTAACTTTTGTTTGCGAACAAGTTTAGAATTAACTAAACTATGTTCTAGTGATTACAAGTTTAAACCTTCGAATAAGATAGCTTTATATGTATGAATCGAATGATGTTATGAACATCATTACTACCTTAAGTTCCTTGGATAAACCTACTGGAAAATAGAAAAATGGATCTAGCTTCAACGGATCCTTGGATGGCTCGAAGTTCTTGAAGCAGAATCATGACACGAAAACAAGTTCAAGTAAGATCATCACTTGAAATAAGATTATTATAGTTATAGAAATTGAACCAAAGTTTGAATATGATTATTACCTTGTATTAGAATGATAACCTACTGTAATAAACAAAGATTTCTTGAGGTTGGATGATCACCTTACAAGATTGGAAGTGAGCTAGCAAACTTGAAAGTATTCTTGATTTTATGTAACTAGAATTTGTAAAATATATGAAGAACACTTCGAACTTGAAGATAGAACTTGAGAGAGATCAATTAGATGAAGAAAATTGAAGAATTAAAGTGTTTGTAGGTGTTTTTGGTCGTTGGTATATGGATTAGATATAAAGGATATGTAATTTTGTTTTCATGTAAATAAGTCATGAATGATTACTCATATTTTTGTAATTTTATGAGATATTTCATGCTAGTTGCCAAATGATGGTTCCCACATGTGTTAGGTGATAGTATTTCGTATGCCCGAGAGACGTATTAAATTAATGTGGCTAATATATTATGATCCAAGTCGGGTCATACCCAATAACAAGCTTACCAACACTTTATATGTATTTATTTTAATGATTGGATTGTTAAGTCAATACGCGACACTTGGATTTTAGAAAATCGGTTTTCTAAAGTATTATCACTTGAGGTAAATTATTTGGATAATTTAAATATAATTGTTTATAGGTTTAAATGATTATATTATGTTATATTTTATAAAAGGTTTATAAAATATAAGTAACATAAATAATGCATGGTTTTATTTAACAAGTTTTGTAATTATATTAACAAGTTTTATATAAATTACACTTGTTATTTAAATAAAAAAAAGGGATGCAGTTTTTGGGACTCCTAGGTGGGATTCCCATGCTTGCTTAGTAACTTGGAACAACATATTCCTTAAGCATGCAAGTCTCCCTTTTAACCAAGCCATTCCTTGACTCAAGACAAGACTTTAACAAGCAAAACACTAAAACAAACTGCATCAATTTTCTGCTGAAACAGGCCTGCTGGCCGTGGGTTTTTGTGGAGGAAGAAGAAGGTTTTGCTTGCTAAATCTAAGTAATTAAGTGTCTTAAATCCTAACTCAATCAAAGGGGTGTTGGTGCAAAAGGGCTTGTGGGTATTACACACTTGAGGCTTCAAGTTAGAAGCTATAATCCTTCATCTTCATCATCATTTATTGTTACTGCTTGCTGTCCAGTTTCTGGGGTTCAAAGAAAGTGGATTTCAAGCTTGGGTTTAAGGTCATTAGGTGTCTTAAATCTTACCTATCTTAAGGGTGGTAATGGTGAATTAAAGGCTTAGGGTTTTGGTTGCTTAAAGCTTCATATTGGAGGTCATTTACACACATCTTCATCAACTTTCTGCACATTTTGAGCAGCCCTCAAACTTGGTTTTGAGGAGGTATATTACTCTCCCTTCTTGTTAATTTGTAAGCATGATTTCATAACTTGATCCTATTGGGATTTAACTTTAAATTGGTTTAAAGATTAACAAGTTTATTTATAATTACACGCTTCTGTTTTGATTATAATCTTAAATGGTTTTAAGAGTTTCAAACTTGTTAAATCCCAACAATGGTATCTAGAGCCGAAGTTGTTGAAATATGCTTCGAATTGTTGTTTTAAAACCCATCAACTTTGCATTCTAAGTACATGCATGAAAGAAGAATGCAAAAATTGTTGGATTTGGGTGGGTATTAGGAAATGGCCGAATTCAAGAGGGCTTCAAAAGTGGGTTTTGGACTCTCTAATTTGGTCATACTTGGTTGCATGTTGAAGTTCACAATCTATGCCTTAACCTTGTGTTTGGTTGAATGTTTGAATGAATTGTATGATTCATATGGTTTGTAATATTATTCATTCATATGGCTTGTAATAATTGTTCAATTGGTTTGTAATAATTCATTCATTTGGTTATGTAATTCATTTTATATTTGGTATGTAAAATAGAATAGGTTGTAATTTCATTTTCTAGATAAAATGTATTAGGATACATATTTTGTAAAAATGAAGATACAAGATGATGAAGACTTGAAGAACACAAGGTGCATATGGATGCAAGATTAAGTGGGAGATTTGAAATCTCCTACTTTGTATGATTAACCCCTTAACCGATGACATTTGTTTTCGGCTAAACAAATGTCCACCAAAATGGCTAGATTGTGAACACACTTATTTTGCATGTGTGGTTGTTTGTATGATTATTGTTTTGTATGTTTGGTTGATACAATTAATTACAAGATAACAACAAGCATAACGACAATTTAATTGGTTAAATTAGACATATTAATGACATGCAAAATGACAATTTAATTGGTTAAATTAAAGGCAACTAAAGACCTTAATAAATGGTTGTTAAGAACAAGAAAAGGATCACATATATAAAATGGTTTATATCAAAGTAATTGGCAAATTACAAGACTTGAAAATGGATTTCAAGTGAACCATACACTAAATGCATGTTGGTGTATGGCATAAATGTTTTCTCAAACTAGAATTAACGAAAACTTAAAATCCCTTTTACAAACAAGGTAAATAAGTTTAACGTCATCCTATTGTGTGACACTTAAAAGCATTAGGGAACTCATGATGGGATAAAGGTCACCTAACCGTTATGAGCAAACTAATATGATTAAGGTAAATTTCGCATGATTGTGGGATAAAGGTCACCTAACCACATGTATGCTGAATTTACAAGTCTATACAAGTAGGACGACTTGATTTGGGAATCATGAACTTAGGGTCACCGAAGCATGAGGAACAAATAGGCGTTGATGGGATAAATATGCCATGCAAAAGGATTGCATGATCCCATACTCTAGAAGTTGCAAATGGATTGCAATTTGTCATTTATTGACTACCTAGCTAAATCAAATTGCGGGATAAAGGTCACCTAACCGAAATTTGGTTTACCGTTGGATTCTAGAATTTAATAGTTCAATTTGATTTAAAGGGTATTGAATGTTAAATTAAAATCGATAATTAAACGAACTTTGTTAATTTTGTAGATGGCCGCTAATAACAACAACAACATGCAAAACGCACCACTTAACCTAAACAACCTATCGTTAAGGTCTCTCCTCGAGAAAGACAAACTCAACCATACGAACTTTATGGATTGGTTTCGTAATCTTAGGATTGTCCTCAAACTCGAGGATAAAGCGTATGTGTTGGAGGACCCCATTCCCGATCAACCCGACATGGATGATACGGAGGGCATGGCTTACTATGACAAATATTGTGCCGATTCGGTGCAAGTTGGTTGCCTAATGCTTGGGACTATGATACCCGAACTCCAAAAGGATTTCGAACATCATAGTGCATATGACATGATAACGCAATTGAAGGAGATGTTCCTTCAACAAGCACGTGTCGAGCGCTTCGAAACGGTTCGAGCGCTACATGCATGTCGTATGGATGACACCCAATCTGTCTCCTTCTATGTCCTCAAAATGAAAAGCCTCATTGATCGCGCAAACCGTCTTAACCTCAACATTTCCAATGAGCTAGCCACCGATCTTATCCTAAACTCCTTGTCAAAGAGGTTTGACCAATTTGTAATTAATTACAATATGAATGAGATGGATAAGACCATTGGTGAACTTCATGGCATGTTAAGGACGGCGGAAACTAGCATGGGTAAGAGGGCTTCACCCGTGCTAATGATCAATGATGGTGGGTCCAAAGGTAACAACACCTCTAAGCCAAAGGCGGCTAAGAGGAAAGGACCCGCCCATCAAGGCAAAGGAAAGGGGAGGATGGTTACCCCAACCAAAAACAAGAACAAGAAGCAAAAGGTTGCCGGACAAGCAAACCCCAAGGAAGACCCGTGCTTCGGTTGCGGTGAAATGGGTCACTGGAAACGCAATTGCCCGGTCTACCTTAAGGAGTTGAAGGAAAAGAGGGATGCGGGGCAATCCTCAGGTAACATATATATGGTATATATAGAGCTTAGTATTACTTCTTCTAATACATGGGTATTAGACACTGGATGTGGAACTCACATTTGCAATTCTTTGCAGGGGTTCAAAAGAAGTAGCAAGCAAACGAGAACATCAAGTCTCTTTATGGGCAATGGAGCCAAAGTGCAAGTGAAGGCTCAAGGAGACTTTGTATTAAAGCTTCCAAGTGGTTTGGAACTTATTTTGAACAATGTTTTGTATGCACCCGACTTGTGTCGAAACATTATTTCTGTTTCCCGTTTGAAACAATATGGTTTTAATGTTAATTTTATTAATGATGATATCCATGTTTGTTTAGATAATGTATTCTATTTCAAGGCTTCGCCTTCAAATGGAATTTATGAATTGGTTCATGATGACACATCATCTAGTAGCTCAATGTACCATACAAGCACCAAGAAACTCAAAAGGGATTTGAGTGATTCGTACTTATGGCATTGTCGCCTTGGTCACATAAACAAGAATCGAATGCATACACTTCAAAAGAATGGCCTTTTGAAATCAAATGAACTGGACTCGTTTGATGTGTGTGAATCTTGTTTACAAGGCAAAATGACTAAAGCACCTTTCAAAGGGACCAATGAAAGGGCTAAAGACTTATTAGGATTAATACATTCGGATGTATGTGGACCCTTTAAGCCCATAGCTAGGAATGGTGAAAGATACTTCGTTACTTTCATTGATGACTTCAGTCGTTTCGGATATATCTACTTGTTAAGACATAAGGACGAAACTTTTGAAGCATTCAAAGAGTATCAAAACGAAGTACAAAATCAACTCAATAAGACAATTAAGGTACTTCGAACCGATAGAGGAGGTGAATACCTAAGCGATGCCTTCCAAGATCATCTTAGAAGTTGTGGGATTATCTCGCAACTTACTCCACCCGGGACACCACAACTTAATGGTGTGTCCGAAAGGAGGAACCGAACCCTAATGGATATGGTTCGATCTATGATGGCTAGAAGCTCGTTACCTCTATCATTCTGGGGTTATTGTCTATGCTCAGCGGCTCGTATTTTAAATATGGCCCCAACCAAGAAAGTGGAACGAACACCTCATGAGATGTGGTTTGGAAAACCTCCATCTCTTTCATACTTAAAGGTATGGGGATGTGAAGCTTACCCTAAGCGTTACGTCCCTAATAAGTTGAATGCTCGATCCACGAAGTGTATCTTCATAGGATATCCCAAGAATGATATGGGATATTATTTCTATGATCCATCGAGCAGAATGTATTTGTTGCTCGGAAGGCGGAATTCCTTGAAACTAAGTTCCTAATGGAAGGAAATAGTGAAAGGAAGATAGATCTTGAGGAGGTTCAAGATCAAGTAGATGATACACAATTGGTTGACACTAGCACTCAACATGAAAATGTTGAGAATGATCAAATGGATGATCAAAATACACAAGACGTTCGCAGATCTGGTAGGATTAGTAATCCTCCTGAGAGATATGGGTTTCTCATGGATGGTTGCTATATGGTTGATTTGGATGAACCAATAAACTACCAAGATGCTTTATCAAGGATTGATAAAGATAAATGGCAGGAAGCCATGAACGCTGAGATGCAATCCATGTATGGCAACCAAGTTTGGGAACTTGTTGCGCAACCTCCTGGCTCTAGGCTAGTTGATTGTAAATGGCTGTTCAAAATGAAAACCGACATACATGGAAACTTGGATACATATAAAGCTAGACTTGTAGCAAAAGGTTTCACTCAAACTCAAGGGGTTGACTATGATGAAACTTTTTCGCCTGTGGCGATGCTAAAGTCTATTAGGATATTACTTGCCATTGCTGCTCATTATGATTATGAAATATGGTAGATGGATGTCAAGACCGCTTTCCTAAACGGACATCTTGAGGAAGATGTCTATATGGTTCAGCCTGAGGGTTTTGTTGATCCGAAATATCCTAAAAAGGTATGCAAGTTAAAGAAGTCAATCTACGGATTGAAACAAGCATCTAGAATGTGGAATCATCGTTTTAATGAGGAGGCCAAGAAATTTGGCTTCATTAAAAATGGTGATGAAGCTTGTGTATACAAGAAAGCTAGTGGGAGCACTATCATGTTCCTTGTACTATATGTGGATGATATATTGTTATTTGGAAATGATATTCCGGCAATGCAAGGTGTTAAAACTTGGTTAAGCAAATGCTCCTCCATTAAGGATCTTGGAGAAGCACAATACGTTTTGGGGATTGGGATCTACAGGGATAGATCCAAGAAACTGATAGGTTTAAATCAAAGTGCATACATTGAAAAGATCTTGAAAAGGTTCAAGATGGAGAACTCTAAGAAAGGTTTGGTACCTATTCAAAAGGGAACACTTCTCAGTTCATCTCAGTCCCATATACTTCTGCCATTGGGTCAATCATGTATGCAATGATATGCACTAGACCGAATGTGTCATGCGCTCTTAGCCTGACAAGTAGATACCAGAATAACCCAGGAAACGGTCATTGGATTGCTGTTAAAAGTATATTGAAATACCTTAGGAGGACTAAGGATATGTTTCTGATATATGGGTCTGGTGAGGAGGAACTCGCTGTAAAAGGTTACGTGGATGCGAGTTTCCAAACTGATCGAGATGATTCTCGATCACAATCCGGTTATGTCTTCACATTAAATGGTGGTGCGGTCTCTTGGAAGAGTTCAAAACAGGATGTTGTTGCATTATCCACTACAGAGTCGGAGTACATTGTCGCCTCATTGGCAGCTCAGGAAGCTGCATGGATGAAGAAATTCATAGACGACTTAGGAGTGGTCCCATCCATTCAGGACCCTCTTGAGATCTTTTGTGACAACGAGGGTGCGATTGCTCAAATCAAAGAACCTCGTGCTCACCAAAAGACCCGTCACATTGAACGGAGATTCAACTACATAAGGGATGAAGTTGAAAAGGGAAAGATATGTATTCGCAAAGTTCACACAGATCTTAACATAGCGGATCCTCTCACGAAGCTCTTACATGGATCAAAACATGCTGGACATGTTTGTGCATTAGGGCTTCGATATTCTAGTGATTGGTCATGATCTGTTTTAAGTATTGTAACGGAACGAAATTGTTCAAACTCATTAATATAATTATGGTTTAATTTATTTTGAGTTATGTTCCTATTTTGCATATTTTATCCATGAATAAGTAATTATTCTAAATTCCGTAGTCAATCACGTTTGTGGGAGCAAATGTGAGGTTTAAACTATTATGAACTCGGATTGGTATACATTCACGAGATGAATGTGGTGCAAGGTTGCAACCAAGGTTCATAGATATTTGTGGGATACAAATATTGGAAGACCCGCTCTCAAGATTTACTGAATAGAGCCTTTGTAGTTGATCACATGTAATCTTGAGTAAAGGCGAATATCATTGTATCCTCTGACCTGAGATACATATTGGGTTCAGATATTTACCAAGTATCGTGCCTTGATTCTTTCCTTCGCTATTCTGAAATATGGTAGCTCATAAGGAAGAGCTCAGGTATAATGCAAGGTATATATTTAGGACGTATGTAGTCAAGATGGAATTTGTCCCTCTTATTCGTTGAGAGTCAGATGTCTAAGGCCTGATAAAGTTAGATCTAAAAGAGAGTGATCATTCTGTGTCTCTTGGATTTAACATGACATCTAGGACGAAAGGAAACAATGAAAGATTCACCTATTCATGTTCGAGACGGGAACTCGAAAAGGATGATGTTATTGAATGGCACAAAGTCATAACATATTGGGGGTGATGGACTGTCGTTAGGTGGTATCGGTCACTTGCATTAATTTCTTACGTTTCTCGTGCAAGTGGGAGATTGATAGTATTTCGTATGCCCGAGAGACGTATTAAATTAATGTGGCTAATATATTATGATCCAAGTCGGGTCATACCCAATAACAAGCTTACCAACACTTTATATGTATTTATTTTAATGATTGGATTGTTAAGTCAATACGCGACACTTGGATTTTAGAAAATCGGTTTTCTAAAGTATTATCACTTGAGGTAAATTATTTAGATAATTTAAATATAATTGTTTATAGGTTTAAATGATTATATTATGTTATATTTTATAAAAGGTTTATAAAATATAAGTAACATAAATAATGCATGGTTTTATTTAACAAGTTTTGTAATTATATTAACAAGTTTTATATAAATTACACTTGTTATTTAAATAAAAAAAAGGGATGCAGTTTTTGGGACTCCTAGGTGGGATTCCCATGCTTGCTTAGTAACTTGGAACAACATATTCCTTAAGCATGCAAGTCTCCCTTTTAACCAAGCCATTCCTTGACTCAAGACAAGACTTTAACAAGCAAAACACTAAAACAAACTGCATCAATTTTCTGCTGAAACAGGCCTGCTGGCCGTGGGTTTTTGTGGAGGAAGAAGAAGGTTTTGCTTGCTAAATCTAAGTAATTAAGTGTCTTAAATCCTAACTCAATCAAAGGGGTGTTGGTGCAAAAGGGCTTGTGGGTATTACACACTTGAGGCTTCAAGTTAGAAGCTATAATCCTTCATCTTCATCATCATTTATTGTTACTGCTTGCTGTCCAGTTTCTGGGGTTCAAAGAAAGTGGATTTCAAGCTTGGGTTTAAGGTCATTAGGTGTCTTAAATCTTACCTATCTTAAGGGTGGTAATGGTGAATTAAAGGCTTAGGGTTTTGGTTGCTTAAAGCTTCATATTGGAGGTCATTTACACACATCTTCATCAACTTTCTGCACATTTTGAGCAGCCCTCAAACTTGGTTTTGAGGAGGTATATTACTCTCCCTTCTTGTTAATTTGTAAGCATGATTTCATAACTTGATCCTATTGGGATTTAACTTTAAATTGGTTTAAAGATTAACATGTTTATTTATAATTACACCCTTCCGTTTTGATTATAATCTTAAATGGTTTTAAGAGTTTCAAACTTGTTAAATCCCAACATTAGGTGACTCACATGGGCTGCTAAGAGCTGATAATTGGAGTATATATACCAATAGTACATACATCTAAAAGCTGTGTATTGTACGAGTACGAATACGGGTGCATACGAGTAGAATTGTTGATGAAACTGAACGAGGATGTAATTGTAAGCATTTTTGTTAAGTAGAAGTATTTTGATAAGTGTCTTGAAGTCTTTAAAAAGTGTATGAATACATATTAAAACACTACATGTATATACATTTTAACTGAGTCGTTAAGTCATCGTTAGTCGTTACATGTAAATGTTGTTTTGAAACCTTTAGGTTAACGATCTTGTTGAATGTTGTTAACCCATTGTTTATTATAACAAATGAGATGTTAAATTATTATATTATCATGATATTATGATATATAATATATCTTAGTATGATGTATATACAGTTAAATGTCGTTACAACGATAATCGTTACATATATGTCTCGTTTCGAAATCATTAAGTTAGTAGTCTTATTTTTACATATGTATTTCATTGTTAATACACTTAATAATATATTTACTTATCATTTAACATAATTAACCAAGTGTATCAATATCTTAATATGATTCATATGTACCTAGTAAGACGTTGTTATAACGATAATCGTTATATATATCGTTTTCGAGTTTCTTAAATTAATAGTCTCATTTTTATGTATATAACTCATTGTTAAAATACCTAATGAGATACATACTTATAATAAAAACATGTTAACTATATATATAACCATATATATGTCATCGTATAGTTTTTACAAGTTTTAACGTTCGTGAATCACTGGTCAACTTGGGTGGTCAATTGTCTATATGAAACATATTTCAATTAATCAAGTCTTAACAAGTTTGATTGCTTAACATGTTGGAAACATTTAATCATGTAAATATCAACCTCAATTAATATATATAAACATGGAAAAGTTCGGGTCACTACAGTACCTACCCGTTAAATAAATTTCGTCCAATTTTAAGCTGTTGAAGGTGTTGACGAATCTTCTGGAAATAGATGCGGGTATTTCTTCTTCATCTGATCTTCACGCTCCCAGGTGAACTCGAGTCCTCTACGAGCATTCCATCGAACCTTAACAATTGGTATCTTGTTTTGCTTAAGTCTTTTAACCTCACGATCCATTATTTCGACGGGTTCTTCGATGAATTAAAGTTTTTAGTTGATTTGGATTTCATCTAACGGAATAGTGAGATCTTCTTTAGCAAAACATTTCTTCAAATTCGAGACGTGGAAAGTGTTATGTACAGCCGCGAGTTGTTGAGGTAAATCAAGTCGGTAAGCTACTGGTCCGACACGATCAATAATCTTGAATGGACCAATATACCTTGGATTTAATTTCCCTCGTTTACCAAATCGAACAACGCCTTTCCAAGGTGCAACTTTAAGCATGACCATCTCTCCAATTTCAAATTCTATATCTTTTCTTTTAATGTCAGCGTAGCTCTTTTGTCGACTTTGGGCGGTTTTCAACCGTTGTTGAATTTGGATGATCTTCTCGGTAGTTTCTTGTATAATCTCCGGACCCGTAATCTGTCTATCCCCCACTTCACTCCAAAAAATCGGAGACCTACACTTTCTACCATAGAGTGCTTCAAACGGCGCCATCTCAATACTTGAATGGTAGCTGTTGTTGTAGGAAAATTCTGCTAACGGTAGATGTCGATCCCAACTGTTTCCAAAATCAATAACACATGCTCGTAGCATGTCTTCAAGCATTTGTATCATCCTTTCGCTCTGCCCATCAGTTTGTGGATGATAGGCAGTACTCATGTCTAGACGAGTTCCTAATGCTTGCTGTAATGTCTGCCAGAATCTTGAAATAAATCTGCCATCCCTATCAGAGATAATAGAGATTGGTATTCCATGTCTGGAGATGACTTCCTTCAAATACAGTCGTGCTAACTTCTCCATCTTGTCATCTTCTCTTATTGGCAGGAAGTGTGCTGATTTGGTGAGACGATCAACTATTACCCAAATAGTATCAAAACCACTTGCAGTCCTTGGCAATTTAGTGATGAAATCTATGGTAATGTTTTCCCATTTCCATTCCGGGATTTCGGGTTGTTGAAGTAGACCTGATGGTTTCTGATGCTCAGCTTTGACCTTAGAATACGTCAAACATTCTCCTACGTATTTAGCAACATCGGCTTTCATACCCGGCCACCAAAAATGTTTCTTGAGATCCTTGTACATCTTCCCCGTTCCAGGATGTATTGAGTATCTGGTTTTATGAGTTTCTCTAAGTACCATTTCTCTCATATCTCCAAATTTTGGTACCCAAATCCTTTCAGCCCTATACCGGGATCCGTCTTCCTGAATATTAAGATGCTTCTCCGATCCTTTGGGTATTTCATCCTTTAAATTTCCCTCTTTTAAAACTCCTTGTTGCGCCTCCTTTATTTGAGTAGTAAGGTTATTATGAATCATTATATTCATAGATTTTACTTGAATGGGTTCTCTGTCCTTCCTGCTCAAGGCATCGGCTACCACATTTGTCTTCCCCGGGTGGTAACGAATCTCAAAGTCGTAATCATTCAACAATTCAATCCACCTACGCTGCCTCATATTCAGTTGTTTCTGATTAAATATGTGTTGAAGACTTTTGTGGTCGGTATATATAATACTTTTGACCCCATATAAGTAGTGCCTCCAAGTCTTTAATGCAAAAACAACCGCTCCTAATTCCAAATCATGCGTCGTATAATTTTGTTCGTGAATCTTCAATTGTATAGACGCATAAGCAATCACCTTCGTTCGTTGCATTAATACACAACCGAGACCTTGCTTTGATGCGTCACAATAAATCACAAAATCATCATTCCCTTCAGGCAATGACAATATAGGTGCCGTAGTTAGCTTTTTCTTCAATAACTGAAACGCTTTCTCTTGTTCATCATTCCATTCAAATTTCTTCCCTTTATGCGTTAATGCAATCAAGGGTTTTGCTATTCTGGAAAAATCTTGGATGAACCTTCTGTAGTAACCAGCTAGTCCTAAAAACTGGCGTATGTGTTTCGGAGTTTTCGGGGTTTCCCACTTTTCAACAGTTTCTATCTTTGCCGGATCCACCTTAATACCTTCTTTGTTCACTATGTGACCGAGGAATTGAACTTCTTCCAACCAAAATGCACACTTTGAAAACTTAGCGTACAATTCTTCCTTCCTCAATACTTCTAACACCTTTCTCAAATGTTCACCGTGTTCTTGGTCATTCTTTGAGTAAATAAGTATGTCGTCAATGAAAACAATGACAAACTTGTCAAGGTATGGTCCACACACTCGGTTCATAAGGTCCATGAACACAGCTGGTGCATTAGTTAAACCAAACGGCATGACCATAAACTCGTAATGACCGTAACGTGTTCTGAAAGCAGTCTTTGGAATATTATCTTCTTTCACCCGCATTTGATGATACCCGGAACGTAAGTCAATCTTTGAATAAACAGACGAGCCTTGTAGTTGATCAAATAAGTCGTCGATTCTCGGTAGTGGGTAGCGGTTCTTGATGGTAAGTTTGTTCAACTCTCGGTAGTCGATACACAACCTGAATGTACCATCTTTCTTCTTGACAAACAAAACAGGAGCTCCCCACGGTGATGTGCTTGGTCGAATGAAACCACGCTCTAAAAGTTCTTGTAATTGGCTTTGCAGTTCTTTCATCTCGCTGGGTGCGAGTCTGTAAGGAGCACGAGCTATTGGTGCAGCTCCTGGTACAAGATCTATTTGAAATTCAACGGATCGATGTGGGGGTAATCCCGGTAATTCTTTCGGAAATACATCGGGAAATTCTTTTGCAATGGGAACATCATTGATGCTCTTTTCATCAGTTTGTACTTTCTCGACGTGTGCTAGAACAGCATAGCAACCTTTTCTTATTAGTTTTTGTGCCTTCAAATTACTAATAAGATGTAGCTTCGTGTTGCCCTTTTCTCCGTACACCATTAAGGGTTTTCCTTTTTCTCGTATAATGCGAATTGCATTTTTGTAAAAGACGATCTCTGCTTTCACTTTTTTCAACCAGTCCATACCGATTATCACATCAAAACTCCCTAACTCTACTGGTATCAAATCAATCTTAAATGTTTCGCTAACCAGTTTAATTTCTCGATTCCGACATATATTATCTGCTGAAATTAATTTACCATTTGCTAATTCGAGTAAAAATTTACTATCCAAAGGCGTCAATGGACAACTTAATTTAGCACAAAAATCTCTACTCATATAGCTTCTATCCGCACCCGAATCAAATAAAACGTAAGCAGATTTATTGTCAATAAGAAACGTACCCGTAACAAGCTCCGGGTCTTCCTGTGCCTCTGCCGCATTAATATTGAAAACTCTTCCTCGGCCTTGTCCATTCGTGTTCTCCTGGTTCGGGCAATTTCTAATAATGTGGCCCGGTTTTCCACATTTATAACAAACCACATTGGCATAACTTGCTCCGACACTACTTGCTCCGCCATTACTCGTTCCGACACCATTTGTTCCTTTCGTTCTATTAACCCCTGGTCCGTAGACCTCACACTTCGCCGCACTATGACCATTTCTTTTACACTTGTTGCAAAATTTGGTGCAGAACCCCGAGTGATACTTTTCACACCTTTGGCATAGCTGCTTCCGATTGTTGTTGTTGTTGCGGTTATTATTGTTGTTGGGATGATTGTTGTAGTTGCTGTTGTTGTTGTTGTTGTTGTTGTTATTGTTGGACCATTTGTTGTAGTTGCGATTGATGTTGCGATTGTTGGGATAATTGTTGCGATTATTGTTGTAATTGCTGTTGTTGTTGTATTGGTGATTCTTATCACCGTTTTCCTCCCACTTTCTTTTGACTTGCTTCGCATTGGCCTCTTCAGCAGTCTGTTCTTTAATTCTTTCTTCAATCTGGTTCACTAGTTTATGAGCCATTCTACATGCCTGTTGTATAGAGGCGGGCTCGTGTGAACTTATATCTTCTTGGATTCTTTCCGGTAATCCTTTCACAAACGCGTCGATCTTCTCTTCCTCATCTTCGAATGCTCCCGGACACAATAGGCACAATTCCGTGAATCGTCTTTCGTACGTGGTAATATCAAATCCTTGGGTTCGTAACCCTCTAAGTTCTATCTTGAGCTTATTGACTTCGGTTCTGGGACGGTACTTCTCGTTCATCAGGTGCTTGAATGCTGACCACGGTAGTGCGTACGCATCGTCTTGTCCCACTTGCTCTAGATAGGTATTCCACCATGTTAACGCAGAACCTGTGAAGGTATGCGTAGCGTACTTCACTTTGTCCTCTTTAGTACACTTACTTATGGCAAACACCGATTCGACCTTCTCGGTCCACCGTTTCAATCCGATCGGTCCTTCGGTTCCATCAAATTCCAAAGGTTTGCAGGCAGTGAATTCTTTGTAGGTGCATCCTACACGATTTCCTGTACTGCTAGATCCAAGGTTATTGTTGGTATGTAGCGCAGCCTGTACTGCGGCTATGTTTGAAACTAGAAAAGTACAGAATTCCTCTTCATTCATATTCACGGTGTGTCGAGTAGTCGGTGCCATTTCCTTCAAAATAATCAAATGGAACAAGTTAATCATACAGAATATTAAGAGTAGTTAATAGTATTTCGTAGCATAATATGAACTCATTTATAAAAGCTTTTTCTTCATATTAGCGTTTTATAAGTTTAAATTCGGGTAGTACCTACCCGTTAAGTTCATACTTAGTAGCTAATATACAATTCAACTACTACAATTCTATATGAAAAGCTGATTATAATAATATTTCGCGTTCAAACTTTTATACAATATTTTACAAACTTACAATACCGCTTATTTTACATAAAGCATGAAATATAGCACACAATAACTTTGATACAAGATAGTTGTGAAGATAATTCTAGCTAGTACACAAGTCGTTCAGCAAAGGCAATAAAGACACGTAATTCATACGTCCAGAAACAAGTCATGCATTCTGGTTTTACTAGGACTACTTCCCATCCTTGGTCTTGTGGAACATAACCGTTATGGCCGTTGATAAGACAGCGTGTTGTAACGTCGTCAAAGGGACGAGGGTTACGTAATGTCCAACAGTCCCGTAACAATCTAAAAACCTCATTTCTTACCCCAATTACCGACTCCGTCACTTGTGGAAACGTTTTTTTTAATAGTTGTAGCCCGATGTTCTTGTTCTCACTTTGGTGAGAAGCGAACAATACTAATCTGTAAGCATAACATGCTTCTTTATGTTGCATGTTACCGCTTTTTCTAAATCACGAAGTCCAATATTCGGATATATTGAGTCAAAATAATTTCTTAACCCGTTGCGTAAAATAGCATTTGGGTTCCCTGCAATATATGTGTCAAAGTAAACACATCGTAACTTATGGGTTTCCCAATGTGATATCCCCCATCTTTCAAACGAAAGTCTCTTATAAACCAAGACATTCTTGGAACGTTCTTCGAATATCTTACAAACTGATCTCGCCTTAAATAGTTGTGCCGAGGAACTTCTGACCGACTCTAGACAAGATTTCATCAATCATGTCTCCGGGTAGGTCTCTTAAAATATTGGGTTGTCTATCCATTTTGTGTTTTTAAACTGTAAAATAGACAAGAGTTAGATTCATAAAAAAAAATACTTATTAATACAAGCAATTTTTACATATATCATAAAGCATAAGCACACTATATTACATATATTACACCACACGAATACAACTATCTTATTCCGACTCGCTCGTTTCTTCTTCTTCGGTTTTGGTTCGTTTTGCCAAGTTTCTAGGGATATATGATGTTCCCCTAATACGAGCCGTCGTTATCCACATTGGTTTAGAAAAACCTGGTGGTTTAGAGGTTCCCGGGTCATTGTTACAACTTAAGGACTTCGGGGGTTGACGATACATATAAAGTTCATCGGGATTGAAATTAGATTTCTCTATTTTTATGCCCTTTCCCTTATTATTTTCTTTTGCCTTTTTAAATTTAGTTGGGGTAATTTCTATAACATCATCGGAATTCTCGTCGGAATCCGATTCATCGGAGAATTTGTAATCCTCCCAATATTTTGCTTCCTTGGCGGAAACACCATTGACCATAATTAACCTTGGTCGGTTGGTTGAGGATTTTCTTTTACTTAACCGTTTTATTATTTCCCCCACCGGTTCTATTTCTTCATCCGGTTCCGATTCTTCTTCCGGTTCCGATTCTTCTTCCGGTTCCGACTCTTCTTCCGGTTCCTCTTCGGGAACTTGTGAATCAATCCACGAATCATTCCAATTTACATTTGACTCTTCATTATTATTAGGTGAGTCAATGGGACTTGTTCTAGAGGTAGACATCTATCACATAATATCAAACGAGTTAAGAGATTAATATATCACATAATATTCACATGTTAAAAATATATAGTTTCCAACAAAATTTGTTAAGCAATCATTTTTCAAGTAAACACGGTCGAAGTCCAGACTCACTAATGCATCCTAACAAACTCGATAAGACACACTAATGCAAAATTCTGGTTCTCTAAGACCAACGCTCGGATACCAACTGAAATGTCCCGTTCTTATTGATTAAAAACGTTCCATATTAATTGATTTCGTTGCGAGGTTTTGACCTCTATATGAGACGTTTTTCAAAGACTGCATTCATTTTAAAACAAACCATAACCTTTATTTCATCAATAAAGGTTTAAAAAGCTTTACGTAGATTATCAAATAATGATAATCTAAAATATCCTGTTTACACACGACCATTACATAATGGTTTACAATACAAATATGTTACAACAAAATAAGTTTCTTGAATGCAGTTTTTACACAATATCATACAAGCATGGACTCCAAATCTCGTCCTTATTTAAGTATGCAACAGCGGAAGCTCTTAATAATCACCTGAGAATAAACATGCTTAAAACGTCAACAAAAATGTTGGTGAGTTATAGGTTTAACCTATATATATCAAATCATAATAATAGACCACAAGATTTCATATTTCAATACACATCCCATACATAGAGATAAAAGTCATTCATATGGTGAACACCTGGTAACCGACATTAACTAGATGCATATATAAGAATATCCCCATCATTCCGGGACACCCTTCGGATATGATATAAATTTCGAAGTACTAAAGCATCCGGTACTTTGGATGGGGCTTGTTGGGCCCGATAGATCTATCTTTAGGATTCGCGTCAATTAGGGTGTCTGTTCCCTAATTCTTAGATTACCAGACTTAATAAAAAGGGGCATATTCGATTTCGATAATTCAACCATAGAATGTAGTTTCACGTACTTGTGTCTATTTTATAAATCATTTATAAAACCTGCATGTATTCTCATCCCAAAAATATTAGATTTTAAAAGTGGGACTATAACTCACTTTCACAGATTTTTACTTCGTCGGGAAGTAAGACTTGGCCACTGGTTGATTCACAAACCTATAACAATATATACATATATATCAAAGTATGTTCAAAATATATTTACAGCACTTTTAATATATTTTGATGTTTTAAGTTTATTAAGTCAGCTGTCCTCGTTAGTAACCTACAACTAGTTGTCCACAATTAGATGTACAGAAATAAATCGATAAATATTATCTTGAATCAATCCATGACCCAGTGTATACGTATCTCAGTATTGATCACAACTCAAACTATATATATTTTGGAATCCACCTCAACCCTGTATAGCTAACTCCAACATTCACATATAGAGTGTCTATGGTTGTTTCGAAATATATATAGATGTGTCGACATGATAGGTCGAAACATTGTATACGTGTCTATGGTATCTCAAGATTACATAATATACAATACAAGTTGATTAAGTTATGGTTGGAATAGATTTGTTACCAATTTTCACGTAGCTAAAATGAGAAAAATTATCCAATCTTGTTTTACCCATAACTTCTTCATTTTAAATCCGTTTTGAGTGAATCAAATTGCTATGGTTTCATATTGAACTCTATTTTATGAATCTAAACACAAAAAGTATAGGTTTATCGACGGAAAAATAAGTTACAAGTCGTTTTTGTAAAGGTAGTCATTTCAGTCGAAAGAACGACGTCTAGATGACCATTTTAGAAAACATACTTCCACTTTAAGTTTAACCATAATTTTTGGATATAGTTTCATGTTCATAATAAAAATCATTTTCTCAGAATAACAACTTTTAAATCAAAGTTTATCATAGTTTTTAATTAACTAACCCAAAACAGCCCGCGGTGTTACTACGACGGCGTAAATCCGATTTTACGGTGTTTTTCGTGTTTCCAGGTTTTAAATCATTAAGTTAGCATATCATATAGATATAGAACATGTGTTTAGTTGATTTTAAAAGTCAAGTTAGAAGGATTAACTTTTGTTTGCGAACAAGTTTAGAATTAACTAAACTATGTTCTAGTGATTACAAGTTTAAACCTTCGAATAAGATAGCTTTATATGTATGAATCGAATGATGTTATGAACATCATTACTACCTTAAGTTTCTTGGATAAACCTACTGGAAAAGAGAAAAATGGATCTAGCTTCAACGGATCCTTGGATGGCTCGAAGTTCTTGAAGCAGAATCATGACACGAAAACAAGTTCAAGTAAGATCATCACTTGAAATAAGATTATTATAGTTATAGAAATTGAACCAAAGTTTGAATATGATTATTACCTTGTATTAGAATGATAACCTACTGTAAGAAACAAAGATTTCTTGAGGTTGGATGATCACCTTACAAGATTGGAAGTGAGCTAGCAAACTTGAAAATATTCTTGATTTTATGTAACTAGAATTTGTAAAATATATGAAGAACACTTAGAACTTGAAGATAGAACTTGAGAGAGATCAATTATATGAAGAAAATTGAAGAATGAAAGTGTTTGTAGGTGTTTTTGGTCGTTGGTATATGGATTAGATATAAAGGATATGTAATTTTGTTTTCATGTAAATAAGTCATGAATGATTACTCATATTTTTGTAATTTTATGAGATATTTCATGCTAGTTGCCAAATGATGGTTCCCACATGTGTTAGGTGACTCACATGGGCTGCTAAAATCTGATCATTGGAGTGTATATACCAATAGTACATACATCTAAAAGCTGTGTATTGTACGAGTACGAATACGGGTGCATACGAGTAGAATTGTTGATGAAACTGAACGAGGATGTAATTGTAAGCATTTTTGTTAAGTAGAAGTATTTTGATAAGTGTCTTGAAGTCTTTCAAAAGTGTATGAATACATATTAAAACACTACATGTATATACATTTTAACTGAGTCGTTAAGTCATCGTTAGTCGTTACATGTAAATGTTGTTTTGAAACCTTTAGGTTAACGATCTTGTTGAATGTTGTTAACCCATTGTTTATTATAACAAATGAGATGTTAAATTATTATATTATCATGATATTATGATATATAATATATCTTAGTATGATGTATATACAGTTAAATGTCGTTACAACGATAATCGTTACATATATGTCTCGTTTCGAAATCATTAAGTTAGTAGTCTTATTTTTACATATGTATTTGATTGTTAATACACTTAATAATATATTTACTTATCATTTAACATAATTAACCAAGTGTATCAATATCTTAATATGATTCATATGTACCTAGTAAGACGTTGTTATAACGATAATCGTTATATATATCGTTTTCGAGTTTCTTAAATTAATAGTCTCATTTTTATGTATATAACTCTTTGTTAAAATACCTAATGAGATACATACTTATAATAAAAACATGTTAACTATATATATAACCATATATATGTCATCGTATAGTTTTTACACGTTTTAACGTTCGTGAATCACGGATCAACTTGGGTGGTCAATTGTCTATATGAAACATATTTCAATTAATCAAGTCTTAACAAGTTTGATTGCTTAACATGTTGGAAACATTTAATCATTTAAATATCAATCTCAATTAATATATATAAACATGGAAAAGTTCGGGTCACTACATCAATGGACAACTTAATTTAGCACAAAAATCTCTACTCATATAGCTTCTATCCGCACCCGAATCAAATAAAACGTAAGCAGATTTATTATCAATAAGAAATGTACCTGTAACAAGCTCCGGGTCTTCCTGTGCCTCTGCCGCATTAATATTGAAAACTCTTCTGCGGCCTTGTCCATTCGTGTTCTCCTCGTTCGGGCAATTTCTAATAATGTGACCCGGTTTTCCACATTTATAACAAACTACGTTGGCATAACTTGCTCTGACACTACTTGCTCTGCCATTACTCGTTCCGACACCATTTGTTCCTTTTGTTCTGTTAACCCCTGGTCCATACACCTCACACTTCGCCACGCTATGACCATTTCTTTTACACTTGTTGCAAAATTTGGTGCAGAACCCCGAGTGATACTTTTCACACCTTTGGCATAGCTGCTTCTGATTGTTGTTGTTTTTGTGGTTATTATTGTTGTTAAGATGATTGTTGTAGTTGCTGTTGTTGTTGTTGTTGTTGTTGTTGTTGTTGTTGTTGGGACGTTTGTTGTAGTTGCGATTGATGTTGCGATTGTTAGGATAGTTGTTGAGATTATTGTTGTAATTGCTGTTGTTGTTGTATTGGTGATTCTTATCACCGTTTTCCTCCCACTTTCTTTTGACTTGCTTCACACTGGCCTCTTCAGCAGTCTGTTCTTTAATTCTTTCTTCAATCTGGTTCACTAGTTTGTGAGACATTCTACATGCCTGTTGTATGGAGGCGGGCTCGTGTGAACTTATATCTTCTTGGATTCTTTCCGGTAATCCTTTCACAAACGCGTCGATCTTCTCTTCCTCATCTTCGAATGCTCCCGGACACAATAGGCATAATTCTGTGAATCGTCTTTCGTACGTGGTAATATCAAATCCTTGGGTTCGTAACCCTCTAAGTTCTGTCTTGAGCTTATTGACCTCGATTCTGGGACGGTACTTCTCGTTCATCAAGTGCTTGAATGCTGACCACGGTAGTGCGTAAGTATCATCTTGTCCCACTTGCTCTAGATAGGTATTCCACCATGTTAACGCAGAACCTGTGAAGGTATGCGTAGCGTACTTCACTTTGTCCTCTTCAGTACACTTACTTATGGAAAACACCGATTCGACCTTCTCGGTCCACCGTTTCAATCCGATCGGTCCTTCGGTTCCATCAAATTCCAAAGGTTTGCAGGCAGTGAATTCTTTGTATGTGCTAGATCCAAGGTTATTGTTGGTATGTAGCGCGGCCTATACTGCGGCTATGTTTGAAGCAAGAAAGTCACGAAATTCCTCTTCACTCATATTCAAGGTGTGTCGAGTAGTCGGTGCCATTTCCTTCAAAATAGTCAAATAAAACGAGTTAATCATATAGAATATCAAGAGTAGTCAATAGTATTTTGTAGAGTAATATGAACTTATTTATAAAAGCTCTTTCTTCATATTAGCGTTTTATACTCTTTAATTCGGGTAGTACCTACCCGTTAAGTTCATACTTAGTAGCTAACATACCATTTCAACTACTACTATTCTATATGAAAAACTAATCACAAAAAAATATATATCATATTCAAACCTTTATACAATAACTTGCAAACTTACAATACCGCTATTTTACATATAGCATGAAATATAGCACATAAAACTTTGATACAAAGTAGTTGCGAAGATAATTCTAGTTAATAAATAAGGCGTTTAGCAAAGGAAACAAAGAGACGTAATTCATACGTCCAAAAACAAGTCATGCATTCTGGTTTTACTAATACCACTTCCCATCCTTGGTCTTGTGGAACGTAACCGTTGTGACCGATAGTATGACAACGTGTTGTAATGTCGTCAAAAGTACGAAGGTTACGTAATGACCAACAGTCTCGTAATAACCTAAAAACCTCATTTCTTACCCCAATTACCGACTCCGTCACTTGTGGGAATGTTTTGTTTAATAGTTGTAGCCCGATGTTCTTTTTCTCACTTTGGTGAGAAGCGAACATTACTAACCCGTAAGTATAACATGCTTCTTTTTGTTGCATGTTAGCCGCTTTTTCTAAATCATGAAGTCCTATATTCGGATACATTGAGTTAAAATAATTTCTTAACCCGTTGCGTAAAATAGCATTTGGGTTCCCCGCAATATATGCGTCAAAGTAAACACATCGTAACTTATGGGTTTCCCAATGTGATATCCCCCATCTTTCAAAAGAAAGCCTTTTATAAACTAAGGCATTCTTGGAACGTTCTTCGAATGTCTTACAAACTGATTTTGCCATAAATAGTTGTGCCGAGGAATTCTGACCGACTCTAGACAAGATTTCATCAATCATGTCTCCGGGTAAGTCTTCTAAAATATTGGGTTGTCTATCCATTTTGTGTTTTTATACTATAAAATAGACAAGAGTTAGATTCATAAAAGATACTTATTAATACAAGCAATTTTTACATATATCGTAAAGCATAAGCACACAATATTACATATATTACACCGCACAAATACAACTATCTTATTCCGACTCACTCGTTTCCTCTTTTTCGAACTTGGTTCTTTTTGCTAAGTTTTTAGGGATATATGATGTTCCCCTAATACGAGCCGTCGTTTTCCACATTGGTCTAGAAAAACCTGGTGGTTTATGAAATGTCCCGTTCTTATTGATTAAAAACGTTCCATATTAATTGATTTCGTTGCGAGGTTTTGACCTCTATATGTGACGTTTTTCAAAGACTGCATTTATTTTAAAACAAACCATAACCTTTATTTCATCAAAAAAGGTTTAAAAAGCTTTACGTAGATTATCAAATAATGATAATCTAAAATATCCTGTTTACACACGACCATTACATAATGGTTTACAATACAAATATGTTACAACAAAATAAGTTTCTTGAATGCAGTTTTTACACAATATCATATAAGCATGGACTCCAAATCTCATCCTTATTTAAGTATGCGACAGCGGAAGCTCTTAATAATCACCTGAGAATAAACATGCTTAAAACGTCAACAAAAATGTTGGTGAGTTATAGGTTTAACCTATATATATCAAATCATAATAATAGACCACAAGATTTCATATTTCAATACACATCCCATACATAGAGATAAAATATCATTCATATGGTGAACACCTGGTAACCGACATTAACAAGATGCATATATAAGAATATCCCCATCATTCCGGGACACCCTTCGGATATGATATAAATTTCGAAGTACTAAAGCATCCGGTACTTTGGATGGGGCTTGTTGGGCCCGATAGATCTATCTTTAGGATTCGCGTCAATTAGGGTGTCTGTTCCCTAATTCTTAGATTACCAGACTTAATAAAAAGGGGCATATTCGATTTCGATAATTCAACCATAGAATGTAGTTTCACGTACTTGTGTCTATTTTGTAAATCATTTATAAAACCTGCATGTATTCTCATCCCAAAAATATTAGATTTTAAAAGTGGGACTATAACTCACTTTCACAGATTTTTACTTCGTCGGGAAGTAAGACTTGGCCACTGGTTGATTCACGAACCTATAACAATATATACATATATATCAAAGTATGTTCAAAATATATTTACAACACTTTTAATATATTTTGATGTTTTAAGTTTATTAAGTCAGCTGTCCTCGTTAGTAACCTACAACTAGTTGTCCACAGTTAGATGTACAGAAATAAATCGATAAATATTATCTTGAATCAATCCACGACCCAGTGTATACGTATCTCAGTATTGATCACAACTCAAACTATATATATTTTGGAATCAACCTCAACCCTGTATAGCTAACTCCAACATTCACATATAGAGTGTCTATGGTTGTTCCGAAATATATATAGATGTGTCGACATGATAGGTCGAAACATTGTATACGTGTCTATGGTATCTCAAGATTACATAATATACAATACAAGTTGATTAAGTTATGGTTGGAATAGATTTGTTACCAATTTTCACGTAGCTAAAATGAGAAAAATTATCTAATCTTGTTTTACCCATAACTTCTTCATTTTAAATCCGTTTTGAGTGAATCAAATTGCTATGGTTTCATATTGAACTCTATTTTATGAATATAAACAGAAAAGTATAGGTTTATAGTCGGAAAAATAAGTTACAAGTCGTTTTTATAAAGGTAGTCATTTCAGTCGAAAGAACGACGTCTAGATGACCATTTTAGAAAACATACTTCCACTTTGAGTTTAATCATAATTTTTGGATATAGTTTCATGTTCATAATAAAAATCATTTTCTCAGAATAACAACTTTAAAATCAAAGTTTATCATAGTTTTTAATTAACTAACCCAAAACAGCCCGCGGTGTTACTACGACGGCGTAAATCCGGTTTTACGGTGTTTTTCGTGTTTCCAGGTTTTAAATCATTAGATATAGAACATGTGTTTAGTTGATTTTAAAAGTCAAGTTAGAAGGATTAACTTTTGTTTGCGAACAAGTTTAGAATTAACTAAACTATGTTCTAGTGATTACAAGTTTAAACCTTCGAATAAGATAGCTTTATATGTATGAATCGAATGATGTTATGAACATCATTACTACCTTAAGTTCCTTGGGTAAACCTACTGGAAAAGAGAAAAATGGATCTAGCTTCAATGGATCCTTGGATGGCTCGAAGTTCTTGAAGCAGAATCATGACACGAAAACAAGTTCAAGTAAGATCATCACTTGAAATAAGATTGTTATAGTTATAGAAATTGAACCAGAGTTTGAATATGATTATTACCTTGTATTAGAATGATAACCTACTGTAAGAAACAAAGATTTCTTGAGGTTGGATGATCACCTTACAAGATTGGAAGTGAGCTAGCAAACTTGAAAGTATTCTTGATTTTATGAAACTAGAACTTTTGGAATTTATGAAGAACACTTAGAACTTGAAGATAGAACTTGAAAGAGATCAATTAGATGAAGAAAATTGAAGAATGAAAGTGTTTGTAGGTGTTTTTGGTCGTTGGTGTATGGATTAGATATAAAGGATATGTTATTTTGTTTTCATGTAAATAAGTCATGAATGATTACTCATATTTTTGTAATTTTATGAGATATTTCATGCTAGTTGCCAAATGATGGTTCCCACATGTGTTAGGTAACTCACATGGGCTGCTAAGAGCTGATAATTGGAGTGTATATACCAATAGTACATACATCTAAAAGTTGTGTATTGTACGAGTACGAATACGGGTGCATACGAGTAGAATTGTTGATGAAACCGAACGAGTATGTAATTTTAAGCATTTTTGTTAAGTAGAAGTATTTTGATAAGTGTCTTGAAGTCTTTCAAAAGTGTATGAATACATATTAAAACACTACATGTATATACATTTTAACTGAGTCGTTAAGTCATCGTTAGTCGTTACATGTAAATGTTGTTTTGAAACCTTTAGGTTAACGATCTTGTTAAATGTTGTTAACCCAATGTTTATAATATCAAAAGAGATTTTAAATTATTATATTATCATGATATTATGATGTACGAATATCTTTTAATATGATATATATACATTAAATGTCGTTACAACGATAATCGTTACATATATGTCTCGTTTCAAAATCATTAAGTTAGTAGTCTTGTTTTTACATATGTAGTTCATTGTTAATATAATTAATGATATGTTTACTTATCATAATATCATGTTAACTATATATATAACCATATATATGTCATCATATAGTTTTTACAAGTTTTAACGTTCGTGAATCACCGGTCAACTTGGGTGGTCAATTGTCTATATGAAACCTATTTCAATTAATCAAGTCTTAACAAGTTTGATTGCTTAAAATGTTGGAAACATTTAATCATGTAAATATCAATCTCAATTAATATATATAAACATGGAAAAGTTCGGGTCACTACAGTACCTACCCGTTAAATAAATTTCGTCCCGCAATTTTAAGCTGTTGAAGGTGTTGACGAATCTTCTGGAAATAGATGCGGGTATTTCTTCTTCATCTGATCTTCACGCTCCCAGGTGAACTCGGGTCCTCTACGAGCATTTCATCGAACCTTAACAATTGGTATCTTGTTTTGCTTAAGTCTTTTAACCTCACGATCCATTATTTCGACGGGTTCTTCGATGAATTGAAGTTTTTCGTTGATTTGGATTTCATCTAACGGAATAGTGAGATCTTCTTTAGCAAAACATTTCTTCAAATTCGAGACGTGGAAAGTGTTATGTACAGCCGCGAGTTGTTGAGGTAACTCAAGTCGATAAGCTACTGGTCCGACACGATCAATAATCTTGAATGGTCCAATATACCTTGGATTTAATTTCCCTCGTTTACCAAATCGAACAACGCCTTTCCAAGGTGCAACTTTAAGCATGACCATCTCTCCAATTTCAAATTCTATATCTTTTCTTTTAATGTCAGCGTAGCTCTTTTGTCGACTTTGGGCGGTTTTCAACCGTTGTTGAATTTGGATGATCTTCTCGGTAGTTTCTTGTATAATCTCCGGACCCGTAATCTGTCTATCCCCCACTTCACTCCAACAAATCGGAGACCTGCACTTTCTACCATAAAGTGCTTCAAACGGCGCCATCTCAATGCTTGAATGGTAGCTGTTGTTGTAGGAAAATTCTGCTAACGGTAGATGTCGATCCCAACTGTTTCCGAAATCAATAACACATCCTCGTAGCATGTCTTCAAGCGTTTGTATCGTCCTTTCGCTCTGCCCATCAGTTTGTGGATGATAGGCAGTACTCATGTCTAGACGAGTTCCTAATGCTTGCTGTAATGTCTGCCAGAATCTTGAAATAAATCTGCCATCCCTATCAGAGATAATAGAGATTGGTATTCCATGTCTGGAGACGACTTCCTTCAAATACAGTCGTGCTAACTTTTCCATCTTGTCATCTTCTCTTATTGGCAGGAAGTGTGCTGATTTGGTGAGACGATCAACTATTACCCAAATAGTATCAAAACCACTTGCAGTCCTTGGCAATTTAGTGATGAAATCCATGGTAATGTTTTCCCATTTCCATTCCGGGATTTCGGGTTGTTGAAGTAGACCTGATGGTTTCTGATGCTCAGCTTTGACCTTAGAACACGTCAAACATTCTCCTACGTATTTAGCAACATCGGCTTTCATACCCGGCCACCAAAAATATTTCCTGAGATCCTTGTACATCTTCCCCGTTCCAGGATGTATTGAGTATCTGGTTTTATGAGCTTCTCTAAGTACCATTTCTCTCATATCTCCAAATTTTGGTACCCAAATCCTTTCAGCCCTATACCGGGTTCCGTCTTCCCGAATATTAAGATGCTTCTCCGATCCTTTGGGTATTTCATCCTTTAAATTTCCCTCTTTTAAAACTCCTTGTTGCGCCTCCTTTATTTGAGTAGTAAGGTTATTATGAATCATTATATTCATAGATTTTACTCGAATGGGTTCTCTGTCCTTCTTGCTCAAGGCATCGGCTACCACATTTGCCTTTCCCGGGTGGTAACGAATCTCAAAGTCGTAATCATTCAATAATTCAATCCACCTACGCTGCCTCATATTCAGTTGTTTCTGATTAAATATGTGTTGAAGACTTTTGTGGTCGGTATATATAATACTTTTGACCCCATATAAGTAGTGCCTCCAAGTCTTTAATGCAAAAACAACCGCGCCTAATTCCAAATCATGCGTCGTATAATTTTGTTCGTGAATCTTCAATTGTCTAGACGCATAAGAAATCACCTTCGTTCGTTGCATTAATACACAACCGAGACCTTGCTTTGATGCATCACAATAAATCACAAAATCATCATTCCCTTCAGGCAATGACAATATAGGTGCCGTAGTTAGCTTTTTCTTCAATAACTGAAACGCTTTCTCTTGTTCATCATTCCATTCAAATTTCTTCCCTTTATGCGTTAATGCAGTCAAGGGTTTTGCTATTCTGGAAAAGTCTTGGATGAACCTTCTGTAGTAACCAGCTAGTCCTAAAAACTGGCGTATGTGTTTCGGAGTTTTCGGGGTTTCCCACTTTTCAACAGTTTCTATCTTTGCCGGATCCACCTTAATACCTTCTTTGTTCACTATGTGACCGAGGAATTGAACTTCTTCCAACCAAAATGCACACTTTGAAAACTTAGCGTACAATTCTTCCTTCCTCAATACTTCTAACACCTTTCTCAAATGTTCACCGTGTTCTTGGTCATTCTTTGAGTAAATAAGTATGTCATCAATGAAAACAATGACAAACTTGTCAAGGTATGGTCCACACACTCGGTTCATAAGGTCCATGAATACAGCTGGTGCATTAGTTAAACGAAACGGCATGACCATAAACTCATAATGACCGTAACGTGTTCTGAAAGCAGTCTTTGGAATATCATCTTCTTTCACCCGCATTTGATGATACCCAGAACGTAAGTCAATCTTTGAATAAACAGACGAGCCTTGTAGTTGATCAAATAAGTCGTCGATTCTCGGTAGTGGGTAGCGGTTCTTGATGGTAAGTTTGTTCAACTCTCGGTAGTCGATACACAACCTGAATGTACCATCTTTCTTCTTGACAAACAAAACAGGAGCTCCCCACGGTGATGTGCTTGGTCGAATGAAACCACGCTCTAAAAGTTCTTGTAATTGGCTTTGTAGTTCTTTCATCTCGCTGGGTGCGAGTCTGTAAGGAGCACGAGCTATTGGTGCAGCTCCTGGTACAAGATCTATTTGAAATTCAACGGATCGATGTGGAGGTAATCCCGGTAATTCTTTCGGAAATACATCAGGAAATTCTTTTGCGACGGGAACATCATTGATGCTCTTTTCTTCAGTTTGTACTTTCTCGACGTGTGCTAGAACAGCATAGCAACCTTTTCTTATTAGTTTTTGTGCCTTCAAATTACTAATAAGATGTAGCTTCGTGTTG
Source organism: Rutidosis leptorrhynchoides (assembly GCF_046630445.1). Taxonomy (NCBI): domain Eukaryota; kingdom Viridiplantae; phylum Streptophyta; class Magnoliopsida; order Asterales; family Asteraceae; genus Rutidosis; species Rutidosis leptorrhynchoides. The sequence goes on from NC_092342.1 coordinate 147,101,635, forward strand.
CCCTTTTCTCCGTACACCATTAAGGGTTTTCCTTTTTCTCGTATAATGCGAATTGCATTTTTGTAACAGACGATCTCTGCTTTCACTTCTTTCAACCAGTCCATACCGATTATCACATCAAAACTCCCTAACTCTACTGGTATCAAATCAATCTTAAATGTTTCGCTAACCAGTTTAATTTCTCGATTCCGACATATATTATCTGCTGAAATTAATTTACCATTTGCTAATTCGAGTAAAAATTTACTATCCAAAGGCGTCAATGGACAACTTAATTTAGCACAAAAATCTCTACTCATATAGCTTCTATCCGCACCCGAATCAAATAAAACGTAAGCAGATTTATTGTCAATAAGAAACGTACCCGTAACAAGCTCCGGGTCTTCCTGTGCCTCTGCCGCATTAATATTGAAAACTCTTCCGCGGCCTTGTCCATTCGTGTTCTCCTGGTTCGGGCAATTTCTAATAATGTGGCCCGGTTTTCCACATTTATAACAAACTACATTGGCATAACTTGCTCCGACACTACTTGCTCCACCATTACTCGTTCCGACACCATTTGTTCCTTTCGTTCTATTAACCCCTGGTCCGTAGACCTCACACTTCGCCGTGCTATGACCATTTCTTTTACACTTGTTGCAAAATTTGGTGCAGAACCCCGAGTGATACTTTTCACACCTTTGGCATAGCTGCTTCTGATTGTTGTTGTTGTTGCGGTTATTATTGTTGTTGGGATGATTGTTGTAGTTACTGTTGCTGTTGTTGTTGTTGTTGTTGTTGTTATTGTTGTTATTATTGGGCCGTTTGTTGTAGTTGCGATTGATGTTGCGATTGTTGGGATAATTGTTGCGATTATTGTTGTAATTGCTGCTGTTGTTGTATTGGTGATTCTTATCACCGTTTTCCTCCCACTTTCTTTTGACTTGCTTCACATTGGCCTCTTCAGCAGTCTGTTCTTTAATTCTTTCTTCAATCTGGTTCACTAGTTTGTGAGCCATTCTACATGCCTGTTGTATAGAGGCGGGCTCTTGTGAACTTATATCTTCTTGGATTCTTTCCGGTAATCCTTTCACAAATGCGTAGATCTTCTCTTCCTCATCTTCGAATGCTCCCGGACACAATAGGCACAATTCTGTGAATCGTCTTTCGTACGTGGTAATATCAAATCCTTGGGTTCGTAACCCTCTAAGTTCTGTCTTGAGCTTATTGACCTCGGTTCTGGGACGGTACTTCTCGTTCATCAAGTGCTTGAATGCTGACCACGGTAGTGCGTACGCATCGTCTTGTCCCACTTGCTCTAGATAGGTATTCCACCATGTTAACGCAGAACCTGTGAAGGTATGCGTAGCGTACTTCACTTTGTCCTCTTCAGTACACTTACTTATGGCAAACACCGATTCGACCTTCTCGGTCCACCGTTTCAATCCGATCGGTCCTTCGGTTCCATCAAATTCCAAAGGTTTGCAGGCAGTGAATTCTTTGTAGGTGCATCCTACACGATTTCCTGTACTGCTAGATCCAAGGTTATTGTTGGTATGTAGCGCAGCCTGTACTGCGGCTATGTTTGAAGCTAGAAAAGTACGGAATTCCTCTTCATTCATATTCACGGTGTGTCGAGTAGTCGGTGCCATTTCCTTCAAAATAGTCAAATGGAACAAGTTAATCATACAGAATATTAAGAGTAGTTAATAGTATTTCGTAGCATAATATGAACTCATTTATAAAAGCTTTTTCTTCATATTAGCGTTTTATAAGTTTAAATTCGGGTAGTACCTACCCGTTAAGTTCATACTTAGTAGCTAATATACAATTCAACTACTACAATTCTATATGAAAAACTGATTATAATAATATTTCGCGTTCAAACTTTTATACAATATTTTACAAACTTACAATACCGCTTATTTTACATAAAGCATGAAATATAGCACACAATAACTTTGATACAAGATAGTTGTGAAGATAATTCTAGCTAGTACACAAGTCGTTCAGCAAAGGCAATAAAGACACGTAATTCATACGTCCAGAAACAAGTCATGCATTCTGGTTTTACTAGGACTACTTCCCATCCTTGGTCTTGTGCAACATAACCGTTATGGCCGTTTATAAGACAGCGTGTTGTAACGTCGTCAAAGGGACGAGGGTTACGTAATGTCCAACAGTCCCGTAATAATCTAAAAACCTCATTTCTTACCCCAATTACCGACTCCGTCACTTGTGGAAACGTTTTGTTTAATAGTTGTAGCCCGATGTTCTTGTTCTCACTTTGGTTAGAAGGGAACATTACTAATCCGTAAGCATAACATGCTTCTTTATGTTGCATGTTAGCCGCTTTTTCTAAATCACGAAGTCCAATATTCGGATATATTGAGTCAAAATAATTTCTTAACCCGTTGCGTAAAATAGCATTTGGGTTCCCCGCAATATATGCGTCAAAGTAAACACATCGTAACTTATGGGTTTCCCAATGTGATATCCCCCATCTTTCGAACGAAAGCCTTTTATAAACCAAGGCATTCTTGGAACGTTCTTCGAATGTCTTACAAACTGATCTCGCCTTAAATAGTTGTGCCGAAGAATTCTGACCGACTCTAGACAAGATTTCATCAATCATGTCTCTGGGTAGGTCTCTTAAAATATTGGGTTGTCTATCCATTTTGTGTTTTTATACTGTAAAATAGACACGAGTTAGATTCATAAAAAAAAAAAAAAATACTTATTAATACATGCAATTTTTACATATATCATAAAGCATAAGCACACTATATTACATATATTACACCACACGAATACAACTATCTTATTCCGACTCGCTTGTTTCTTATTCTTCGGTTTTGGTTCGTTTTGCCAAGTTTCTAGGGATATATGATGTTCCCCTAATATGAGCCGTCGTGATCCACATTGGTTTAGAAAAACCTGGTGGTTTAGAGGTTCCCGGGTCATTGTTACAACTTAAGGACTTCGGGGGTTGACGATACATATAAAGTTCATCGGGGTTGGAATTAGATTTCTCTATTTTTATGCCCTTTCCCTTATTATTTTCTTTTGCCTTTTTAAATTCAGTTGGGGTAATTTCTATAACATCATCGGAATTCTCGTCGGAATCCGATTCATCGGAGAATTGGTAATCCTCCCAATATTTTGCTTCCTTGGCAGAAACACCATTGACCATAATTAACCTTGGTCGGTTGGTTGAGGATTTTCTTTTACTTAACCGTTTTATTATTTCCCCCACCGGTTCTATTTCTTCATCCGGTTCCGATTCTTCTTCCGGTTCTGATTCTTCTTCCGGTTCCGACTCTTCTTCCGGTTCCTCTTCGGGAACTTGTGAATCAGTCCACGAATCATTCCAATTTACATTTGACTCTTCATTATTATTAGGTGAGTCAATGGGATTTGTTCTAGAGGTAGACATCTATCACATAATATCAAACGCGTTAAGAGATTAATATATCACATAATATTCACATGTTAAAAATATATAGTTTCCAACAAAATTTGTTAAGCAATCATTTTTCAAGTAAACACGGTCGAAGTCCAGACTCACTAATGCATCCTAACAAACTCGATAAGATACACTAATGCAAAATTCTGGTTCTCTAAGACCAACGCTCGGATACCAACTGAAATGTCCCGTTCTTATTGATTAAAAACGTTCCATATTAATTGATTTCGTTGCGAGGTTTTGACCTCTATATGAGACGTTTTTCAAAGACTGCATTTATTTTAAAACAAACCATAACCTTTATTTCATCAAAAAAGGTTTAAAAAGCTTTACGTAGATTATCAAATAATGATAATCTAAAATATCCTGTTTACACACGACCATTACATAATGGTTTACAATACAAATATGTTACAACAAAATAAGTTTCTTGAATGCAGTTTTTACACAATATCATACAAGCATGGACTCCAAATCTCATCCTTATTTAAGTATGCGACAGCGGAAGCTCTTAATAATCACCTGAGAATAAACATGCTTAAAACGTCAACAAAAATGTTGGTGAGTTATAGGTTTAACCTATATATATCAAATCATAATAATAGACCACAAGATTTCATATTTCAATACACATCCCATACATAGAGATAAAATATCATTCATATGGTGAACACCTGGTAACCGACATTAACAAGATGCATATATAAGAATATCCCCATCATTCCGGGACACCCTTCGGATATGATATAAATTTCGAAGTACTAAAGCATCCGGTACTTTGGATGGGGCTTGTTGGGCCCGATAGATCTATCTTTAGGATTCGCGTCAATTAGGGTGTCTGTTCCCTAATTCTTAGATTACCAGACTTAATAAAAAGGGGCATATTCGATTTCGATAATTCAACCATAGAATGTAGTTTCACGTACTTGTGTCTATTTTGTAAATCATTTATAAAACCTGCATGTATTCTCATCCCAAAAATATTAGATTTTAAAAGTGGGACTATAACTCACTTTCACAGATTTTTACTTCGTCGGGAAGTAAGACTTGGCCACTGGTTGATTCACGAACCTATAACAATATATACATATATATCAAAGTATGTTCAAAATATATTTACAACACTTTTAATATATTTTGATGTTTTAAGTTTATTAAGTCAGCTGTCCTCGTTAGTAACCTACAACTAGTTGTCCACAGTTAGATGTACAGAAATAAATCGATAAATATTATCTTGAATCAATCCACGACCCAGTGTATACGTATCTCAGTATTGATCACAACTCAAACTATATATATTTTGGAATCAACCTCAACCCTGTATAGCTAACTCCAACATTCACATATAGAGTGTCTATGGTTGTTCCGAAATATATATAGATGTGTCGACATGATAGGTCGAAACATTGTATACGTGTCTATGGTATCTCAAGATTACATAATATACAATACAAGTTGATTAAGTTATGGTTGGAATAGATTTGTTACCAATTTTCACGTAGCTAAAATGAGAAAAATTATCCAATCTTGTTTTACCCATAACTTCTTCATTTTAAATCCGTTTTGAGTGAATCAAATTGCTATGGTTTCATATTGAACTCTATTTTATGAATATAAACAGAAAAGTATAGGTTTATAGTCGGAAAAATAAGTTACAAGTCGTTTTTATAAAGGTAGTCATTTCAGTCGAAAGAACGACGTCTAGATGACCATTTTAGAAAACATACTTCCACTTTGAGTTTAATCATAATTTTTGGATATAGTTTCATGTTCATAATAAAAATCATTTTCTCAGAATAACAACTTTAAAATCAAAGTTTATCATAGTTTTTAATTAACTAACCCAAAACAGCCCGCGGTGTTACTACGACGGCGTAAATCCGGTTTTACGGTGTTTTTCGTGTTTCCAGGTTTTAAATCATTAAGTTAGCATATCATGTAGATATAGAACATGTGTTTAGTTGATTTTAAAAGTCAAGTTAGAAGGATTAACTTTTGTTTGCGAACAAGTTTAGAATTAACTAAACTATGTTCTAGTGATTACAAGTTTAAACCTTCGAATAAGATAGCTTTATATGTATGAATCGAATGATGTTATGAACATCATTACTACCTTAAGTTCCTTGGGTAAACCTACTGGAAAAGAGAAAAATGGATCTAGCTTCAATGGATCATTGGATGGCTCGAAGTTCTTGAAGCAGAATCATGACACGAAAACAAGTTCAAGTAAGATCATCACTTGAAATAAGATTGTTATAGTTATAGAAATTGAACCAGAGTTTGAATATGATTATTACCTTGTATTAGAATGATAACCTACTATAAGAAACAAAGATTTCTTGAGGTTGGATGATCACCTTACAAGATTGGAAGTGAGCTAGCAAACTTGAAAGTATTCTTGATTTTATGAAACTAGAACTTTTGGAATTTATGAAGAAAACTTAGAACTTGAAGATAGAACTTGAGAGAGATCAATTAGATGAAGAAAATTGAAGAATGAAAGTGTTTGTAGGTGTTTTTGGTCGTTGGTGTATGGATTAGATATAAAGGATATGTTATTTTGTTTTCATGTAAATAAGTCATGAATGATTACTCATATTTTTGTAATTTTATGAGATATTTCATGCTAGTTGCCAAATGATGGTTCCCACATGTGTTAGGTGACTCACATGGGCTGCTAAGAGCTGATCATTGGAGTGTATATACCAATAGTACATACATATAAAAGCTGTGTATTGTACGAGTACGAATACGGGTGCATACGAGTAGAATTGTTGATGAAACCGAAAGAGTATGTAATTGTAAGCATTTTTGTTAAGTAGAAGTATTTTGATAAGTGTCTTGAAGTCTTTCAAAAGTGTATGAATACATATTAAAACACTACATGTATATACATTTTAACTGAGTCGTTAAGTCATCGTTAGTCGTTACATGTAAATGTTGTTTTGAAACCTTTAGGTTAACGATCTTGTTAAATGTTGTTAACCCAATGTTTATAATATCAAAAGAGATTTTAAATTATTATATTATCATGATATTATGATGTACGAATATCTCTTAATATGATATATATACATTAAATGTCGTTACAACGATAATCGTTACATATATGTCTCGTTTCAAAATCATTAAGTTAGTAGTCTTGTTTTTACATATGTAGTTCATTGTTAATATAATTAATGATATGTTTACTTATCATAATATCATGTTAACTATATATATAACCATATATATGTCATCATATAGTTTTTACAAGTTTTAACGTTCGTGAATCACCGGTCAACTTGGGTGGTCAATTGTCTATATGAAACCTATTTCAATTAATCAAGTCTTAACAAGTTTGATTGCTTAAAATGTTAGAAACATTTAATCATGTAAATATCAATCTCAATTAATATATATAAACATGGAAAAGTTCGGGTCACTACAGTTTAGAGGTTCCCGGGTTATTGTTACAACTTAAGAAACACGGGTGTTGACGATACATATAAAGTTCATCGGGGTTGGAATCAGATTTCTCTATTTTTATGCCCTTTCCCTTATTGTTCTCTTTTTCCTTTTTAAATTCAGTTGGGGTAATTTCTATAACATCATCGGAATCCTCGTCGGGATCCGATTCATCGGAGAATTGGTAATCCTCCCAATATTTTGCTTCCTTGGCGGAAACACCGTTGACCATAATTAACCTTGGTCGGTTGGTTGAGGATTTTCTTTTACTTAACCGTTTTATTATTTCCCCCACCGGTTCTATTTCTTCTTCCGGTTCCTCCTCCTCCGGTTCCGATTCTTCTTCCGGTTCCTCTTCGGGAACTTGTGAATCAGTCCACGAATCATTCCAAATTACATTTGACTCTTCATTATTATTAGGTGAGTCAATGAGACTTGTATTAGAGGTAGACATATATCACATAATATCAAACACGTTAAGAGATTAATATATCACATAATATTCACATGTTAAAATTATATAGTTTCCAACAAAATTTGTTAAGCAATAATTTTTCAAGTAAACACGGCCGAAGTCCAGACTCACTAATGCATCCTAACAAACTCGATAAGACACACTAATGCAAAATTCTGGTTCTCTAACACCAACGCTCGGATACCAACTGAAATGTCCCGTTCTTATTGATTAAAAACGTTCCATATTAATTGATTTCTTGCGAGGTTTTGACCTCTATATGAGACGTTTTTTTTTCAAAGACTGCATTCATTTTTAAAACAAACCATAACCTTTATTTCATAAATAAAGGTTTAAAAAAAACTTTACGTAGATTATCAAATAATGATAATCTAAAATATCCTATTTACACACGACCATTACATAATGGTTTACAATACAAATATGTTACATCGAAATCAATTTCTTGAATGCAGTTTTTACACAATATCATACAAACATGGACTCCAAATCTTGTCCTTATTTTAGTATGCAATAGCGGAAGCTCTTAGTATTCACCTGAGAATAAACATGCTTTAAACGTCAACAAAAATGTTGGTGAGTTATAGGTTTAACCTATATATATCAAATCGTAACAATAGACCACAAGATTTCATATTTCAATACACATCCCATACATAGAGATAAAAATCATTCATATGGTGATCACCTGGTAACCGACATTAACAAGATGCATATATAAGAATATCCCCATCATTCCGAGACACCCTTCGGATATGATATAAATTTCGAAGTACTAAAGCATCCGGTACTTTGGATGGGGTTTGTTAGGCCCAATAGATCTATCTTTAAGATTCGCGTTAATTAGGGTGTCTGTTCCCTAATTCTTAGATTACCAGACTTAATAAAAAGGGGCATATTCGATTTCGATAATTCAACCATAGAATGTAGTTTCACGTTCTTGTGTCTATTTTGTAAATCATTTATAAAACCTGCATGTATTCTCATCCCAAAAATATTAGATTTTAAAAGTGGGACTATAACTCACTTTCACAGATTTTTACTTCGTCTGGAAGTAAGACTTGGCCACTGGTTGATTCACGAACCTATAACAATATATACATATATATCAAAGTATGTTCAAAATATATTTACAATACTTTTAATACATTTTGATGTTTTAAGTTTATTAAGTCAGCTGTCCTCGTTAGTAACTTTCAACTAGTTGTCCACAGTTAGATGTACAGAAATAAATCGATAAATATTATCTTGAATCAATTCACGACCCAGTGTATACGTATCTCAGTATTGATCACAACTCAAACTATATATATATATTTTGGAATCAACCTCAACCCTGTATAGCTAACTCCAACATTCACATATAGAGTGTCTATGGTTGTTCCGCAATATATATATATATATATATATGGGTCGACATGATAGGTCGAAACATTGTATACGTGTCTATGGTATCTCAAGATTACATAATATACAATATAAGTTGATTAGGTTATGGTTGGAATAGATTTATTACTAACTTTCACGTTGGTAAAATGAGTAGTTTTTATCAATCTTGTTTTACTCGCCATTTCTTCATTTCTAATCCGTTTTGAGTGATTCCAGTGGCCACAATTTCGTATTGAACTTAACTTTATGAATTTAAATAGAAAAATTATAAGTTTATAGTCGGAAATACAAGTTACAAGTCGTTTTTGAAAGAGGTAGTCATTTTCGTCGAAAGAACGATATCTTGATGACCATTTTGAAAAACATACTTTCACTTTGAGTTTAACCATGATTTTTGGATATATTTTCATGTTCATAAGAAAAATCATTTTTCCAGAAGTATAGCTTTTAAATCAAAGTTCTTCTTAGCTTTTAATTATCCCAACCAAAACAGCCCCCGATTTTACTACGATGGCGTATATCCAGTTTTATGGTGTTTATCGTGTTTTCGGATTTTAAATCATTAAGTTAGCATATCATATAGATATAGAACATGCGTTTAGTTGATTTTAAAAGTCTAGTTAGAAGGATTAACTTTATTTGCGAACAAGTTTAGAATTAACTAAACTATGTTCTAGTGATTACAAGTTTATAACGTTGAATAAGACAGCTTTTTATGTATGAATCGAATGATGTTATGAACATCATTACTACCTCAAGTTCCTTGGATAAACCTACTGGAAATGAGAAAAATGAATCTAGCTTCAAAGGATCCTTGGATGGCTTGAAAGTTCTTGAAGCAGAATCATGACGCGAAAACAATTTCAAGTAAGATTTCCACTCGAAATAAGATTGTTATAGTTATAGAAATTGAATTAAAGTTTAAATATGATTATTACCTTGTATTAGAAAGATAACCTACTATAATTAACAAAGGTTTCTTGATCTTGGATGATTACTTGGAATGGATTTAGAAAACTTGGAAGTAAACTTGCAATCTTGGAAGTATTCTTGATTTTATGAAACTAGAACTTTTGGAATTTATGAAGAACACTTAGAACTTGAAGATAGAACTTGAGAGAGATCAATTAGATGAATAAAATTGAAGAATGAAAGTGTTTGTAGGTGTTTTTGATCGTTGGTGTATGCATTAGATATAAAGGTTGTGTAATTTTATTTTCATGTAAATAAGTCATGAATGATTACTCAAATTTTTGTAATTTTATGAGATATTTCATGCTAGTTGCCAAATGATGGTTCCCACATGTGTTAGGTGACTCACATGGGCTGCTAAGAGCTGATCATTGGAGTGTATATACCAATAGTACATACATCTAAAAGCTGTGTATTGTACGAGTACGAATACGGGTGCATACGAGTAGATTTGTTGATGAAACTGAACGAGGATATAATTTTAAGCATTTTTGTTAAGTAGAAGTATTTTGATAAGTGTCTTGAAGTCTTTCAAAAGTGTATGAATATGTAGTGACCCGAACTTTTCCATGTTTATATATATTAATTGAGATTGATATTTACATGATTAAATGTTTCCAACATGTTAAGCAATTAAACTTGTTAAGACTTGATTAATTGAAATATGTTTCATATAGACAATTGACCACCCAAGTTGATCGGCGATTCACGAACGTTAAAACTTGTAAAAACGACATGACGATATATATATATGGATACACATATGGTTAACATGAGATTATGATAAGTAAGTATCTCCATAAGTATATTAACAATGAGTTATATACATATGAACAAGACTACTAACTTAAGGATTTCGAAACGAGACATATATGTAACGATTATCATTGTAACGACATTTAAATGTATATATATCATATTAAGATATATTAATATATCATAATATCATGATAATATAATAATTTAACATCTCATTAGATATAATAAACAATGGGTTAACAACATTAATTGAGATCGTTAACTTAAAGGTTTCAAAACAACACTTACATGTAACGACTAACGATGACTTAACGACTCAGTTAAAATGTATATACATGTAGTGTATTTAGATGTATTAAAATACTTTTGGAAGACTTCAAGACATATATCAAGACACTCATACTTAACGAAAATGGTTACAGTTACTTTCCCATTCTTTTCTTTCATCAAGAATTCTAGTCGTATTCTTACCCGTATTATACACAGCTTCAAAACGTACTTACTATGGGTATATACCAATAGGAACTAGCATGGGATTCCACTCTTGATTATGTCATGTATGACTAATCAATTTTAAATTCTACCATGAGCTAGTCAACTAACTAGAACTCCTTTTAACCCCACTCACCACTCACCAATTACCACTCATCATTCACTCCATTTCACTTCCAATTCTCTTTCTAATTCTCTCTCAACACAAACACACTATTATGAACGTATTTTTCCAGTAGTTAATCATCATCTTCATCAAAAATCACTTCAAGAATCAAGCTATAATCATCATAGGAAGAACACTTCAAGAACACTTCAAAAATCCCTTCAAGTTTACTAATTTACTTCCAAGCTTTCTAATCCATTCCAAGTAATCATCTAAGATCAAGAAACCTTTGTTATATACAGTAGGTTATCTTTCTTATTCAAGGTAATATTCATATTCAAACTTTGATTCAATTTCTATAACTATAAACTATCTTAATTCGAGTAAACATCTTACTTGAACTTGTTTTTGTGTCATGATCCTACTTCAAGAACTTTCAAGCCATCCAGATCCTTTGAAGCTAGATCATTTCTTGTCACTTCCAGTAGGTTTACCTACTAAACTTTAGGTAGTAATGATGTTCATAACATCATTCGATTCATATATATAAAACTATCTTATTCGAAGGTTTAAACTCGTAATCACTAGAACATAGTTTAGTTAATTCTAAACTTGTTCGCAAACAAAAGTTAATCCTTCAAACTTGACTTTTAAAATTAACTAAACACATGTTCTATATCTATATGATATGCTAACTTAATGATTTAAAACCTGGAAACACGAAAAACACCGTAAAACCGGATTTACGCCGTCGTAGTAACACCGCGGGCTGTTTTGGGTTAGTTAATTAAAAACTATGATAAACTTTGATTTAAAAGTTGTTATTCTGAGAAAATGATTTTTATTATGAACATGAAACTATATCCAAAAATTATGGTTAAACTCAAAGTGGAAGTATGTTTTCTAAAATGGTCATCTAGACGTCGTTCTTTCGACTGAAATGACTACCTTTACAAAAACGACTTGTAACTTATTTTTCCGACTATAAACCTATACTTTTTCTGTTTAGATTCATAAAATAGAGTTCAATATGAAACCATAGCAATTTGATTCACTCAAAACGGATTTAAAATGAAGAAGTTATGGGTAAAACAAGATTGGATAATTTTTCTCATTTTAGCTACGTGAAAATTGGTAACAAATCTATTCCAACCATAACTTAATCAACTTGTATTGTATATTATGTAATCTTGAGATACCATAGACACGTATACAATGTTTCGACCTATCATGTCGACACATCTATATATATTTCGGAACAACCATAGACACTCTATATGTGAATGTTGGAGTTAGCTATACAGGGTTGAGGTTGATTCCAAAATATATATAGTTTGAGTTGTGATCAATACTGAGATACGTATACATTGGGTCGTGGATTGATTCAAGATAATATTTATCGATTTATTTCTGTACATCTAACTGTGGACAACTAGTTGTAGGTTACTAACGAGGACAGCTGACTTAATAAACTTAAAACATCAAAATATATTAAAAGTGTTGTAAATATATTTTGAAAATACTTTAATATATATGTATATATTGTTATAGGTTCGTGAATCAACAGTGGCCAAGTCTTACTTCTCGACGAAGTAAAAATCTGTGAAAGTGAGTTATAGTCCCACTTTTAAAATCTAATATTTTTGGGATGAGAATACATGCAGGTTTTATAAATGATTTACAAAATAGACACAAGTATGTGAAACTACATTCTATGGTTGAATTATCGAAATCGAATATGCCCCTTTTTATTAAGTCTGGTAATCTAAGAATTAGGGAACAGACACCCTAATTGACGCGAACTCTAAAGATAGATCTATTGGGCCTAACAAACCCCATCCAAAGTACCGGATGCTTTAGTACTTCGAAATTTATATCATATCCGAAGGGTGTCCCGGAATGATGGGGATATTCTTATATATGCATCTTGTTAATGTCGGTTACCAGGTGTTCACCATATGAATGATTTTTATCTCTATGTATGGGATGTGTATTGAAATATGAAATCTCGTGGTCTATTGTTACGATTTGATATATATAGGTTAAACCTATAACTCACCAACATTTTTGTTGACGTTTAAAGCATGTTTATTCTCAGGTGAATACTAAGAGCTTCCGCTGTTGCATACTAAAATTAGGACAAGATTTGGAGTCCATGTTTGTATGATATTGTGTAAAAACTGCATTCAAGAAACTGATTTCGATGTAACATATTTGTATTGTAAACCATTATGTAATGGTCGTGTGTAAACAGGATATTTTAGATTATCATTATTTGATAATCTACGTAAAGCTTTTTAAATCTTTATTTATGAAATAAAGGTTATGGTTTGTTTTAAAAATGAACGCAGTCTTTGAAAAACGTCTCATATAGAGGTCAAAACCTCGCAACGAAATCAATTAATATGGAACGTTTTTAGTCAATAAGAACGGGACATTTTAGTTGGTATCCGAGCGTTGGTCTTAGAGAACCAGAAAATTTGTATTAGTGTGTCTTATCGAGTTTGTTAGGATGCATTAGTCAGTCTGGACTTCGACCGTGTTTTCTTTAAAAATGATTGCTTAACATTTTTGTTGGAAACTATATATTTTTAACATATGAATATTATGTGATATATTAATCTCTTAACGTGTTTAATATTATGTGATAGATGTCTACCTCTAGAACAAGTCCCATTGACTCACCTAATAATAATGAAGAGTCAAATGTAAATTGGAATGATTCATGGACTGATTCACAAGTTCCCGAAGAGGAACCGGAAGAAGAGTCGGAACCGGAAGAAGAATCGGAACCGGAAGAAGAATCGGAACCGGATGAAGAAATAGAACCGGTGGGGGAAATAATAAAACGGTTAAGTAAAAGAAAATCCTCAACCAACCGACCAAGGTTAATTATGGTCAATGGTGTTTCCGCCAAGGAAGCAAAATATTGGGAGGATTACCAATTCTCCGATGAATCGGATTCCGACGAGAATTCCGATGATGTTATAGAAATTACCCCACTGAATTTAAAAAGGCAAAAGAAAATAATAAGGGAAAGGGCATAAAAATAGAGAAATCTAATTCCAACCCCGATGAACTTTATATGTATCGTCAACCCCCGAAGTCCTTAAGTTGTAACAATGACCCGGGAACCTCTAAACCACCAGGTTTTTCTAAACCAATGTGGATAACGATGGCTCGTATTAGGGGAACATCATATATCCCTAGAAACTTGGTAAAATGAACCAAAACCGAAGAAGCAGAAACAAGCGAGTCGGAATAAGATAGTTGTATTCGTGTGGTGTAATATAAGTAATATAGTGTGCTTATGCTTTATGATATATGTAAAAAGTGCTTTTATTAATAAGTATTTTTTTTTTATGAATCTAGATCTTTTCTATTTTACAATATAAAAACACAAAATGGATAGACAACCCAATATTTTAAGAGACCTACCCGGAGACATGATTGATGAAATCTTGTCTAGAGTCGGTCAGAATTCTTCGGCACAACTATTTAAGGCGAGATCAGTTTGTAAGACATTCGAAGAATGTTCCAAGAATGCCTTGGTTTATATAAGGCTTTCGTTCGAAAGATGGGGAATATCACATTGGGAAATCCATAAGTTACGATGTGTTTACTTTGACGCATATATTGCGGGGAACCCAAATGCTATTTTACGCAATGGGTTAAGAAATTATTTTGACTCAATATATCCGAATATTGGACTTCGTGATTTAGAAAAAGCGGCTAACATGCAACATAAAGAAGCATGTTATGCTTACGGATTAGTAATGTTCGCTTCTCACCAAAGTGAGAACAAGAACATCGGGCTACAACTATTAAACAAAATGTTCCCACAAGTGACGGAGTCGGTAATTGGGGTAAGAAATGAGGTTTTTAGATTGTTACCGGACTGTTGGACATTACGTAACCCTCGTCCCTTTGACGACGTTACAACACGCTATCTTATCAACGGCCATAACGGTTATGTTCCACAAGACCAAGGATGGGAAGTAATCCTAGTAAAACCAGAATGCATGACTTGTTTCTGGATGTATGAATTACGTGTCTTTATTGCCTTTGCTGAACGACTTGTGTACTAGCTAGAATTATCTTCACAACCATCTTGTATCAAATTTATTGTGTGCTATATTTCATGCTATATGTAAAATAAGCGGTATTGTAAGTTTGTAAAATATTGTGTAAAAGTTTGAACGCGAAATATTATTATAATCAGTTTTTCATGTAGAATTGTAGTAGTTGAATTGTATATTAGCTACTAAGTATGAACTTAACGGGTAGGTACTACCCGAATTTAAACTTATAAAACGCTAATATGAAGAAAAAGCTTTTATAAATGAGTTCATATTATGCTACGAAATACTATTAACTACTCTTAATATTCTGTATGATTAACTTGTTCCATTTGACTATTTTGAAGGAAATGGCACCAACTACTCGACACACCGTGAATATGAATGAAGAGGAATTCCGTACTTTTCTAGCTTCAAACATAGCCGCAGTATAGGCTGCGCTACATACCAACAATAACCTTGGATCTAGCAGTACAGGAAATCGTGTAGGATGCACCTACAAAGAATTCACTGCCTGCAAACCTTTGGAATTTGATGGAACCGAAGGACCGATCGGATTGAAACGGTGGACCGAGAAGGTCGAATCAGTGTTTGCCATAAGTAAGTGTACTGAAGAGGACAAAGTAAAGTACGCTACGCATACCTTCACAGGTTCTGCGTTAACATGGTGGAATACCTATCTAGAGCAAGTGGGACAAGACGATGCGTACGCACTACCGTGGTCAGCATTCAAGCACTTGATGAAAGAGAAGTACCGTCCCAGAACCGAGGTCAATAAGCTCAAGACAGAACTTAGAGGGTTACGAACCCACGGATTTGATATTACCACGTACGAAAGACGATTCACAGAATTGTGCCTATTGTGTCCGGGAGCATTCGAAGATGAGGAAGAGAAGATCGACGCGTTTGTGAAAGGATTACCGGAAAGAATCCAAGAAGATATAAGTTCACACGAGCCCGCCTCCATACAACAGGCATGAAGAATGGCTCACAAACTAGTGAACCAGATTGAAGAAAGAATTAAAGAACAGACTGCTGAAGAAGCCAATGTGAAGCAAGTCAAAAGAAAGTGGGAGGAAAACGGTGATAAGAATCAGCAATACAACAACAACAACAACTACAACAATCATCCCAACAATAATAATAACCGCAACAACAACAACAATCAGAAGCAGCTATGCCAAAGGTGTGAAAAGTATCACTCGGGGTTCTGCACCAAATTTTGCAACAAGTGTAAAAGAAATGGTCATAGCGCGGCGAAGTGTGAGGTCTACGGACCAGGGGTTAATAGAACGAAAGGAACAAATGGTGCCGGAACGAGTAATGGCGGAGCAAGTAGTGTTGGAGCAAGTTATGCCAATGTAGTTTGTTATAAATGTGGAAAACCGGGCCACATTACTAGAAATTGCCCGAACCAGGAGAACACGAATGGACAAGGCCGCGGAAGAGTTTTCAATATTAATGCGGCAGAGGCACAGGAAGACCCGGAGCTTGTTACGGGTACGTTTCTTATTGACAATAAATCTGCTTACGTTTTATTTGATTCGGGTGCGGATAGAAGCTATATGAGTAGATATTTTTGTGCTAAATTAAGTTGTCTATTGACGCCTTTGGATAGTAAATTTTTACTCGAATTAGCAAATGGTAAATTAATTTCAGCAGATAATATATGTCGGAATCGAGAAATTAAACTGGTAAGCGAAACATTTAAGATTGACTTGATACCAGTAGAGTTAGGGAGTTTTGATGTGATAATCGGTATGGACTGGTTGAAAGAAGTGAAAGCAGAGATCGTTTGTTACAAAAATGCAATTCGCATTATACGAGAAAAAGGAAAACCCTTAATGGTGTACGGAGAAAAGGGCAACACGAAGCTACATCTTATTAGTAATTTGAAGGCACAAAAACTAATAAGAAAAGGTTGCTATGCTATTCTAGCACACGTCGAGAAAGTACAAACTGAAGAAAAGAGCATCAATGATGTTCCCGTCGCAAAAGAATTTCCCGATGTATTCCCGAAAGAATTACCGGGATTACCCCCACATCGATTCGTTGAATTTCAAATAGATCTTGTACCAGGAGCTGCACCAATAGCTCGTGCTCCTTACAGACTCGCACCCAGCGAGATGAAAGAACTGCAAAGCCAATTACAAGAAATTTTAGAGCGTGGTTTCATTCGACCAAGCACATCACCGTGGGGAGCTCCTGTTTTGTTTGTCAAGAAGAAAGATGGTACATTCAGGTTGTATATCGACTACCGAGAGTTGAAAAAACTTACCATCAAGAACCGCTACCCACTACCGAGAATCGACGACTTATTTGATCAACTACAAGGCTCGTCTGTTTATTCAAAGATTGACTTACGTTCCGGATATCATCAAATGCGGGTGAAAGAAGATGATATTCCAAAGACTGCTTTCAGAACACGTTACGGTCATTACGAGTTTATGGTCATGCCATTTAGTTTAACTAATGCACCAGCTGTGTTCATGGACCTTATGAACCGAGTGTGTGGACCATACCTTGACAAGTTTGTCATTGTTTTCATTGATGACATACTTATTTACTCAAAGAATGACCAAGAACACGGTGAACATTTGAGAAAGGTGTTAGAAGTATTGAGGAAGGAAGAATTGTACGCTAAGTTTTCAAAGTGTGCATTTTGGTTGGAAGAAGTGCAATTCCTCGGTCACATAGTGAACAAAGAAGGTATTAAGGTGGATCCGGCAAAGATAGAAACTGTTGAAAAGTGGGAAACCCCGAAAACTACGAAACACATACGCCAGTTTTTAGGACTAGCTGGTTACTACAGAAGGTTCATCCAAGACTTTTCAAGAATAGCAAAACCCTTGACTGCATTAACGCATAAAGGGAAGAAATTTGAATGGAATGATGAACAAGAGAAAGCGTTTCAGTTATTGAAGAAAAAGCTAACTACGGCACCTATATTGTCATTGCCTGAAGGGAATGATGATTTTGTGATTTATTGTGACGCATCAAAGCAAGGTCTCGGTTGTGTATTAATGCAACGAACGAAGGTGATTGCTTATGCGTCTAGACAATTGAAGATTCACGAACAAAATTATACGACGCATGATTTGGAATTAGGCGCGGTTGTTTTTGCATTAAAGACTTGGAGGCACTACTTATATGGGGTCAAAAGTATTATATATACTAACCACAAAAGTCTTCAACACATATTTAATCAGAAAAAACTGAATATGAGGCAGCGTAGGTGGATTGAATTATTGAATGATTACGACTTGGAGATTCGTTACCACCCGGGGAAGGCAAATGTGGTAGCCGATGCCTTAAGCAGGAAGGACAGAGAACCCATTCGAGTAAAATCTATGAATATAATGATTCATAATAACCTTACTACTCAAATAAAGGAGGCGCAACAAGGAGTTTTAAAAGAAGGAAAATTTAAAGGATGAAATACCCAAAGGATCGGAGCAGCATCTTAATATTCGGGAAGACGGAACCCGGTATAGGGCTGAAACGATTTGGGTACCAAAATTTAGAGATATGAGAGAAATGGTACTTAGAGAAGCTCATAAAACCAGATACTCAATACATCCTGGAACGGAGAAGATGTACAAGGATCTCAAGAAACATTTTTGGTGGCCGGGTATGAAAGCCGATGTTGCTAAATACGTAGGAGAATGTTTGACGTGTTCTAAGGTCAAAGCTGAGCATCAAAAACCATCAGGTCTACTTCAACAACCCGAAATCCCAGAATGGAAATGGGAAAACATTACCATTTATTTCATCACTAAATTGCCAAGGACTGCAAGTGGTTTTGATACTATTTGGGTAATAGTTGATCGTCTCACCAAATCAGCACACTTCCTGCCAATAAGAGAAGATGACAAGATGGAGAAGTTAGCACGACTGTATTTGAAGGAAGTCGTCTCCAGACATGGAATACCAATCTCTATTATCTCTGATAGGGATGGCAGATTTATTTCAAGATTCTGGCAGACATTACAGCAAGCATTAGGAACTCGTCTAGACATGAGTACTGCCTATCATCCACAAACTGATGGGCAGAGCGAAAGGACAATACAAACGCTTGAAGACATGCTACGAGCATGTGTTATTGATTTTGGAAACAGTTGGGATCGACATCTACCGTTAGCAGAATTTTCCTACAACAACAGCTACCATTCAAGCATTGAGATGGCGCCGTTTGAAGCACTTTATGGTAGAAAGTGCAGGTCTCCGATTTTTTGGAGTGAAGTGGGGGATAGACAGATTACGGGTCCGGAGATTATACAAGAAACTACCGAGAAGATCATCCAAATTCAACAACGGTTGAAAACCGCCCAAAGTCGACAAAAGAGCTACGCTGACATTAAAAGAAAAGATATAGAATTTGAAATTGGAGAGATGGTCATGCTTAAAGTTGCACCTTGGAAAGGCGTTGTTCGATTTGGTAAACGATGGAAATTAAATCCAAGGTATATTGGACCATTCAAGATTATTGATCGTGTCGGACCTGTAGCTTACCGACTTGAGTTACCTCAACAACTCGCGGCTGTACATAACACTTTCCACGTCTCGAATTTGAAGAAATGTTTTGCTAAAGAAGATCTCACTATTCCGTTAGATGAAATCCAAATCAACGAAAAACTCCAATTCATCGAAGAACCCGTCGAAATAATGGATCGTGAGGTTAAAAAACTTAAGCAAAACAAGATACCAATTGTTAAGGTTCGATGGAATGCTCGTAGAGGACCCGAGTTCACCTGGGAGCGTGAAGATCAGATGAAGAAGAAATACCCGCATCTATTTCCAGAAGATTCGTCAACACCTTCAACAGCTTAAAATTTCGGGACGAAATTTATTTAACGGGTAGGTACTGTAGTGACCCGAACTTTTCCATGTTTATATATATTAATTGAGATTGATATTTACATGATTAAATGTTTCCAACATGTTAAGAAATCAAACTTGTTAAGACTTGATTAATTGAAATATGTTTCATATAGACAATTGACCACCCAAGTTGACCGGCGATTCACGAACGTTAAAACTTGTAAAAACGACATGACGATATATATATATATATATATATATATATATATATATATATATATATGGATATACATATGGTTAACATGAGATTATGATAAGTAAGTATCTCCATAAGTATATTAACAATGAGTTATATACATATGAACAAGACTACTAACTTAAGGATTTCGAAACGAGACATATATGTAACGATTATCGTTGTAACGACATTTAAATGTATATATATCATATTAAGATATA
Organism: Rutidosis leptorrhynchoides; assembly: GCF_046630445.1. Lineage (NCBI taxonomy): Eukaryota > Viridiplantae > Streptophyta > Magnoliopsida > Asterales > Asteraceae > Rutidosis > Rutidosis leptorrhynchoides. The sequence continues at coordinate 147,122,079 of NC_092342.1, forward strand.
TTAATATATCATAATATCATGATAATATAATAATTTAACATCTCATTAGATATAATAAACAATGGGTTAACAACATTAATTGAGATCGTTAACTTAAAGGTTTCAAAACAACACTTACATGTAACGACTAACGATGACTTAACGACTCAGTTAAAATGTATATACATGTAGTGTATTTAGATGTATTAAAATACTTTTGGAAGACTTCAAGACATATATCAAAACACTCATACTTAATGAAAATGGTTACAGTTACTTTCCCATTCTTTTCTTTCATCAAGAATTCTAGTCGTATTCTTACCCGTATTATACACAGCTTCAAAACGTACTTACTATGGGTATATACCAATAGGAACTAGCATGGGATTCCACTCTTGATTATTTCATGTATGACTAATCAATTTTAAATTCTACCAAGAGCTAGTCAACTAACTAGAACTCCTTTTAACCCCACTCACCACTCACCAATTACCACTCATCATTCACTCCATTTGACTTCCAATTCTCTTTCTAATTCTCTCTCAACACACACACACTATTATGAACATATTTTTCCAGTAGTTAATCATCATCTTCATCAAAAATCACTTCAATAATCAAGCTATAATCATCATAGGAAGAACACTTCAAGAACACTTCAAAAATCCCTTCAAGTTTACTAATTTACTTCCAAGCTTTCTAATCCATTCCAAGTAATCATCTAAGATCAAGAAACCTTTGTTATATATAGTAGGTTATCTTTCTTATTCAAGGTAATATTCATATTCAAACTTTGATTCAATTTCTATAACTATAAACTATCTTAATTCGAGTAAAAATCTTACTTGAACTTGTTTTTGTGTCATGATCCTACTTCAAGAACTTTCAAGCCATCCAAGATCCTTTGAAGCTAGATCATTTCTTATCACTTACAGTAGGTTTACCTACTAAACTTGAGGTAGTAATGATGTTCATAACATCATTCGATTCATATATATAAAACTATCTTATTCGAAGGTTTAAACTCGTAATCACTAGAACATAGTTTAGTTAATTCTAAACTTGTTCGCAACCAAAAGTTAATCCTTCTAACTTGACTTTTAAAATTAACTAAACACATGTTCTATATCTATATGATATGCTAACTTAATGATTTAAAACCTGGAAACACAAAAAACACCGTAAAACCGGATTTACGCCGTCGTAGTAACACCGCAGGCTGTTTTGGGTTAGTTAATTAAAAACTATGATAAACTTTGATTTAAAAGTTGTTATTCTGAGAAAATGATTTTTATTATGAACATGAAACTATATCCAAAAATTATGGTTAAACTCAAAGTGGAAGTATGTTTTCTAAAATGGTCATCTAGACGTCGTTCTTTCGACTGAAATGACTACCTTTACAAAAACGACTTGTAACTTATTTTTCTGACTATAAACCTATACTTTTTCTGTTTAGAATCATAAAATAGAGTTCAATATGAAACCATAGCAATTTGATTCACTCAAAACGGATTTAAAATGAAGAAGTTATGGGTAAAACAAGATTGGATAATTTTTCTCATTTTAGCTACGTGAAAATTGGTAACAAATCTATTCCAACCATAACTTAATCAACTTGTATTGTATATTATGTAATCTTGAGATACCATAGACACGTATACAATGTTTCGACCTATCATGTCGACACATCTATATATATTTCGAAACAACCATAGACACTCTATATGTGAATGTTGGAGTTAGCTATACAGGGTTGAGGTTGATTCCAAAATATCTATAGTTTGAGTTGTGATCAATACTAAGATACGTATACACTGGGTCGTGGATTGATTCAAGATAATATTTATCGATTTATTTCTGTACATCTAACTGTGGACAACTAGTTGTAGGTTACTAACGAGGACAGCTGACTTAATAAACTTAAAACATCAAAATATATTAAAAGTGTTGTAAATATATTTTGAACATACTTTAATATATATGTATATATTGTTATAGGTTCGTGAATCAACAGTGGCCAAGTCTTACTTCTCGACGAAGTAAAAATCTGTGAAAGTGAGTTATAGTCCCACTTTTAAAATCTAATATTTTTGGGATGAGAATACATGCAGGTTTTATAAATGATTTACAAAATAGACACAAGTACGTGAAACTACATTCTATGGTTGAATTATCGAAATCGAATATGCCCCTTTTTATTAAGTCTGGTAATATAAGAATTAAGGAACAGACACCCTAATTGACGCGAACTCTAAAGATAGATCTATTGGGCCTAACAAACCCCATCCAAAGTACCGGATGCTTTAGTACTTCGAAATTTATATCATATCCGAAGGGTGTCCCGAAATGATGGGGATATTCTTATATATGCATCTTGTTAATGTCGGTTACCAGGTGTTCACCATATGAATGATTTTTATCTCTATGTATGGGATGTGTATTGAAATATGAAATCTTGTGGTCTATTGTTACGATTTGATATATATAGGTTAAACCTATAACTCACCAACATTTTAGTTGACGTTTAAAGCATGTTTATTCTCAGGTGAATACTAAGAGCTTCCGCTATTGCATACTAAAATAAGGACAAGATTTGGAGTCCATGTTTGTATGATATTGTGTAAAAACTGCATTCAAGAAACTGATTTCGATGTAACATATTTGTATTGTAAACCATTATGTAATGGTCGTGTGTAAACAGGATATTTTAGATTATCATTATTTGATAATCTACGTAAAGCTTTTTAAACCTTTATTTATGATGAAATAAAGGTTATGGTTTGTTTTAAAAATGAACGCAGTCTTTGAAAAACGTCTCATATAGAGGTCAAAACCTCGCAACGAAATCAATTAATATGGAACATTTTTAATCAATAAGAACGGGACATTTCAGAATACATATTAAAACACTACATGTATATACATTTTAACTGAGTCGTTAAGTCATCATTAGTCGTTACATGTAAATGTTGTTTTGAAACCTTTAGGTTAATGATCTTGTTAAATGTTGTTAACCCAATGTTTATAATATCAAATGAGATTTTAAATTATTATATTATCATGATATTATGATGTACGAATATCTCTTAATATGATCTATATACATTAAATGTCGTTACAACGATAATCGTTACATATATGTCTCGTTTCAAAATCATTAAGTTAGTAGTCTTATTTTTACATATGTAGTTCATTGTTAATACACTTAATGATATATTTACTTATCATTTAACATAATTAACCAAGTGTATCAATATCTTAATATGATTCATATGTACCTAGTAAGACGTTATAACGATAATCGTTATATATATCGTTTTCGAGTTTCTTAATTTAATAGTCTCATTTTTATGTATATAACTCATTGTTAAAATACCTAATGAGATACATACTTATAATAAAATCATGTTAACTATATATATAACCATATATATGTCATCGTATAGTTTTTACAAGTTTTAAAGTTCGTGAATCACCGGTCAACTTGGGTGGTCATTTGTCTATATGAAACCTATTCCAATTAATCAAGTCTTAATAAGTTTGATTTCTTAACATGTTGGAAACACTTAATCATGTAAATATCAATTTCATTTAATATATATAAACATGGAAAAGTTCGGGTCACTACAGCACACATAGCTCATAATGCCCCGACCTATGTATGATTGTTGTGATTGTTGATTACGGCAATATTATGTCATGTTGATTATTTGTATTATTAGAAAGGCCATTTTGAAGTCAAAGTTGTATTATATTTATTTTTCATTTTCATACTATTGTATTTAAGTTTATTTCAATTTGTAAAAGTACTAGTTTAGTTGTATTTTCAAATTTAAATAAATGTAACAAGATGAAGATTGAAGATAAAATACAACATGCTTTTGGCTTAGAAGATGGCGAACATGTCAAGTTGACAACGATGGCGTTTGTCAAGTTTTTACTTGATTCTTGAATTAAGTGGGAGCTATGATATTACCCTTAGTTTGACCTTTTGATCCCATGTCGGCTCATGAGATCAAGCATATGATTTTTGGGCTAGGCTATGTGTGTGTGATGCATGGTATGGTTGTGTTTTATTTTTCTGCATTTATATTTAATTATTGATTATAATATATGCTAAATGTTTTTGATGAAAACATCAAATAAAACTAGTAACGAGTTTCAAAGGTTAAAATTGCTGATTTTAAAAAAGTTAAACTCTAACGAGTTTAAAGTTAATTTTTTTTTTTGAAACTCAAATAATATATATGAGCGACATCTTTTAAAAATGTTATAAAATGATACACAATGTGTATTTGTTATTTTTCATATAAAATTAGATAACAAACTAGACGCATGTGATGACCCGGGAATTTCCGATCAAATTTAAACTTAATCTTAATACCTTTCTGACACGATAAGCAAAGTATGTAATGTTGAGTCTCGAAAATTTTGAACTGTTTCATATATCCACATGACCTTCGACCTTTCTCGATGATTCACGAACCTATAATGTATATATAAATGATTATATATGTAAATAGTTATATATAATAAATTAAATATGTTACTGAACTATTATAAGATAACTTAAGGTAACCAAAACTTGTTTATTTGAATATATGGAGTATAATGACTATAAATAATTTTGAATATGATTTGTCAACGATTAAATGTATACCTTAAATTATTTGTTTCGAAATAAATAATTAGTATATCTATCTAAGCAACAAAAACTTAAAATTTAAAACAATTTTATATATAATAGTTGAATATATATATATATATATATATATATATATATATATATATATATATATATATATATATATATATATATATATATATATATATATATATATATATATATATATATATATATATATATAGATGACTGCAATACAATTGATGATTGTTTGTTTATTGTAATATATTATAATGTATAAATATTAGATTTATGTTTATTAAATGTAACTGCAAGTTAAAAATATAACTGTTATGACAAATATTATTATTACTAATTCCATTAATATCAATAATAGTAACATTAATAAATACTAAATATTAAAATTTTAATAAGTTTAATGTAATGATTATCAAAATAAATACTTAAAATATACACATTACTATCAGAATGATTAAAAGTATTATTTAGTTGTAATTTAGATATTATTAGCTGACATGATTACTACATGTATCATATATTGATTATTATTAATGTTATTATTATTACTAGTATTATAATAATTATTATCATAGTTATATGTTTCATAATTATTTTTATTTAACATTATTAATATCACTATTTTTAAATATTAGTAATAGTTTTATTGTTGTTAAAAAAAATATATTATTATTATAATTTCTGCTACTATTATTAATATTGCACCATAGTTATTTTTATGTTATTAACATTATTTTATTATCAGAATTTATGATATTTAAAAGTATTAATATTATTAATATATATTTATTTATTAAATATTAAGATTAACATAAAAAAGGGGGCAGATACAAATAATGACACCTAAGGTAGTATCAAATATCAGATTGATATTTTTCCTTTTGTCTGTTCTTTTTTTTTCTTCCCTGTCCTTCTCATACTCGTGATTTATATGTCGAGGGGATCTTCCATATAATGAAATCAATTAATTCATGTTGAGAAAGATAAGTCATTCAAGTTCTCTTAATATCTTTATCATTACAATTTTTTTTTTATAGAATTAAATTTTTGTTTTATTTTATTTTTACCCATAACCTATGTTCTTGACAAATTATACCATAATTCAATTTCAACTACCATTTAAAAATCTAAAGATGCAATTGTGTTAGGAATCGTTCACTTGATCTAACGGTAAGATTACAGTCTCCAATTCTTTCTGTTTAATTCGAATTTTTGAGTCAGAGGAAATTTTCAAAAAGTCAACGATTATGTTCTTGAAGAAAATTCGAGTATGTTGTTGCAAATTAACTGCAATCAACGATTTCAATAGTTTCAAGGAGTGAAATGCAATCTATTTTATGTTATAAGCTTAACCTCAAACGCTCTCCTTATCTCAATCAATTTTTTTTTCTTTTTGCTTGCTGCGTCGAACAGCAGCACTCTTATTTATATATATATATATATATATATATATATATATATATATATATATATATATATATATATATATATATATTTTCTTTCCATATACAAACAACTATATTTGTTTACTGATTTTCAAATTACGAAATTGATTCAAACCATAAACTAGTTAAAATGCTTGTTAATTTGATAAATGGGTCGACTAGTTCATTATAGAAGAAGAAGGAAAATAAACAGAAAAAGAAAACGTGTTAAGTTTATAAAGGGTGATATAAAGTCAGATAAGCAGTAGGAAGAAGAGTGGTGTGTAGTGTTGTTAGATTAATAATATGTCGCGGGTTCGAGCTTGCTGTGGTATAAATTTTTATTTTTATTTATATTTTTTTTTTAATTTGAGAAGATGGACACTCAGAAGACCATATGGGTTAAATAGATTAACATGGCAAATTAAAAAACAGAAAATAGGTAACGGAGCAAATGGTTAGGCGTGTTGGTGATATACGAGAGGTCATTGGTTTGAGTCTGGTTGTGGCCATTCTTTTTGGAAAAACATTTAAGGTAGTCATTTATTACTTAATTATTATTATTTCTTTATTATTACTATTATTATTATTATTGTTATTATTATTAGAATTATAATATAAATATTATCATTATTATTATTATTATTATTATTTTAATTATTATTAGTATTAGTAGTGTTATAACTATATTATCATTATTACTAGTAAAAGTATTAACTATCAAATATTATAATTATAACTATAGTTACAATTTTAATAATAATTATTATTATAATTAAGTATTAGTAAGTACTATCATAATTATTAGTATTACATTTAAGTATGATGAATATTAAGACCTTATTTATGATTATCATTATTATTATTGATATTATTATTATTAATCTCATTAATATTAGTAATAGTATCATTTTTGTGACTATTAGTGTTATTATTATTACTATTAAACAAATGTATTATTATTAACAATATTATTATTTCTATTATTAATATTATCATTTTTAATAAAGTTATTATTATTATTATTATTAATAAATCATTAATATCATAAACAGTAACATTAATATTTTTACAAGTATTACTATTAATATCATTGTCATTATCACTAATAGAGTTATTATTAACATAAGTATATTATTAATATTATTAATATTATATTTTTTTTACTAATGTTAGCTTAATATAATTAGAACTACTGTTTCGATAAACAAATGAAATACATACATATATATTTAACACATATAACATAATAAAATTTAATATTTTTATATACAAAATGAACATATAAAACATATATATTACTAACATAAAAATGATATAACTACTACACTTATATACATATATGTGTTCAATTACAACTATGAATATTAATAAATATACAAATGATATAGGTTCATGAATCCGAGGCCAACCCTATACTTGTTCAATGCCGTTCTACGTATTTTTACTACAAAATATAGTATGGTGAGTTTCATTTGCTCCCTTTTTACTCATTACATTTTTGGGCTGAGAATACATGCAAATGCTTTATTAACTGTTTTACAATATTTATATGTGTGAGTTTATTTGATCCCTTTTACTCTTTACATTTTTGGGCTGAGAATACATGCAAATGCTTTATTAACTGTTTTACAATATTTATATGCGTGAGTTTCATTATTCCCTTTTTAAATGCTTTTGCTATATATATTTTTGGGACTGAGAATACATGCGCAATTTTTATAAATGTTTTACGAAATAGTCACAAGTAATCGAAATTACATTATATGGTTGAATGATCGAAATCGAATATGCCCCTTTTTATTAAGTCTGGTAATCTAAGAATTAGGGAACAGACACCCTAATTGACGCGAATCCTAAAGATAGATCTATCGGGCCCAACAAGCCCCATCCAAAGTACCGGATGCTTTAGTACTTCAAAATTTATATCATGTCCGAAGGAGGATCCCGGAATGATGGGGATATTTTTATATGTATATTGTGAATGTCGGTTACCAGGTGTTCAATCCATATGAATGATATTTTTGTCTCTGTGCATGGGACGTATGTTTATTAGAAATGGAAATATGAAATCTTGTGGTCTATTAAAATTATGAAATGATTATTTATGTTAAACTAATGAACTCGCCAACCTTTTGGTTGACACTTTAAAGCATGTTTATTCTCAGGTATGAAAGAAATCTTCCGCTGTGCTTTTACTCATCTTAGAGACATTAATTGGAGTCATTAATGACATATTTCAAAAGACGTTTCATTCGAGTCGTTGAGTTCATCAAGATTATTATTAAGTCAATTATAGTAAGATATATTATGAATTGGTATGCATGTCGTCAACCTTAGATGAAATGAAAGATTGTCTTTTCAAAAACGAATGCAATGTTTGTAAAATGTATCATATAGAGGTCAAGTGCCTCGCGATGTAATCAACTGTTGTGAATCGTTTATAATCGATAAGGACTTCGTCCGGATAGATTAGGACGGGTCTTCACAGTTGGTATCAGAGCGGTGGTCTTAGCGAACCAGGTCTTACAATAGTGTGTCTAACCGATAGTTGTTTAAATACATTAGTGAGTCTGGACTTCGACCGTGTCTGCATATCAAAAGTTTTGCTTATCATTTCTAGTCGAAAATCATCTTCTTATCATCCTTAGGAAATTACCTGCTTATCATTCTTAGTCTAGACATGTCTTACTGCCTCTATTGCATAGATAGTGTATAGATAAATTCATATCTTAGCGTATCTGTTATTGTTACCTTTGCCTGACAGTTTCTGTAGATTCCTCCGTAACATATGGAATTTTAGTATTATATATGCATATGTAAATCATGTATTGCAGGGTACTAATCTACATCTTATAATCTATTTCTTATCAAAAATCCTTCATCTGATCGTACGAGATAAATCCTTCAACCAGTACAAGTCCCTCAGATTTCGATATCTATTCCGATAGTTATTCCGACAGTTATTCTGATATGGAAGAACACTTGAGCTCCGAAAGCAGTATAACCGAAATGGATCAACCAATCGGCCATCATCAATTCATCTGATGTGTTCGTAGTCGACTTAATCAATGGAGACTCGAAGAAGGCGATCCCTTCCACCAACCGAATTCACCGATTGGCAAAGAACCTGAAGCACTTACCGGCTAACCTATCTGAAACACCATTTTTAGCCTCATTTCCAGAGTAGCTCATCACAGTTATATTCTATCCACAATTCAAAACCTTATTCATTCGATCGTTCCTACCGACAATCATCCCGGATTAATAAAAGTCAACGAGTTTCGCACCTGAGCTGTAGCCTTGGAAAATATGGTGCAAAACGTACCAGCTTCAGCAACATCAACAGCATCAACGGTGCCACTAGCAACAACATAAATCACAACAACACACGCCTCAACATCACAATCTATACCTCGAACTTAATCATCATTCTACGTATCGTTCTACATCTATTATCTTCGTTCAGTATGGGGATTATGTAATCTCTAATGTTTTAGAGATTATATATTCTTGTTCTAACAATAAATCAAATGAGTTTAATATCATATTGACTCATTAAATCCATGATTATATCTGAAGAAAATATATATGTATATATATTTTCATAAAGATTGTAATTAAAAATTCTTTCGTACAAACTGTTAATGATGAAAATATTTTAACGTGTAGGTAATACCCTAGAAATATTTGGATTTCGCATTAATAAGTTACACTGTACATTCTTAGAATTTGATTCAACGATCATTTACTATCCTATTTACAACCACCGATATACGTATCCGTTCACCAAAGAATAACTATTTTCATTTAAATTCAATTTCATATTTGGATTTTGACCTATCAGAAACCAACAAGTGGCATAATGAAGAAATAATGGACACAATAAAAATTGATTAGAAACAGACTAATTAACAATATGAAATTTTGTTAAGAAACCACGCTAACAAGATCCTAGCTAACTGTTAATTCCGTATTACACTTTATTTTATCGCAATTTATTTATCGCAATTTAATTATCGCAATTTATTTATCGCAGTTTATTTATCGCAATTTATATTCTCGCAATTTTATTTATCGTCATTTAATTTCTGTTATTTATGTTACGCACTTTAAATATCGGGACACGTATACAAGGTTTTGACATATCATATCGACCCATCTATATATATTATTTGGAATAACCATAGACACTCTATATGCAGTAATGCGGGAGTTAGCTATACAGGGTTGAGGTTGATTCTACAATAATATATATAGTTTGAGTTGTGATCGAGTCTGAGACGAATACGGGTCACGATAAGTATTAATTAATTCGAATATTATATATTAAACTATATATGAATTATTGGACTGTCAACTGTGGACTATCGACTGTGGGCTAAAAACATTGGACAATTAAAATGAATTAAAATATTGATTATAACATATGAAACTAAACATTTCTTCAAGTTTACCACTTGATTTCATCTTAAACCTCATTTGTATCTTGACGATTACAATCTGCGTTCATACCTTTCATGATTCTTGAAAACACCTCAATCGGGAGGATGAACGAACCGCACTTCATCTACGGAAGAAAAGATATATGCATATAGTTATGCACCTGAAAACATTCGGAACTTGAGTAAACGTTTAACACGTATCTGTGCTAACTTCTTTGGCGTTGTTATTACCGAAAATAATTTTGCAACTCTTTTTCACAATAGTCTGTTTTGTCACAGCTCCAGCAAGTCAACTTCGACTTCTCGTTCGAAACAACCTTATTATAACCTTGATATATACGTTGTCTTTTCGCCTTCGTTAACGGGGAACTGCTTAAATCCCACCACATTAACAGTAAATGTACCAGCAACTTCACTACTCTTTGGCGAAAGTCACTTCAATAAATCACTATATTTGTTCATTAATACCCTATCATATACTCATCCGCGTTCTGTAACGAGAACTGCCATACCAATTATCGGGAGTCAACAACCAATACTTTGAAAAAGCACAGCATATCTACATAAACAGTTATATGTATAACATTTATCTTTTAGAATTATGGTCTTTTATTCTGAAATTCTGAACAGCACTCAGTCTACAAATCAATACTCTGAATGTTGAAAAAGCTGAATGAAGTAGAAGAAACTATAGACAACCGTAAACGACCTTAATCGTCGGAAGTTAATGATAAAGAATAGTATGTTGGAAAAGCTCAGAAAAGTTAGAACTGGAAAACGGATTGAGCTAACCACGAAGGAGACCAAGGACAAATACAAGGACCAAACTCTGTATTTAAAGAATCTGATGATTCTGTTTCTGATAAAATCTTTAGCGAATACCTTACTTCCGAATCTAAACCCTTACCGATAAATCATCTTCATCATCCATCGATATTAGAAATTCCAAGATATCATCGTATCTTTCATTATAAATATCCTCCATATTTCTGAAGATATTTTCATAACTGTTCTTATCTGAAATCATTAATCTCTTCGTGCTATCAGTATTACATCATATAGAAACTGTTAGTTTCTATATTCTGTAAACTTTCGAGCTTAAAATATGAATGTTATTGAAGTAATGTTGGGAACTGATGCATGAGTTTGTATAATAGAATGACACTTGATCAACTTGATTATATTACAGTAAGTCATGCTGAGTTTCCAATGGAACCTGATGATTCACAGATCATAACGTTATCATGTGCCATGTTACATAACTCTTTCATTCTGCTTAACTTATGAACATATCAAGAAAATATATTCTTGATAGTTCTATTCTCAGTGATTCTGGTAATTTGACAAATCAAGTCGTGCTAATACATTCTTCCTTATTTAGAACATTATGTTTATTCGAAACTCCATACCTATGAATTCTGGACTGTTACTTGCGAAAAGTAAACAAAAGCATAAAGCTCCGAAATAGAAAGGGGGTATAAATCGCAGCAAATAAGAGAGCGCATTAACTGTGGATGACAATAAATATAGGAGACAGAAGCAGGGACATTGAAATATAAGGGAAGATATAAAATTCAACAGCAACGCAAAAATTACAAACCATGGATATTAATACGAATAGCAATATAAAGACATGGCTTAATTAAGAATAGTATCACCCCAAGGTTATATTAAAAGTAAGCAAAATTTCTCTGGTGGAAGATTGAAGGGAAGAATGACAGAAATAATAATTAGGGAAATATCAAGAATTAGATGAAAGGACCCGTTCATATACATTATAAACGATTCAAAATAGTTGATTACATCGCGAGGTATTTGACCTCTATATGACACATTTTACAAACATTGCATTCGTTTTTAAAAGACAAACTTTCTTTACAACGAAAATTGACGGTATGCACACCATTTCATAATACATCCAACTATAATTGACTTAATAATAATCTTGATGAACTCAATGACTTGAATGCAACGTCTTTCAAAATATGCCATGAATGACTCCAAGTAATATCCTTAAAATGAGCTAATGCACAGCGGAATATTTCTTTAATACCTGAGAATAAACATGCTTTAAAGTGTCAACCAAAAGGTTGTTGAGTTCATAGGTTTATCATAACAAACATTTCAATATATTAATAGACCACAAGATTTCCGTTTATAAATATATGTACACTCGCAAGTGTATAAAAGTATTCTATAAGTTGTAGGCACCCGGTAACAAGCCTTAACGTTCATGTTTTACCCTCTGAAGTACACCAGATCAGGTGTGTTTAAAATAACCTCAAAGTACTAAAGCATCCCATAGTCAGGATGGGGTTTGTCAAGCCCAATAGATCTATCTTTAGGATTCGCGCCTGCCGTACATAGACAAGTAGTTTAATGTTACCAAGCTAAGGGTATATTTCTGGTTTAAACCCACGTAGAATTAGTTTTAGCACTTGTGCCTATTTCGTAAAACATTTATAAAAACAGCGCATGTATTCTCAGTCCCAAAAATATATATAAAAGGGAGCAAATGAAACTCACAATACTGTATTTTGTAGTAAAAATACATATGACGTCATTGAACAAGTGCAATGTTGGCCTTGGATTCACGAACGTATCAATGTTGAGATTCAATATTGCAGAAAAAGTATGTAGACGCAACGGAGATGATAAACACTAGTTTGACTCACGAGCAATACTCCCGAACCATACCCATAACCTCCATAGCTTTAACCCATAATTTCCTTAGCTCTATCCCGCTCGAAAAACAATTTTGAAATCACTAGGACAGCACTCCGTCGTAATATTTTATGTATACTGATAATATCTTGAAATAATACGGAGTAAATATATATGTAAATTGATTGAGGGAGTTTAGAGAAAATATTTTCAAGTTTCTATCAAATAATGAAACCTATTGAATTATATTTATAACAGATTTTTGAATTATTAAAGTGAATTATTAAAATATGAATTATTAAAGTGAATTATTAAAGTATGAATTATTAAAGTGAGTTATTAAAGTATGAATTATTAAAGTGAATTATTAAAGTATGAATTATTAAAGTGAATTATTAAAGTATGAATTATTAAAGTGAATCATTAAAGTGAATTATTAAAGTATGAATTATTAAAGTTAAGGTAAAGTAAAAATAAAGTAAAGGTAAAGTTTAAGTATAGTAAAAGTATAAAACTATGTACGTATAATACGCGTATAAATATATATAATATTAATTTAAATTGTTATATATATTTAATTAAATAAAATATAAATATCGTTATCTTTATCATACTGGTTAAGTAATGAGTTGTTAAAAGTGGTTCTAGATATTTATAAAAGTTATATACGTTTTAATAATAAAGTTCTTTTTAAACTGAAAACGTTTTTGTACGTTTGAAACTAAATCAAATAAATATGATAATTTTGTTTTCCAAAACTAAATATATTTAAGAAGCATTTTGTTTAAAGGTTAAAATAATGGAAATCGTTATATCATAAAACGTTTTAGAAAAGTAAAATCATATATTTTCATAATAGGTTTCAAGTTTTTAAATTACAGTCTGTTGGTGAAGCATGCGATAAAGTTCAAAGGTTAAATAAACGTATGAAATAATCTTAATGAAAAATGTTGAGTTACTTAACTTGTCGATATCCAACATCTAAGTTATTTACACTCCACGTTCTTACTTATAAATCACTTTACCATTTTCCGAATGTCGTCAAAAAGAATAGATTTCTTAAATCACAGTGGACCTTATAACATAGACCCGTAATCATATCACAATGTATCTGATAAATCAATCATTTGATATTATCTTCTAATTCCATCGATAAACATATTGAAAAAAATATGTTCATGTAAAGTATTATACGTTTAGTACTTTATTAATATTTTTTAGTTATAATATATATATATATATACATATATATACATATTTATTTATATATAACGGTTCGTGAATCGTCGGAATTTGGTCGAGGTTATAATGAATGTATGAACATAATTTAAAATTCTTGAGATTTAACTTAACAAACTTTGCTTATCGTGTCGGAATAATATAAAGATAAAGTTTAAATTTGATCGGAAATTTCCGGATCGTCACAGTACCTACCCGTTAAAGAAATTTCGTCCCGAAATTTGAGTAAGGTCGTCATGGTTAACCATAAAACTGTTTTCATGACGAATATGAGTTGATAAATAGAGTTTCATCATTACTGAGTAATGTAGATAAAACGATTCGATTATGTGAAGCGTACGAGGGTAGCTGTCACAACAGTTTGAGATAGAAATTTAACTTTTGACGTAGTCACGGTGGATTTCTGGAATTCAAGGGATTTAAAGAAATCTTTAAAATTTGAATAAAATTTGATTCTTCGGAGATTAAGGAATAGGATCTTCTTTGGTTAAATGCGATAATCTGTTTTGATTGCTCTGTCGGATATTTCATTATGAATCCACCCTCTTTATTTCCTTTATATTTTGGAGTTCCATCCTTTTGTTTTCTCTTCTCGACTTTAAGTCAGCGAATAATGGTTCAGAATTCGTAAGTATGGAGTTTCGAACGAACATGACTAATGTTCTAAGGAAGAAATTGTAATAGCACGATCTTGATTGGTTAAATTACCAGAATTCAAGAGAAAAGACAGAAAATCAAGAAATTATGTTCTTGATATGTTTAGAGATTAGATAGAATGTAAGAGTCGCGTAACATGGCACATGATGACGTTATGGTCTGTGAATCATCATTTTTCATTAGAAACTCAGCATGACTTACTGTAATATAATCACGTTGATCAAGTGTCATTATATTATACTAACTCATGCTTCAGTTCTTAACATTACTTCGAAAACATTCATACTTCAAACTTGAAGATTTCAGATTTTAGAAACTAAACAGTTTCCTTTATGATATAACACTGATATCGTGAAGAGATAAATGATTTCGGACAAGAATACTTATGAAAATATCCTCAGAAATATAGAAGATATTTATGATGATATTTTTGGAATTTCTAAGATCGAAGGTTGATGAAGAAAGATTTTCCGCAAGATGTTAACATGACTTCGAAGCAGGATATTCTCTAAAGATTTCATCGGATCCAGAATTACGTGGATTCTTTGAATATAGGGTTTGGTCCTTGTATTTGTCCTTGGTCTCCTTCATGGTTAGCTCAATCTGTTTTTCAGTACCAAATTTTCTATCGAGCGTTCCCAACATTCCATTCTTTATTATCAAACTTTTGGCCGTTTAGACCATCTACGATTTTACTGTTTTCTCTGCATTTAATGCTACCATATCTGGGTCATCGGTTATCAATCCGAGGTGGTTTCAAGAGAATTGTGTTTTTAGATGATTAAACGTTGATGGTAATATGGTGAAATATAAAAGGTTCCCCGGTAACAATAAAGAGCACGCATATATATCAAAATTATGATATGGTTGATTCGAACGAAAAGTCGAAGTTGATTTGCTGGAGCTGTGATAAAATTTGCTACTTTGAAAAGGAATTGCAAAGTGATTTTCGGTAATAACAACGCCCAGGGAGCTAGCACAGATACGTGTTAAATGTTTACTCAGGTTCCGAGTGTTTTCAGGTGCATAACTATATGCATCGATCTTTTCTTCCGTAGATGAAGTGCGGTTGGTTTATCCTCTCGATTGAGGTGTTTTCAAGAATCATGAAAGATTTGAATGCAGATTGTAATCATCAAGATACAAATGAAGTTTAGGATGAAAACAAGTGGCAAACTTGAAGAATTGTTTAGTTTCATATGTTATAATCAATATTTTAATTCATTATAATTGTCCAATGTTATTAGTCCACAGTCGATAGTCCACAATTAACAGTCCAATAATTCATATATAATTTAATATATAATATTCGAATTAATTAATACGTATCGTGACCCGTATACATGTCTCAAACTCGATCACAACTCAAAGTATATATATTATTGTAGAATCAACCTCAACCCTGTATAGCTAACTCCAGCATTACTGCATATAGAGTATCTATGGTTATTCCAAATAATATATATATATATATATATATATATATATATATATATATATATATATATATATATATGTGTGTCGATATGATATGTCAAAACCTTGTATACGTGTCTCGATATTTAAAATGCGTAAAAATAAATAACAGAAATTAAATGACGATAAATAAAATTGCAAGAATATAAATTGCGATAAATAAATTGTGATAAAAAAAATGTAATCAGTTAGCTAGGAATAGTTAGCTAGGAACAGTTACGTGAATTCTTAACAAAATTTCTCATAGTTAATTTGTTTATTTCTAACAAATTTTATTTTGTCCAATGTTTTCTTCATTATGCCACTTGTTGGATTCTGATAGGTCAAAATCCAAATATAAAATTGGATGAAAATGATTATTCTGCGGTGAACTGATACGTATATCGGTGGTTGTAAGTAGGATAGTAAATGACTATTGAATCAGATTCGAAAAATGTACAATGTAACTTATTAATGTGAAATCTAAATATTCCTCAGGTATTACCTACCCGTTAAAATATTTTCACCATTAACAGTTTGTACAAAAGAATTTTTAATTACAATCTTTATGAAAAAAATATATATATACCTATATATTTTCTTCAGATGTAATCATGGATCTAATGAGTCAATATGATATTAAACTCATTTGATTTACCGTTAGAACAAGAATATATAATCTCTAAAACATTAGAGATTACATAATCGCTATGTCGAATGAAAATAAATGATGTAGAATGTCATGTAGAACAATGATTATACTCAAGGTACAGAATGAGATGTCGAAGCTGGTGACGCGGATGTTGTTGTTGGTGGTACTAGTGCTGTTGGTGCTGAGGCTGGTGATGTTACTGGTGTTGGTGATAATGCAGGTGCTTGCAAATTGTGTACCATGCTCTCTAAAGTTAACACTCGAGCTCCGAGTTCTTTAACTTCTTCTACTAACCCTGGTTGGTTATCGGTGTGAGGTAAAGGTCGGATATCTTCTCTAGTTCCGTTAATGGTAGTCTCAAGACGAAAAATTCTTGCAAAAAGGGTATAAACGGTGTTGCGAACGGGTTCACCGGTTAGCGGGTCAAGTACTCCAAGGTTAGGTGGTAGATTTGGTTCATGATATGGAGTACCTTCTTCCCTTCTCCATAGGGTGAGTATGTCGCGAACCCACCCCCATTTTCTCCAGTAATCACGGTAGTTGATTGGTTAGTGTGCTCCTGTCACGCTGTCTTCGGAGTCAGAGGAACTTGGTCGATTCGTAGAGGCCATCTTAAGCGATCACAGAAAAGATTTTTGGTATGAAGAGTTTAGTGACAGAAATTGATAGTTGGATGGTATTCTCAATGCATAATATGCATAGATATATATAGTACCAGGATCCCTTAAATTACGGAGAAATTTACGAGAGATATCAGGCAAGGTCTACAGTAACAGATACGCTAAGATATGAATTTTGTCTATACACTTATTCATGCAATCAATGCAGTAAAAGGTGTCTAGACTAAGAATAATGAGCAGATAATTTCCTAAAGATGATAAGCAGATGATTTCCGACAAAAATGATAAGCGAAACTTTTGACATGCAGACACGGTCGAAGTCTAGACTCACTAATGCATCCTAACGACTATCAGTTAGATACACTAATGCAGACCTGGTTTGCTAAGACCACCGCTCTGATACCAACTGAAATGACCCGTTCATATACATTATAAACGATTCACAATAGTTGATTACATCGCGAGGTATTTGACCTCTATATGATACATTTTACAAACATTGCATTCGTTTTTAAAAGACAAACTTTCTTTACAATGAAAATTGACGGTATGCACACCATTTCATAATACATCCAACTATAATTGACTTAATAATAATCTTGATGAACTCAATGACTTGAATGTAACGTCTTTCAAAATATGCCATGAATGACTCCAAGTAATATCCTTAAAATGAGCTAATGCACAGCGGAAGATTTCTTTAATACCTGAGAATAAACATGCTTTAAAGTGTCAACCAAAAGGTTGGTGAGTTCATAGGTTTATCATAACAATTATTTCAATATATTAATAGACCACAAGATTTCCGTTTATAAATATATGTACACTCGCAAGTGTATAAAAGTATTCTATAAGTTGTAGGCACCCGGTAACAAGCCTTAACGTTCATGTTTTACCATCTGAAGTACACCAGATCAGGTGTGTTTAAAATAACCTCGAAGTACTAAAGCATCCCATAGTCAGGATGGGGTTTGTCAAGCCCAATAGATCTATCTTTAGGATTCGCGCCTGCTGTACATAGACAAGTAGTTTAATGTTACCAAGCTAAGGGTATATTTCTGGTTTAAACCCACGTAGAATTAGTTTTAGCACTTGTGCCTATTTCGTAAAACATTTATAAAAACAGCGCATGTATTCTCAGTCCCAAAAATATATATAAAAGGGAGCAAATGAAACTCACAATACTGTATTTTGTAGTAAAAATACATATGACGTCATTGAACAAGTGCAATGTTGGCCTTGGATTCACGAACGTATCAATGTTGAGACTCAATATTGCAGAAAAAGTATGTAGACGCAACGGAGATGATAAACACTAGTTTGACTCACGAGCAATACTCCCGAACCATACCCATAACCTCCATAGCTTTAACCCATAATTTCCTTAGCTCTATCCCGCTCGAAAAACAATTTCGAAATCACTCGGACAGCACTCCGTCGTAATATTTTATGTATACCGATAATATCTTGAAATAATACGGAGTAAATATATATATATGTAAATTGATTGAGGGAGTTTAGAGAAAATATTTTCAAGTTTCTATCAAATAATGAAACCTATTAATTCTATTTATAACAGATTTTTGAATTATTAAAGTGAATTATTAAAGTATGAATTATTAAAGTGAATTATTAAAGTATGAATTATTAAAGTGAATTATTAAAGTATGAATTATTAAAGTGAATTATTAAAGTATGAATTATTAAAGTGAATTATTAAAGTATGAATTATTAAAGTATGAATTATTAAAGTTAAGGTAAAGTAAAAATAAAGTAAAGGTAAAGTTTAAGTATAGTAAAAGTATAAAACTATGTACGTATAATACGCGTATAAATATATATAATATTAATTTAAATTGTTATATATATTTAATAAAATAAAATATAAATATTGTTATCTTTATCATAATGGTTAAGTAATGAGTTGTTAAAAGTGGTTCTAGATATTTATAAAAGTTATATACGTTTTAATAATAAAGTTCTTTTTAAACTGAAAACGTTTTTGTACGTTTGAAACTAAATCAAATAAATATGATAATTTTGTTTTCCAAAACTAAATATATTTAAGAAGCATTTTGTTTAAAGGTTAAAATAATGGAAATCGTTATATCATAAAACATTTTAGAAAAGTAAAATCATATATTTTCATAATAGGTTTCAAGTTTTTAAATTACAGTCTGTTGGTGAAGCATGCGATAAAGTTCAAAGGTTAAATAAACGTATGAAATAATCTTAATGAAAAATGTTGAGTTACTTAACTTGTCGATATCCAACATCTAAGTTATTTACACTCCACGTTCTTACTTATAAATCACTTTACCATTTTCCGAATGTCGTCAAAAAGAATAGATTTCTTAAATCACAGTGGACCTTATAACATAGACCCGTAATCATATCACAATGTATCTGATAAATCAATCATTTGATATTATCTTCTAATTCCATCGATAAACATATTGAAACAAATACGTTCATGTAAAGTATTATACGTTTAGTACTTTATTAATATTTTTTAGTTATAATATATATATATATACATATATATACATATTTATTTATATATAACGGTTCGTGAATCGTCGGAATTTGGTCGAGGTTATAATGAATGTATGAACACAATTTAAAATTCTTGAGATTTAACTTAACAAACTTTGCTTATCGTGTCGGAAGAATATAAAGATAAAGTTTAAATTTGATCGGAAATTTTCGGATCGTCACAGTAGAACTGGATTAAGTATTTTTACAATCTTTTGGATGTATGGATTAAGAAAGAAAGTATAGGAATGGTGAGAATAATGGAACGGAAGAGCTTAATTTATAAAGGAAAAATCAGACGTAACAATCGAGATAGATCACCGCAATTGATTATAGAAATCTTAATTTCCTTATTCACCGAAGAATCAAATCTTTTAGATTTTGAAGATTTTCTTAAATCCCTTGAATTCCGGAATTCAACCAATACAACGTCAAAAGTTAAGACGCACCTTATTTTCTAAATTCAACCCTGACTCTGTCAAAAGCTAAGGCAAATCTTTATCTTTTCATTTCACTATTTTGTGATAACTTCACTCATACGCTTCGCATAATCGAATTGTTTTATCTATATTATTCAATAGTGATACAACTCTATTTATCAACTCATATTCATCATGGAAACATTTTTATTGTTAACCATGACCACCTCACTCAAATTTCGGGACGAAATTTCTTTAACGGGTAGGTACTGTGATGACCCGGGAATTTCCGATCAAATTTAAACTTAATCTTAATACCTTTCCGACACGATAAGCAAAGTATGTAATGTTGAGTCTCGAAAATTTTGAACTGTTTCATATATCCACATGACCTTCGACCATTCTCGATGATTCACGAACCTATAATGTATATATAAATGATTATATATGTAAATAGTTATATATAATAAATTAAATATGTTACTGAACTATTATAAGATAACTTAAGGTAACCAAAACTTGTTTATTTGAATATATGGAGTATAATAACTATAAATAATTTTGAATATGATTTGTCAACGATTAAATGTATACCTTAAATTATTTGTTTCAAAATAAATAATTAGTATATCTATCTAAGCAACAAAAACTTAAAATTTAAAACAATTTTATATATAATAGTTGAATATATATATATATATAGATGACTGTAGTATAATTGATGATTGTTTGTTTTTTGTAATATATTAAAATGTATAAATATTAGATTTATGTATATTAAATGTAACTGCAAGTTAAAAATATAACTGTTATGACAAATATTATTATTACTAATTCCATTAATATCAATAATAGTAACATTAATAAATACTAAATATTAAAATTTTAATAAGTTTAATGTAATGATTATCAAAATAAATACTTAAAATATACACATTACTATCAGAATGATTAAAAGTATTATTTAGTTGTAATTTAGATATTATTAGCTAACATGATTACTACATGTATCATATATTGATTATTAGTAATGTTATTATTATTACTAGTATTATAATAATTATTATCATAGTCATATGTTTCATAATCATTTTTATTTAACATTATTAATATCACTATTTTTAAATATTAGTAGTAGTTTTATTGTTGTTAAAAAAATATATTATTATTATAATTTCTGCTACTATTATTAATATTGCACCATAGTTATTTTTATGTTATTAACATTATTTTATTATCTGAATTTATGATATTTAAAAGTATTAATATTATTAATATATATTTATTTATTAAATATTAAGATTAACATAAAAAAAGGGGGCAGATACAAATAATGACGCCTAAGGTAGTATCAAATATCAGATTGATATTTTTCCTTTTGTCTGTTCTTTTTTTTTCTTCCCTGTCCTTCTCATACTCGTGATTTATATGTCGAGGGGATCTTCCATATAATGAAATCGATTAATTCATGTTAAGAAAGATAAGTCATTCAAGTTCTCTTAATATCTTTATCATTACAATTTTTTTTACAGAATCAAAATTTTGTTTTATTTTATTTTTACCCATAACCTATGTTCTTGACAAATTATACCATAATTCAATTTCAACTACCATTTAAAAATCTAAAGATGCAATTGTGTTAGGAATCGTTCACTTGATCTAACGGTAAGATTACAGTCTCCAATTCTTTATGTTTAATTCGAATTTTTGAGTCAAAGGAAATTTTCAAAAAGTCAACGATTATGTTCTTGAAGAAAATTCGAGTATGTTGTTGCAAATTAACTGCAATCAATGATTTCAAGAGTTTCAAGGAGTGAAATACAATCTATTTTATGTTATAAGCTTAACCTCAAACGCTCTCCTTATCTCAATCAATTTTTTTTTCTTTTTGCTTGCTGCGTCGAACAGCAGCGCTCTTATTTTTTTAATATATATATATTTTTTTTTTTGCTTTCCATATATAAACAACTATATTTGTTTACTGATTTTCAAATTACGAAATTGATTCAAACCATAAACTAGTTAAAATGCTTGTTAATTTGATAAATGGGTCGACTAGTTCATTATAGAAGAAGAAGGAAAATAAACAGAAAAAAGAAAACGTGTTAAGTTTATAAAGGGTGATATAAAGTCTGATAAGCAGCAGGCAGAAGAGTGGTGTGTAGTGTTGTTAGATTAATAATAGGTCACGGGTTCGAGCTTGCTGTGGTATAGTTTTTTTTTTTTTTTAAGTTGAGAAGATGGACAATCAGAAGACCATATGGGTTAAATAGATTAACATGGCGAATTAAAAACAGAAAATAGGTAACGGAGCAAATGGTTAGGCGTGTTGGTGATATACGAGAGGTCATTGGTTCGAGTCTGGTTGTGGCCATTCTTTTTGGAAAAACATTTAAGGTAGTCATTTATTACTTAATTATTATTATTTCTTTATTATTACTATTATTATTATTATTATTATTATTATTGTTATTATTATTAGAATTATAATATAAATATTATCATTATTATTATTATGATTTTAATTATTATTAGTATTAGTAGTGTTATAACTATATTATCATTATTACTAGTAAAAGTATTAACTATCAAATATTATAATTATAACTATAGTTACAATTTTAATAATTATTAATATTATAATTAAGTATTAGTAAGTACTATCATAATTATTAGTATTACATTTAAGTATGATGAATATTAAGACCTTATTTATGATTATCATTATTATTATTGATATTATTATTATTAATCTCATTAATATTAATAATAGTATCATTTTTGTGACTATTAGTGTTATTATTATTACTATTAAACAAATGTATTATTATTAACAATATTATTATTTCTATTATTAATATTATCATTTTTAATAAAGTTATTATTATTATTATTATTATTAATAAATCATTAATATCATAAACAGTAACATTAATATTTTTACAAGTATTACTATTAATATCATTGTCATTATCACTAATAGAGTTATTATTAACATAAGTATATTATTAATATTATTAATATTATATTTTTTTTACTAATGTTAGCTTAATATAATTAGAACTACTGTTTCGATAAACAAATGAAATACATACATATATATTTAACACATATAACATAATAAAATTTAATATTTTTATATACAAAATGAACATATAAAACATATATATTACTAACATAAAAATGATATAACTACTACACTTATATACATATATGTGTTCAATTACAACTATGAATATTAATAAATATACAAATGATATAGGTTCGTGAATCCGAGGCCAACCCTATACTTGTTCAATGCCGTTCTACGTATTTTTACTACAAAATATAGTATGGTGAGTTTCATTTGCTCCCTTTTTACTCATTACATTTTTGGGCTGAGAATACATGCAAATGCTTTATTAACTGTTTTACAATATTTATATGTGTGAGTTTATTTGATCCCTTTTACTCTTTACATTTTTGGGCTGAGAATACATGCAAATGCTTTATTAACTGTTTTACAATATTTATATGCGTGAGTTTCATTATTCCCTTTTTAAATGCTTTTGCTATATATATTTTTGGGACTGAGAATACATGCGCAATTTTTATAAATATTTTACGAAATAGACACAAGTAATCGAAATTACATTATATGGTTGAATAATCGAAATCGAATATGCCCCTTTTTATTAAGTCTGTTAATCTAAGAATTAGGGAACAGACACCCTAATTGACGTGAATCCTAAAGATAGATCTATCGGGCCCAACAAGCTCCATCCAAAGTACCGGATGCTTTAGTACTTCGAAATTTATATCATGTCCGAAGGAGGATCCCGGAATGATGGGGATATTCTTATATGTATATTGTGAATGTCGGTTACCAGGTGTTCAATCCATATGAATGATATTTTTGTCACTATGCATGGGACGTATGTTTATTAGAAATGGAAATATGAAATCTTGTGGTCTATTAAAATTATGAAATGATTATTTATGTTAAACTAATGAACTCACCAACCTTTTGGTTGACACTTTAAAGCATGTTTATTCTCAGGTATGAAAGAAATCTTCCGATGTGCTTTTACTCATCTTAGAGACATTAATTGGAGTCATTAATGACATATTTCAAAAGACGTTGCATTCGAGTCGTTGAGTTCATCAAGATTATTATTAAGTCAATTATAGTAAGATATATTATGAATTGGTATGCATGTCGTCAACCTTAGATGAAATGAAAGATTGTCTTTTCAAAAACGAATTCAATGTTTGTAAAATGTATCATATAGAGGTCAAGTACCTCGTGATGTAATCAACTGTTGTGAATCGTTTATAATCGATAAGGACTTCGTCCGGATGGATTAGGACGGGTCTTCACAACGCATAAACACGATCGACATATATAAAATTGGTTAGAATGATTTTTAACAAAAATTGTAGCGAATCTTGTGTGCATGCATTATTCGTTAACACAAACATTTTCAAAATACCCGTCAAATTTAAGTCATGCCATCCAATGAGCTTATAAACACTCCTCGTTATTTTTTGATTACGGTGAGACCTAATCGAATTATAGCCACGAGGTGAATTTTCAGTTACGAGTGATACTAGGCTGAATTTCCACTGTTTCCAAATTGGACGACTTAATCGTATTCACAATGAGATCTGAGTTCGAGGCAAGGATGGGACAAACATGCCAACAGATAATAGTGGTTTGTTAGACTAAACATATCTCAAGGTCCCATAAAGATCTAAGAGTTGCACCTGTGATGCAATTAGTACTCGCTACCTACCAGTAGACTCTATAAATGCTAGCTGATCAACAGATGTAGTTATAGAACCTCTATGTGGATCTTAAGCTTTCGTAAATTAATTGTTTTTAAATATATTAAAACTAGAGTAATTAATTTATTAAAGTATTATATCGAAAATACTAAAATTGAACTTTGTTCTTTTGTAGATGTCAAACAATCAAAATGTAAACCAAAACACCCTCCGTTCTTTGTTGGAGAAGGAGAAACTTAATGATTTAAACTTCCTCGATTGGTACCGCAACCTGAGAATTGTTCTCAAATATGAAGGGAAGTTGAACAAAATTGAAGAACCCTTACCCGAAGCTCCTCCTGAGACAGCTACTGCTGCTCAAAAGAATGCTTATCAGAAGTTGTTTGATGAGCAAGAGAAGATAGCTTTAATCATGCTTGCTAGTATGACTTCTGACCTCCAAAAGTAAATGGAAGATCGTACAGCATATGATATGATGACTGAGCTGAAAAATTTGTTTCAAAAACAGGCTAGTCAAGAGTTATATGAAACTTATAAGCTTCTTCAAACATGCAAAATGGAGGAGGGTCAATCAGCGAGCTCTCATGTCTTGAAAATGAAAAGCTACATTGACCAATTGGAAAAATTTGGAACTACCTTGCCACCTAACTTGGCTGTGAACACGGTTTTGGTTTCACTACCAAAATCTTATCACCAATTTGTAATGAATTATAATATGCAAGGTTGGGAGAAATCTCTGGCATATGTGCACTCGATGCTCAAAACTGCTGAACAGGATATTCCATATAAGGTTTCCAATCCAGGTGTCCTGATGATTAGGGATGGTAAGGTGAAAAAGAATAAGCCGAAAACTTGGGGAAAAGGAAAAGGCAAGTCAATTGCTAAGAAGAAAATTCCACCGCCTCCCAAGAAAGAAAACCCAGCAAAAGACGCCGAATGTTTCCACTGTGGAAAAGTTGGCCACTAGAGGAGGAATTTGTGATAACCCGAGAATTTCCGACTAAACTTAAACTTAATCTTTATATGATTTCGATACGATAAGCAAAGTCGGTTAGGTTGAGTCTCAAAAACTTTGAACTGTGTTCATGTATTCATTGAACTTCGACCATTTCTGACGATTCACGAACCATTATTTGTAAATAGATAGGTATATATTTAAATAGGTAAATATAAATAATTATATATAAGAAAACTGTTATATGCTATTGTTGTTATTAATTATATGTAAATTAATATAAGATATAATAAATTTTATTATTAAATGAATATATAAAGTATACTATATATATGTGATTTTGAATTTATTTAGTGAACGACGGTGTCACTAATTTATCATTCGATCAATATTAAGCAAGTTAAATTCAAACTATTGTAATTTCGAAATAAACGGTGATCCGAAAATAAGTTAAACGGATTATAGCTTTGTTAAAATATAATTAGAATCTATTTGATTAATTTTAACATTTAGTATTTTTACTTGGGGTTGGGAGCTCATAATTAATTTAATTTTTATTTAAATAATTGTATATAATTAATGACCGATTTTACACCCTAAAAGACTGAAATAAATAAAGATAATTAATATAAAAATTTGGGATTTTTTTCTGAAGTTATTTATCCACCACAGATTAACAACAGAGTACGAAATTTAGCCCGTAATAAGCTACGGCTAACTAATTGAACATTTTATTTTCATTGATTATCATAATTATTATTATATTATTATTATTTAAACTTATTGATTTTTGTTTTCTTTATTTGATTGAAACGTCTAACCAAATATGAATCAAGAGTCAAAATTGTGATGGAATTACTGTTTTTAATTTCCACTTTATCCTTGATTGATTACGTAAATTATAAGGTAATTATACTATGAATCTGTGATAAATTGTTCCCTTTCTTCATCTATTAAAACTTATATACATACAAGCAAAGGCACACTTCTTTCTTCTTGCTCCTGACAACACCAATCACTCTACAACTCACCACATCACCATCTTGTCACCTTTACAAACATCATAAAATCGCCACCTTTAGATAAACTACAACCATCATCAACGTATCAAGTAACCTGATGTACTTCATGTATCTATCGTACAAATCACATCCTGCAATTTATTTCCTTTGCTGCTGTTATGATTATATATTTTTTTAGCCGTCAGGGCTGCTGCAACCAAGGTTGGAGAACTCGGATCTCGGGGAGATCTCGTTTGGACATTTTTGAGGAGATCTCGGCATCTCGGAAAAATCTCGGGGAGATCTCGGACGTTGACTTGTGTTGACTTTCTAGTTTTTTTAATATAAATATGTATAAATATATAAATATATGTATATTTATATGGATTTTTACGAGAAAATTTGAGAAATGACCGAAAACTTAGAAGAAAATCCGAGAAATTGCGAGAAAGTCTGAGAAATTACGAGAAAATCCGAGATCTCATCGAGAAAATCCGAGAAATCGTGACGTTGACCGAGATTTTAACCGTTGACCGAGAAATCTCAACGAGATGGGAAAATATTCTCGGCTGAGTTTTGAAACCGAGATCTCCCCGAGATCTCGCCGAGAAATTCCGAGATCTGCAACACTGGCTGCAACATATCTAAACAGCCACCAATAGTAACTATTGCCGCTACTTTTATTTTTTCTGTTTCTCGCTAGTTCATAAACCCGGATACTACCACAATCACCTACTCGATGTTCCTGCAGCTGTGATAAATCAATAAGAGTATTACAATCTGTGTGTTATTTACTCAATCATCACCTAATTAAAAATCACGATTCCTGTTACACCACTACTACATACCATCTATTTACATCATTTATTTTATTTCTTTCGAAACCCATAATGAAAATCACCACCTTAGACATCACCTTCATAACCTTCGGTCTTCACACACAACATCATCAACCATCAATCACCATAGTAAACAAACCATCCATAACCACCGCAACCAATCACCACTTCCAACACCACCTTGAATCACCAACGAACTAGCTACTATGTGTACTCCTTCATTTCTGTTCCAACAAGACCCATCCGACATTTTTTTTTTATTTTTTTATTCTTCTTCTTGGTTCATACTCGAATAACCCAACACCACAGCTTATTTAAATCTCTGTTGAGCCCTTGTGAATTCACCATCACTAAACAACTACACCCACGACACCAAAACAGCAGCCAACAGGAATAATTGCAGTTGCTATCTCTTTTCTGTTCAACCCCTTCGATTATCTGTTTCTGTCAATGCAGCCATCTGTAGCTGCTTCTTTCGTGAACTAGACCCACATGTGTTTAAATAAATAAGAACGTATGATTATATATGATGAGGTGGGCTATTGATAATAATAAATATAATTAAAGATGATACACATGATCATACTTAATTATTCATTATTCACAAAGTAATATTATTCAATTTGATGTGAGATTTTTTTTTATGATTATATGTGAATGGAAGATGAGGTATTGATGATAAGAGGATGATGATACATGATAAACCGTAACCCTTTTGATTTCGTAAAGTAAATTGGGTCAACTAAACCATTTTTGGATTGGACTAGTGTTGGGCCACGTTTTTTGTTTTCACAGTTGGGCCGAATTAAATCTGGCCTAAATCAAACTTGCTGTATGATTAGTAACTAGAACGAGTTGAATTGTGAAGGAGACGGAAACAGATAGTATACGGGGTATATATTTATGAGATGAGTATAAATTAGAAAAACTGAAGTGGTGGAATGGGTGAGGATGTTAGGGTTGAACGAGAGGTCGCGAGTTCGAGCCCGGGCATGGGCAATTATTTTTCTATTTTTGGAGCTTGTTTCATTAAGGTAGCACTTTTATTATTTTTGTTATTATTATTATCATCATTTTTACTAACACTACTATTATTTATTATTATTATTAGTATCTTTATTTTTATAAAAATATTACAACTTTCTATTATAAATATTATTTTACCAAATAAAGTAATAGTTATATATAAACATATCTTAATATAATTCTATATATATATATATATATATATATATATATATATATATATATATATATATATATATATATATATATATATATATATATATATATATATATATATATATATATAAGGATATGAATCTTATTACATTATATAATATAAATAAACTTAGTCGATTAAATGTGATATGTGTTAATATATATGAATAATATAGGTACGTGAATTCGAGGCCAACCCTACACTTGTTCAGTGTCGTCATATGTATTTTTACTACAAAATACAGTATTGTGAGTTTCATTTGCCTTTTTACACTTTATATTTTTGGGCTGAGAATACATGCGCAATATTTATAAATGTTTTACACAATAGACACAAGTACGTGAAACTACATTCTATGGTTGAATTATCGAAATCGAATATGCCCCTTTTTATTAAGTCTGGTAATCTAAGAATTAGGGAACAGACACCCTAATTGACGTGAACTCTAAAGATAGATCTATCGGGCCCAACAAGCCCCATCCAAAGTACCGGATGCTTTAGTACTTCGAAATTTATATCATGTCCGAAGGAGGATCCCGGAATGATGGGGATATTCTTATATGCATATTGTGAATGTCGGTTACCAGGTGTTCAATCCATATGAATGATATTTTGTCTCTATGCATGGGACGTATGTTTATGAGAAATGGAAATATAAAATCTTGTGGTCTATTAAAATTATAAAATGATTATTTATGTTAAAGTAATGAACTCACCAACCTTTTGGTTGACACTTGAAAGCATGTTTATTCTCAGGTACGA
Source organism: Rutidosis leptorrhynchoides (assembly GCF_046630445.1). Taxonomy (NCBI): domain Eukaryota; kingdom Viridiplantae; phylum Streptophyta; class Magnoliopsida; order Asterales; family Asteraceae; genus Rutidosis; species Rutidosis leptorrhynchoides. The sequence goes on from NC_092342.1 coordinate 147,152,380, forward strand.
AAGAAATTTTCCGCTGTGCATTTGCTCATTTTAGAGATATTACTTGGAGTCATTCATGAAATATTTCAAAAGACGTTGCATTCGAGTCGTTGAGTTCGTCAAGATTATTATTAAGTCATTCATAGTTAGATATATTACAAAATGGTATGCATGTCATCAACTTTCGATGTAATGAAAGATTGTCTTTTCAAAAACGAATGCAATGTTTGTAAAATGTATCATATAGAGGTCAAGTACCTCGCGATGTAATCAACTGTTGTGAATCGTTTATAATCGATATGGACTTCGTCCAGATGGATTTGGATGGGTCCTTTTAGAATTGTCCTTCCTACCTATCTGAGTTGAGAAAAGGCAAAGCTGGCCAGACCAACAAATTAGGTATATTTCATATACAGTTATATACTTTTTCTAGTGATTTCTGGATTTTTGATACTAGTTGTGGTACTCACATCTGTAGCAATATGCAGGGAATGAGAAGAAGTAAGAGACTGAAGAAAGACACACTAGACTTAAGAGTGGGCAATGGAGCTCGAGCTGTTGGTGAAGCTATAGGCACCTATGAGCTTACTCTACCTAGTGGTCTTATTGTTTTGTTGGAACAATGTCATTATGCTCCGAGTATTACGAGCAATGTAATTTCAGTTTCTCTTTTGAAAAATGTTGGTTTTGAACTTACATTTACGCACTTTGGTATTTCAGTTTCTAAGAATAATGTATTTTATTTTAATGCTATTCCACGTTATGGTATTTTTGAAATTGACATGCATGGTGTGATTTCAAATAATAATTCTGTATATACCTGTACTGCCAAACGTGTCAAGAAAGACTTGAATAATACCTATCTATGGCATTGTCGTCTTGGTCTTATAAACAAAAAACGCATTTCAAAACTCCAATCTGATGGGTTTTTGGAATCAACTGGCTCTGAGTCATTTGATGTATGCGAGTCATGTTTATGTGGAAAGATGACAAAGGTTCCTTTCTTCGGTTTAGGTAAAAGAGCTAAAGATCTTTTAGGACTAATACATACTGATGTATGTGGCCCTTTTAGAACTATGTCTAGAAATGGTGAATCATACTTCGTTACATTTACTGATGATTATAGTAGATATGGTTATGTTTTCTTGCTAAAACATAAACATGAAGTTTTTGAAACATTCAAAATCTTCCAAAATGAAGTAGAGAATCAACTTGGAAAGACCATTAAAGCCCTTCGCTCTGATCGGGGAGGGGAATATATGAGTTAAGAGTTTTTAGACCACCTGAAGAATCGTGGGATTGTCTCACAGTTCACTCCACCTTACACACCACAACACAATGGTGTGTCGGAGCGGAGGAATCGAACTTTACTTGATATGGTTTGATCTATGATGAGTCTAACTACTCTGCCGATGTCTTTTTAGGGTTATGCATTAGAGTCTGCTGCACGCATACTCAATATGGTTCCAACCAAGAAGGTAGAAAAGACACCATATGAATTATGGCATGGAAAGAGTCCTAAGTTGTCTTATTTGAAAGTCTGGGGTTGTTAAGCGTATGTGAAACGTGACACTTCAAACAAGTTAGAACCCACAAGTATCAAATGTCACTTTGTGGGATACCCAAAGAAAACAATGAGTTACTACTTTTACTACCAAGCTGAAAACAAAGTGTTTACTGCTCGGTTTGCTGAATTCTTTGAAAGAGATCTTCTCTTACAAGAAGTCAGTGGGAGTAAAGTAGATCTTGAAGAAATTCAAGAATCACAAGTAACATACCTTCTGAAGGCACTAGCCAACCGCACGTTGAAGCTGAACATACTGTTAGTGAGCCAGAACATGTTGCACCTATACTTCGTAGATCTAGTAGAACTCCTCATCAACCTGAGAGGTTAAATCTTCTGATTAATTCAGATGAACCTCATCTAGGGGATTATGATGAACCCTCTAGTAATGGTGAAGCCATGTCAGATCCATAATCTGACAAATGGGGAGATGCTATGAAGGCAGAGATGCAGTCCATGAAAGATAATCAAGCATGGGATTTGATTGATCTTCCACCCAATTGCAAGACAGTGGGGTGTAAATGGGTCTTTAAGAAGAAGGCTGACATGGACGGTAATGTAAATACTTTTAAGGCTCGGTTGGTGGCAAAAGGTTATACTCAAACTCAAGGAATTGATTATGAGGAAACTTTTTCACTAGTTGCGAGCATTAAATCAATTAGGATACTTATTGCCATAGCTGCTTTTCATGATTATGAAATATGGAAAATGGATGTCAAAACCGCTTTCCTAAATGGCGACTGATAGTTACAGCTAAGGGGTATAAAATACTATTAAATTTTACAAGGAAATACTATTAAATACGATACAATTTTACACAAGATATTTATTTATTTATAGAATAGATATACTTAAACCTTGCTACAACACTTATAGGCAGTGTACCTAATCGTACAGTAGTGTAGTTTTTAGTAAGTCCGGTTCGTTCCACAGGGAAAAATCTTTAAACAAAGCTTAACGCTATATTAGTTTAATTTATAAAAATACAAATATATATATAAGTAATATTATTATTTTAAAGGGGGGTTTTTACCGTTTAATGACCGGTTTGTCGATTTTTAAAACTTTAGTCGCAGTTAAAACCTAATGTAAAATATTAAATAAATAAAAGACTTAATTTAAAGCGTAAAGTAAATAACAATAATGAAATTGCGATAAATAAAATTGCAATAAAATAAAATTACGATAATTAAAAAGTACGATAATTAAAAGTGCAATTAAATACAATAACAATAAATAAAAATGCAATTAAATACAATAACAATAAATAAAAGTGCGATAATTATAAGTGCAATTAAATATGAAATAAAATAATTATGCTTATTTAAACTTCCGTAATCATGATGTTTGACGTGTTGATTTTAATTTACTCCCATGGGTTAATTGTCCTTTGTCCTGGATTATTTAATATGTCGATACGGATTTGTCCATAATAGTCAATCAGTCATAAATATAAAGAGCGAAAGCCTTCGCAAATTATTCTTATTCCCGAAGTCAAATATTCCAACTAATTGGGGATTCGAATTGTAACAAGGTTTTAATACTTTGTTTAATGAATACACCAGGTTATCGACTGCGTGTAAACCAAGGTTTTACTACTTTGTTAACAATTACACCAATTACCCTTGAATGTAATTCACCCCTGTTTCAACAAGTCTATTAACTATTAATCCAGTTCCGTGTCCGGTAAAATGAATAATTATTGGTATTTATAGATATCCCGCCCACCGTACCCAGTCAAGCGTATGTGGTTATATATAAATACGTCAAATTATAAGTTTGTATATTAAATTAACAAGGTATTGTTTAGTTAATATAAAACCAATTAATAGCCCATAGTCTAATTTCCACAAGTGTCGTTCTTTTATCCAAACCCTAATTATGGTACAAAGCCCAATTACCCAATTTTAGTAATTAGCCTAACATCATGATTACTTCGATTTAAATAAGCATAATAATAACTTAGTTACGAGACATTAATGTAAAAAGGTTGAACATAACTTACAATGATTAAAAATAGCATAGCGTTACACGAACAGAATTTCGACTTACACCCTTACAACATTCGCTAACATACTCTTATTATTAGAATTAAAATTAAAATTAAAATTAAAATATAAATATAAATATTTATGTATAGATAGAGAGATGGATGGATTTAGGATATTTTTTACGATCAGAATGCGCGAGCTTTTATAGGCAGTTTCAGAAATTGGGGCTCCGCGAGTCGCGGCCTTTTTTCACTACAAACTCCGCAAGTCGCGGAGTTCGTAAAACCAGCTCACACAAGTTTGTCTTTTAATTTGCCGACGGTATTTAAATATAAATATAATATATAAATAATTTTTAAGAATTATTTAAATATTATATTATATTTATGTGCATAGTTGACTCGTAATTTTTAGTCCGTTGCGTCGAGCGTTGAGAGTTGACTCTGGTCCCGGTTCCGGATTTTCGAACGTCCTTGCGTACAATTTAATATCTTATACTTTGCGTTTTGTAACTTGTACTCTTGTCATTTTTAGACGTTTCTTATCAATAATTGGAACCTCTTTGATTGTATTTTGTACTTTTGAGCTTTTTGGTCGTTTGCGTCTTCAATTCGTCGAATCTATCTTTTGCCTTCACCTTTTATTATTTAAACGAATATCACTTGTAAATAGAACAATTGCAACTAAAAGCTTGTTTTTCTTGAGGAATAATGCTATGAAATATATGTTCGTTTTTAGCATTATCAAATATTCCCACACTTAAGCGTTGCTTATCCTCAAGCAATATAGTCTTGAAATACTAGAATCACTTCTTTATTCTTCACACTTTGTACATCAGTGATTTATTTACGGCGGTATAAACAATGGTAGTAACGATGTGGTTTACAGTCTCACATGGCTATAAAAATTTAGATCCATTAAGGAAATTGGATCTTTATGAAAACATTTGATCTTTTGAAAATTAAATCTAGTTTTTACCCTAGATAAGTTTTTCGGAATAACCCTTCACCGGTGTTTGCAAATTCTTTTTGTGGGTTTGGTGGGTTTCAGATTTGAAAATTTTAGCTCAAAACTTGTGGTTTTGTGTCACCCACTTGCTAACCTTGTAATGGGAAAGCAACACGTCCAGTATACTTGCTCCGTATATTACCTTTCGGTAAACTACCGTCCGGTTGTAAAGGAAAGCGTTGAACAAGCAACTGTTAAGGCAATGTCCCGTGATATGCTTTTAATTATGGTCTATAACGTGTCGGACGCAATTACTATCCTTTGTAGGAGCAATAGTAAAGCTCACCCTTATAATTTTCCGGTCAGGCACAAGGTCCTGTCTTTGACCATGCTATGCAACCACCGTTCTTACGGTTGACACCCGAATTAGTTCAGGTGACCTAATGAATTCCAAGTGAATTCCTAGGATTTTACATTCAATGGTAATGAACGCATTGAAAATGGGTTTTTAGAAAACAAATCGGTTTTAATTTGATCAAAATATTTTCTCGTTCAAGCTCGAGTTTAGATATCATCGAATTCCACGAGTTTGTAATTCTCAATCTTTAAGGTCAATCTCTAGGATTGAGTAATATCAGTCTTAAAAGCTGATTTTTGATCTTTTAAGGAGATTATCCTTTCTGGGGATCTGATTCATTAGTCTTATCAAGCTAATTTGCACGGTGCCCTTCCCATTTTACGAGACAGATCCTCTCATGGTTAGGATAAGTCTGACCACTTGGCGACCCTGTTTGATGCTGAGGTCCATGGATTTCCTGCTGATTTTAGTGATGACTTTTCTAGATTTTTCGTCAACCTACAGCTGGTCTGAACGACAACTTCATGACCTAAATTGAAAGGATCCGTTCATATACATTATAAACGATTTACAATAGTTGATTACATCGCGAGGTATTTGACCTCTATATGATATGTTTTACAAACATTGCATTCGTTTTTAAAAGACAAACTTTCTTTACATCAAAAATTGACGGCATGCATACCATTTCATATTACATCCAACTATAATTGACTTAATATTAATCTTGATGAACTCAACGACTCGAATGCAACGTCTTTCAAAGTATGTCATGAATGACTCCAAGTAATGTCCTTAAAATGAGCTAATGCACAGCGAAAGATTTCTTTAATACCTGAGAATAAACATGCTTTAAAGGTCAACCAAAAGGTTGGTGAGTTCATTAGTTTATCATAATCAATCATTTTCGTAATAGTAATAGACCACAAGATTTCAGTTTCTATAAATATCCGTACACTCGCGAGTGTATAAAAGTATTCTATAAGTTGTAGGCACCCGGTAACAAGCCTTAACGTTCATGTTTTACCCTCTGAAGTACACCAGATCAGGTGTGTTTAAAATAACCTCGAAGTACTAAAGCATCCCATAGTCAGGATGGGGTTTGTCAGGCCCAATAGATCTATCTTTAGGATTCGCGCCTACCGTACATAGACAAGTAGTTTAATGTTACTAAGCTAAGGGTATATTTCTGGTTTAAACCCACATAGAATTAGTTTTAGTACTTGTGCCTATTTCGTAAAATATTTATAAATCAGCGCATGTATTCTCAGCCCAAAAATATATATAAAAGGGGAGTAATGAAACTCACCATACTGTATTTCGTAGTAAAAATACATATAACGTCATTTAACAAGTGCAAGGTTGGCCTCGGATTCACGAACCTATATTAATTATATATATTTATATGTTGGTCAATATTTGTCTAACAATTTTTGGTCAAGTCATACTCATAGTGTACCACAATCCTAATGCTCGAGACTAATATGCAAAAGTCAACAAAAGTCAACTTAACCCAAAATGACTTCTAAAATTTATACGTGTTTATTATATAACTTAACTATAGTCATTTTATATATTTAAATATATTTATTAGATTTTATAATAATAAAAGTCATTTATTAATAAAAATTTATATTAACGTTTATATATGATAAAATATACTTTTATATATCTTAAGTAGTAAAATTTATAAAGTTCACTTAATATCGTAAAACTATAGTGGTAAGTATTATTAATGTAATTATATTACGCGTGGTGAAAAATATCTTTGTATCCCCTATTTATTTGATAAAATAATATTGATCATAATAATAATAAGTAAAAGTTGTATTATTTTGTAATAATAATTATTATTATTCTATAAAAAAAATAACAATATTTATATTTACTAAAAATGTTATTATGATAAAATGATAATACTAACATAATAGTAATAATGATATTTTATAATATCAATGATATTTCTATTAAAATAATAACGACGATAGTAATAATAATCATTTTAACAATAATACTAAAATTCAGTTGACTATAACTTCTAATCCGTTCATCGAAACCATTCGATATCTAAATGAAAAGTTCTTAATTTTTCGCTATCTTTCCAATGACATGCATATCATATACCATATCTCAGTAGCATATGTATCTAAATCAGGATTCAACAAACCTATCTAAGGACAATATCGAATGTACAAGCATGCATAATCCTATATACTCGAGCACTAGTCAGGGATACACTATTGAAATATAAAAGTTAAGTTATGAGTGCTCACGTATCAATATTGAGATTCAATATTGCAGGAAAGTACGTAGACGAAACTAAAATGATAAACGTAAGGTTGACCTCACGAGCAATACCCTCGATCAATACCCATAACCTCCATAGCTATAACCCATAATTTCCTTAGCTCTATCCCGTTTGAAAACTTATTTAAAAATCGTCTGAATATAACTCCGTCGTAGTATTTTATGTATACTAATAATATCTTGAAATAATACAAAGAAAATATATATGTGTAATTCGATTGAGAGAGTTTAGAGAAATATATTTTCAAGTTTCTATGAAATAATAAAACCTATTGAATTCTATTTATAATAGATTTTTGAATTATTAAAGTGAATTATTAAAGTGAATTATTAAAGTATGAATTATTAAAGTATGAATTATTAAAGTGAATTATTAAAGTATGAATTATTAAAGTTAAAGTAAAGTAAAAGTAAAGTAAAGGTAAAGTTAAAGTATAGTAAAAGTATAAAACTATGTACGTATAATACGCGTATAAATATATATAATATTAATTTAAATCGTTATATATATTTGATAAAATAAAATATAAATATCGTTATTTTATCATACTAGTTAAGTAATGAGTGGTCAAAAAGAATAGATTTCTTAAATCACAGTGGACCTCATAACATAGGCCCGTAATCATATCATAATGTATCTGATAATTCAATCATTTGATATTATCTCTTAATTCTGTCAATAAATATATCGAAACAAATACGTTCATGTAAAGTATCATATATCTAATACTTTGTTAATGTTTTCAGTTAATATTATATATTATATATACATATCTATATACACATAATTGTTCGTGAATCGTCGAACACGGTCAAAGGATAATTGATTACATGAATGTAGTTCCAAACTTTTTGAGATTCAACATTACAAATTCTGCTTATCGTGTCGGAAACATATAAAGGTTAAGTTTAAATTTGGTCGGAAATTTTCGGGTCGTCACAGTACCTACCCGTTAAAGAAATTTCGTCCCGAAATTTGATCGAGGTCGTCATGGCTAACTATAAAAATGTTTTCATGATGAATATGAGTTGATAAATAGAGTTTTATTATCATTGAGTAATATAGATAAAACAATTTGATTACGCGAAGAGTATAAGTGAAGCTATCGCAAGAGAGTGAAATGAGTAAACGTATATTTATTTTAACCGAAGACGTAGTTATGATTGATTTCCAGAATTCATTGGATTTAAAGAAAATCTTTGCAATAAGATTTGGTTCTTCGGCGATTAAGAAAATCATGACCTTCTTTGATTAAATGCGATAATCTGTCTCGATTTCTCTGTCTGATATTTTACTATAAATCCACCCCCTTCGTTTCTTTATTTCCACAGCTCACACCTTCTAGTCTTTCTCCCCAATTCATACTTTAAAGCATTCGTTAATATGCTTCATCCAGTATTGATTCTTGATATACTCTTAACTTTCATATCTGTCATTCTTCTTTTTCATCTACCACCGGAGGAAGTTATTTTCTTCTACCATTACCTTGGGGTTATTGTGTTTTTCATTCTCCCGTGTCTTTATATTGCTATACGCATTGATATACACGGTTTGTAATTTTGAGGTTGTTATCGGGCTTTATATTCTCCATTATATTTCGGAGCTTCATGCTTTCATTTTCTCTTCCCAGCCTTAAGTCAAGCGGATAATGGTCCAGAATTCGTAGATATGAATTTTTGGATGAACATAGTTAATGTTCCAAGAAGAAAATCGTAATGGCACGATCTTAATTTGGCAACTTACCAGAATATATGAAAATATAGAGCTATCAAGATGATATGTTCTTAATATGTTTGGAAATTGGGTAGAATGTAAGAGTCGTATAAATAGTACATGATGACGGTATGTTCTATGAATCATCACGTTCCATTAGAAACTCAGCATGACTTACTGTAATATAATCACGTTGATCAAGTTTCATTATATTATACTAACTCATGTTTCAGTTCCCAACACTGCTTTAAAAACATTCCTATTTTAAATTCGAATTTTTTTTCTTCAGAATTTAGAAACTAACACAGTTTCTTTTTATGTTGTAACGCAGATATTGCGAAGAGATAAAAGATTTCGGATAAGAATAGTTGTGAAAATATCTTCAGGAATATCGAAGATATTTATAATAAAAGATACGATAATATCTTAGAATTCTTAACATAGATGGATGATGAAGAAGATTTGTCTGTGAAGGTTTAGAATAAGAAGTAAGGTGTTTGCTAACGATTTCAGTAGACACTGAAACATTTGGATCCTTTGAAGGCAGGTTTAGTCTTTGTGATTTGTCCACAGCCTCCTTCATGGTATGCTCAATCCATTTTCCAGTTTCAAACATTTTCTTTTTCTCAGCTTTACCACCATACTATTCTTTATCATCAAACTTTTGACTATTAAAGTCGTTTACAGTTTTTGCTGCTTCATCAGCATTTTTCCAATTTCGAAGAACTAGTTCATAGTTTGGGATGTTTTTCAGAAAATTCACAGTCGAAATATGTAAGTCTAGGAGATAGACGTTATATGTATACATATAACTTTTAACGTAAAATTGTCGCGAAATTCAAAATACTGATTGCTAATTCCCAGTAGTTGGTGTGACAATTATTGTTACAGGATGTAGGTGAGTACATGATGGGGTTTTAATGAATAAGTATAGTGGATTTTCGGAGAGGCTTAAGTCGAAAGTTAATGAAGTTGTTGATAAGTTTACTGCTAATTGTGACGAGATATGAAAGGTTCCCCGATAACCATGATGAAGGGTTTATTCGTATAAACAAATGAAGGTGATTTGCTGGAGCTGTGACAAAACTGTCTATTTTGGAAAGAGATTGAAAAATTATATTTGGTAATAAATATCAAAGGATCTGACATGGATACATGTTAAACTATAACTTTGGTTTCGAGAGCTTTTCAGGTGCATGACAGTGGGTAATGTGTGGTTGGATAATCATCTCGCATGTCTTTAGGAATTTCGAAGTGTTTGAACACATATTGTAATTGTTAATATACATATGATGTTCTAAGATTTTGAATGATACAAATATTTTTGTGAGTTCCATGAATAGAAATGAGGTTCTAGGACAGTTTTAAAGTCAAAGTATAGTTTTGAAAGATGTAGGAATCTAAGAGTGATGATTTCGGTTATATCTTGAATCGAATTCTGAGATTTTAAAATCAGAATATGTAATTAGATTTTGAATGAGTATGGTTGTTTTGATTTCTATAAAAGAGTGTATATTGTTGTCAAAGTAGGGAGTATAATGGATGACTTGCTGAATCAGATTCGAAGAATGTAACATATTAATTGTGAATTAATATATCTCTAGGGTATTACCTACCTGTTAAAAAAAAATTCACAATTAATATTTTGTACAAAAGAATTTTATTACAGTCTTTATGGAAATATATATGTGTATATTTCTTCAGATGTAATATAGATTTAATGAGTTAATATTAAATTAAACTCATTTGATTTATGGTTAAGGCTAGGATAGATAATTTCTAAACTTTAGAAATTACATAATCGCCGTAGAATGTTTCCCCAATGAAGTTATGAATCAATACTTAATCGTTGTGGTATTCCTTGGTATCTACATGGCGTATGACGTCGATGCTCGTGGGACAGATTGTGAAGTTGAGGTTTGCGATGCGCTTGTTGTTGGTGGTGGTAATGGTACTGTTGATGTTGTTGATGGTGGTACTGGTTATGCTGCTGGTGCTGCTGCTGGTGTTTGTAACCTTTGCACCATATTCTCCAAAGCCACTACCCGAGCGCGAAGCTCGTTGACTTCTTCTATTACACCGGGGTGATTGTCGGTTCGGACGAGCGGATAAATAAGATCTAGAATTTGGTGTAGTATATAATCATGACGAGATACTCTGGAAATGAGAGAGAAAATGGTGTTTCGGACAGGTTCGCCAGTAAGTGCTTCAGGTTCATTGCCAAGAGGGCAATGTGGTGGATGAAAGGGATCACCTTCTTCTTGTCTCCAATGGTTAAGTAGATTACGAACCCATCCCCAATTCATCCAGAATAGATGATGGCTAATTGGTTGATCCATTCCGGTCACGCTGCTTTTGGAGCTCATGTGGAAATCCATATCGGCATAGCTGTCGGAATCCGAGGAACTCAAACTGGTTGAGGGATCCATCTTGTATGATCAGGGAAAGAATTTTTTTGTATGAAATAGATTGTAGAATTTAGATTTGGTATTCTTCAATACATAATTTACATATGTATATATAATACCAAAATCCCATAAATTACGGAGGAATCTTTGAAAGATGTCAGTCAAAGTTCACAGTAACAGATATGCTAAGATAAGAATTCGTCTATACACTATTATGCAATAAATGTAGGAAAACACGTCTAGACTTAAGAATGATAAGCAGGTAATTTCCTAAGGGTGGTAAGTAGATGATTTCAGACTAAAAATGATAAGCAAAACTTTTGACATGCAGACACGGTCGAAGTCCAGACTCACTGATGCATCTTAACAACTATCAGTTAGACACACTAATGCAAGACCTGGTTCGCTAAGATCACCGCTCTGATACCAACTGAAAGTTGGGGACGCATCCCACTCAGTGCCTTCTCAGCTAACCGCCTGTGACCACTGAGCGTACCTCAGACACTGATTTTACGGCCCGCCTCTCGGCAGTACAGCCAACCCTAATAGGGACCGCAAGGAGTAAGAGCCAATGCTTCGTCACAGGTAACACTGTGAGAACCCCCTCTACGATTAACCCGCTAATAAACGGCATTAAACCAGCTCTGATACCAACTGAAAGGATCCGTTCATATACATTATAAACGATTTACAATAGTTGATTACATCGCGAGGTATTTGACCTCTATATGATATGTTTTACAAACATTGCATTCGTTTTTAAAAGACAAACTTTCTTTACATCAAAAATTGACGGCATGCATACCATTTCATATTACATCCAACTATAATTGACTTAATATTAATCTTGATGAACTCAACGACTCGAATGCAACGTCTTTCAAAGTATGTCATGAATGACTCCAAGTAATGTCCTTAAAATGAGCTAATGCATAGCGGAAGATTTCTTTAATACCTGAGAATAAACATGCTTTAAAGTGTCAACCAAAAGGTTGGTGAGTTCATTAGTTTATCATAATCAATCATTTTCGTAATAGTAATAGACCACAAGATTTCAGTTTCTATAAATATCCGTACACTCGCGAGTGTATAAAAGTATTCTATAAGTTGTAGGCACCCGGTAACAAGCCTTAACGTTCATGTTTTACCCTCTGAAGTACACCAGATCAGGTGTGTTTAAAATAACCTCGAAGTACTAAAGCATCCCATAGTCAGGATGGGGTTTGTCAGGCCCAATAGATCTATCTTTAGGATTCGCGCCTACCGTACATAGACAAGTAGTTTAATGTTACTAAGCTAAGGGTATATTTCTGGTTTAAACCCACATAGAATTAGTTTTAGTACTTGTGCCTATTTCGTAAAATATTTATAAATCAGCGCATGTATTCTCAGCCCAAAAATATATATAAAAGGGGAGTAATGAAACTCACCATACTGTATTTCGTAGTAAAAATACATATAACGTCATTTAACAAGTGCAAGGTTGGCCTCGGATTCACGAACCTATATTAATTATATATATTTATATGTTGGTCAATATTTGTCTAACAATTTTTGGTCAAGTCATACTCATAGTGTACCACAATCCTAATGCTCGAGACTAATATGCAAAAGTCAACAAAAGTCAACTTAACCCAAAATGACTTCTAAAATTTATACGTGTTTATTATATAACTTAACTATAGTCATTTTATATATTTAAATATATTTATTAGATTTTATAATAATAAAAGTCATTTATTAATAAAAATTTATATTAACGTTTATATATGATAAAATATACTTTTATATATCTTAAGTAGTAAAATTTATAAAGTTCACTTAATATCGTAAAACTATAGTGGTAAGTATTATTAATGTAATTATATTACGCGTGGTGAAAAATATCTTTGTATCCCCTATTTATTTGATAAAATAATATTGATCATAATAATAATAAGTAAAAGTTGTTTTATTTTGTAATAATAATTATTATTATTCTATAAAAAAATAACAATATTTATATTTACTAAAAATGTTATTATGATAAAATGATAATACTAACATAATAGTAATAATGATATTTTATAATAACAATGATATTTCTATTAAAATAATAACGACGATAGTAATAATAATCATTTTAACAATAATACTAAAATTCAGTTGACTATAACTTCTAATCCGTTCATCGAAACCATTCGATATCTAAATGAAAAGTTCTTAATTTTTCGCTAGCTTTCCAATGACATGCATATCATATACCATATTTCAGTAGCATATGTATCTAATTCAGGATTCAACAAACCTATCTAAGGACAATATCGAATGTACAAGCATGCATAATCCTATATACTCGAGCACTAGTCAGGGATACACTATTGAAATATAAAAGTTAAGTTATGAGTGCTCACGTATCAATATTGAGATTCAATATTGCAGGAAAGTAAGTAGACGAAACGAAAATGATAAACGTTAGGTTGACCTCACGAGCAATACCCTCGATCAATACCCATAACCTCCATAGCTATAACCCATAATTTCCTTAGCTCTATCCCGTTTGAAAACTTATTTTAAAATCGTCTGAATATAACTCCGTCGTAGTATTTTATGTATACTAATAATATCTTGAAATAATACAAAGAAAATATATATGTGTAATTCGATTGAGAGAGTTTAGAGAAATATATTTTCAAGTTTCTATGAAATAATAAAACCTATTGAATTCTATTTATAATAGATTTTTGAATTATTAAAGTGAATTATTAAAGTGAATTATTAAAGTATGAATTATTAAAGTGAATTATTAAAGTATGAATTATTAAAGTTAAAGTAAAGTAAAAGTAAAGTAAAGGTAAAGTTAAAGTATAGTAAAAGTATAAAACTATGTACGTATAATACGCGTATAAATATATATAATATTAATTTAAATCGTTATATATATTTGATAAAATAAAATATAAATATCGTTATTTTATCATACTAGTTAAGTAATGAGTGGTCAAAAAGAATAGATTTCTTAAATCACAGTGGACCTCATAACATAGGCCCGTAATCATATCATAATGTATCTGATAATTCAATCATTTGATATTATCTCTTAATTCTGTCAATAAATATATCGAAACAAATACGTTCATGTAAAGTATCATATATCTAATACTTTGTTAATGTTTTCAGTTAATATTATATATTATATATACATATCTATATACACATAATTGTTCGTGAATCGTCGAACACGGTCAAAGGATAATTGATTACATGAATGTAGTTCCAAACTTTTTGAGATTCAACATTACAAATTCTGCTTATCGTGTCGGAAACATATAAAGGTTAAGTTTAAATTTGGTCGGAAATTTTCGGGTCGTCACATAAATCAAGAAGCGCGTTTCTTTTTTGGAAGACTTTACTTCCTTTTAATGAGGGAATTGATTCATCGTGTAGATCCATCTTTCTTACAGTAAATCGGGTAAAACTTTTTAGTTTAGTCCAAAGCAAAAGTATTTTCAGTTATTTGTTACAGAAATATGTGACATATGTTTAAGATAACTTGGTAAATTTTCCCACACTTGGCTTTTATTTTCCTTTTTATTGTCCTCTATTCCATTTTAAATGAATTTTAACATTTTGGTTTGTTTCTTAATTTATGTCCTTTCCAAGGTAACAATAATTTCGGTGTTAACACCTAGTTTTATCGTTCATAAATATGTATAAACATGATTTTGAATTCATTTAAATGAAAATTTTGAAAAATTTTACTAGAATTGGGTAGTCAGTACATAAGACTAGGGCTGTTCTTTATTATCAGAGAGCACTAGATTCTAATACAACTACTGCGTTACTAGTATTTTTAATGGTAACCAAGTGTTTAAATTTTTTTTTTTTTAAATATGAAAGAATTTAACCTCTTCCCATACTTAAGATCTTGCAATGCCCTCATTTGCAAGAAATCAGTAACAATTTAAATTATTGAGGGTGATTAGCGTAGAAAATTGATTAAATTTTACCAAAGTTTCCAAACATATTGTTGTTTGTGTTGAATGATAAATGGTGCACATCATTTGTTCATTCCGTTTGTTGTTATATCACATTTATTTTGCATCTTGTCGTCAAAATTAGTTGCTTTTGCTGAACTTAATGCCAGTCTTTGAAAATGCGTTGTTTTACCCTGTTGTGTACATAAGATAAACTACCAGAAATTTTTTTTTTTTATAAAAATCTTAACTTATAAAAACAATATTAATAAATTAATTTTAAAATTTTGTTTTCTTTTTAGGATGAGGGCGTTTCGGATCGATGCCCTAGTCCGTCCCTCAACAAAATTTTAAAATTTGTCAATTTAAAGCGCGGTTTTAAAAGCAAAGATTTTTGGGTTTTTTTAATATTTTTGGCATACTTTAATTCAATAAGATTAAAAATAATGATAATAAAAGTTCTCGTCCCTCCCTCGAGTAAAGCAATTTCGGTTCAAAGACCTAGTCTTCAACTCACGACGAATTTTAAAAATCATATTTTTAACTTAGCGAAATAAAGTAATTTTTTATTTTTAAATTCACACCAAACTTAAATTTAAAATGCATAAAATAAAAAAAAAATTCACACCAAACTTAATTAAAAATTCATATTATAAATTCATACCAAACTTAAATTATATTTTTATTTTTATACATACAAACTTATATTAAAAATATTAATTTTCCAAATATTTACAATTTTAAATATATTGATTTAAAAAGTTTACAATATCAATTTAAGATTTATATATTAATTTTAAAAACATGGTAAAAATAAAATTAAAAATCTTTTTGGCTTTTATCCCACTTTAATCAATCAAATTTTATCAAAAATATACGCCCTTCTTTTCGGTAAAGTAATTTTGGTTCCATGACCTAATTTAACTCATGACGAATTTTTGAAATATTTTGGGTTGATTGATTAAAGATATTTATACCTTAAGAATAAACGTTAAATTTCGCAGTGATGTAATAAATTTTTGTATGCTATCAATAATTTTGGTCGCAAGACCTAATTTCATCGAATACCAATTTAATACTTTATAGCGAACAAATTAGCGTTTATTATCAAAAGGTTACAAATAAATATAAAAATAAAAACTGTACAGACTTACCTGTGAGATAGTATTCTTAGTGATATGCTCTAGCTCACTCATAAGATAGTCGGACTAATTGATTTTCCATGGCAACATAGGCGTAACTTCGAGCATTTAATGTTTTTTTCTTCTAAACATATGAACGGTCCATCTCTGCATAAAGTAACAAATTCAGTGTTTGAATAGGTTTGATTATTTGAACATTTACCTTCGTGTGACCATTTTCCGCATTTGTGACATTTTTCAAGGTTTCGTGCTCTTCTTTTCGCTGCGAATTTTGATTTTCCTTTACCAAATTGTAACTTATTATCTTCGCATCTGGATTCTTTTCTTACTCCGTCCAATTTACCTCTGATTAATGATACTATTTCACTCGGAAGTGTGTCATTATTACGTTTAGTGATCAAAGCGTGTAGCATTAGACCATGGTTTAATTCACAGGAAGTCTTCATTTCGTAAAAACCTAAAAAAATAAAAATTCAGAATGGGGGGAGAAGACTAGTTCTTTAGGGTCTGCTAGGGAAAGACCATTCGGGTTCATTTTCGAGAACTACACGAAAACAGAAAATCTAACTCTAACAGAAATACATATACCTCCCTACACTTAGTTGAAATTGTGATTAACATTATTTTCAATTGAATCATCAACAACTTGTATATCTTTGACTTTTACTTCAATCCATTTGTTGATTTCCTCCGTAACTTTCACAAATTCAACTAACATCGCCTTTTCTTTTGGCGATAAATTGGATACTAATCGGTTACATAACTTAAAGTTTCCTTTAATCTTAGCATCGTGAATCCGTTTATAAAGTTTCTTCGTTGAACTGTTAAAAATGGGTTCATCTAATTTCGTATCATCAACGGCATTCTTTGTGATTGGATCATCATTAAGTATTTCTTCATCTTCCCCACACTTATGCGTTTTTATTGGTCTAACAGTTTTGGTTGGTGGAGATCTAAACTTTCAGTTCACAAAGGTGGTCGATGTATCACCATCCCTAAGTGTCATTCTACCTTCTCTTACATCAATGAATGCCTCGGTGGTTGCTAAAAATGGGCGACCTAGAATTAGAGGAATATCAAGGTTTTCCTCCATATTAATCACTATGAAGTTTGCAACAAAGGTCAAACTTCTCACGTTAACAAGTAAATTATTTGCTATTCCAAACGGGTGTTTAATGGTTTGGTCAAATGATGGAACACCTATTTTGGTTGGTTTTAATTTACCCATGCCTAATCTTTTGTATAAGGAAAGAGGCATAATATTTGCACTTGCTCCTAAATCTGCGAGTCCATTATATACAGCACCATTATTAAGCAAGCAAGAAATGATAAATTCACCCGGGTCTCCTGCTTTAGTAAGTCGAGTTGGTTTGTAAACCTTTTTCGGGTGTTCTTTTCTTGGTTCTTTCACTTCTATTTGAACTTCTTGTTCACATTTTTCTTCGTTTCTTGGAATGGGAGGTTTGTATAAGAATTCTTCTTCATCACTCAAATTTGACTCCTCCCTATATTCCAATTTTGATTTTCCATATGTTGTTGATAACATATTTATGTTTTTATTTTGAAGGTTTTCTTGGGTGGTGAAATTATGATTAACTTCATTGTCAACTTCCATCGGACCATGTATGTAATGTTTAACTCTGTGACCATTAACTTTAAATTCAATCCTATTTGAATTTATTAATTCTACTGTTCCGTATGGGAAAACTCTTTTGACTATGAATGGTCCAGACCATCTTGATTTCAATTTTCCAGGAAATAGCTTGAATCGTGAATTGAAAAGAAGAACTTTGTCTCCTTCTTTAAATTCTTTTGAACTTCTGATTCTTTTATCATGTCATTTCTTCGTTCTTTCTTTATAGATTAACGAATTTTCGTATGCTTCATGTCTTAATTCTTCTAATTCATTTAATTGACTTAATCGTAGACGTCCGGCTTCATGTAAGTCAAGATTACATGTCTTCAAAGCCCAAAATGCTTTGTGTTCAATTTCTACTGGAAGATGACATGCTTTTCCGTAAACGAGTCTGAAAGGTGTGGTTCCAATTGGAGTTTTGTAGGCTGTTCTAAAAGCCCAGAGTGCATCCTCCAACTTAATGGACCATTCCTTCGGATTTGATCCTGCGGTTTTCTCTAGAATACGTTTTAATGCTCGGTTGGTATTTTCAACTTGTCCACTTGTTTGTGGATGATATGCGGTGGAGATTTTATGAGTTACTCCATATCTTTTGAGAACTTTCTCAAGTTGATTATTACAGAAATGAGTACCCCGATCACTTATTAAAGCTTTCGATGTTCCAAACCTTGCAAAAAGATGTTTTAAAAAATTGACTAAAACTCGTGCATCGTTAGTTGGGAGAGCTTGTGCTTCCGCCCATTTAGATACATAATCAATGGCTACGAGAATGTGGAGATTATTATGAGATTTTGGAAATGGACCCATAAAGTCAATACCCCAAATGTCAAATACTTCACATACTTGAATGACATTTTGTGGCATTTTATCACGTTGACTTATTTTTCCGGCCCTTTGACAAGCATCACAGGATTTACAAAGAAGGTGCGCGTCTTTGTAAATTGTAGGCCAATAGAATCCAGCATCATAAACTTTTCTTGCTGTGAGTTGAGGCCCATAATACCCTCCTGTTGGTCCTGTGTGACAATGGTTTAAGATTTTACTAGCTTCATCTCCGAATACACATCGGCGTATTATTTCATCTGGACAACTTTTAAACAGATGTGGGTCTTCCCAGAAATAGTGTTTTATATCACTGAAGAATTTCTTTCGTTTTTGGAGCAACAATCCTTTCTCAAGGAATCCACAAACTAAGTAGTTTGCATAGTCTGCAAACCATGAAATTTCATTATAATCTATCTTCAATAGATATTCATCAGGAAAGTTGTCCTGTATGGCCGATTCATTTAGAACTTCTAATTCGGGATTTTCAAGACGAGAAAGATGATCAGCGGTGAGATTTTCTGCTCCTCTTTTATCTCGGATTTCAATATCAAACTCTTGTAATAGTAAGATCCAACGGATTAAACTTGGTTTGGCATCTTGTTTCGAAAATAGGTATCTAAGAGCAGAATGGTCGGTATAGACCACCGTTTTTGCTAGAACGAGATATGAACGAAATTTGTCAAAAGCAAAGACAATAGCAAGGAGTTCTTTTTCAGTAGTTGTATAATTTGTTTGTGCTCCTTATAATGTCTTACTAGCATAATATATAGGTTGAAATCGTTTTTCAATCCTTTATCCTAAAACGGCTCCCATTGCAAAATCACTTGCATCGCACATTAGTTCAAACGGTATATTCCAATTTGGAGTTATCATGATCGGCGCATTAGTGAGTTTCTCTTTAAGAATATTAAAAGATTTGATGCATTCATCTGAAAAGATGAATGGAGCATCCTTTTCTAGGAGTTTATTCATAGGAGTGGCAATTTTAGAAAAATCTTTTATGAAACGTCGATAAAAACCGGCATGTCCTAGAAAACTCCTAACTCCTCTAACATTGGTGGGATGTGAAAGTTTAGCAATTACATCTACTTTAGCTCTCTATCCACTTCAATTCCTTCCTTTGAGATTTTATGACCAAGAACGATGCCTTCTTTAACCATGAAATGGCATTTGAAATGTCCCGTTCTTATTGATTAAAAACGTTCCATATTAATTGATTTCGTTGCGAGGTTTTGACCTCTATATGAGACGTTTTTCAAAGACTGCATTCATTTTTAAAACAAACCATAACCTTTATTTCATAAATAAAGGTTTAAAAAGCTTTACGTAGATTATCAAATAATGATAATCTAAAATATCCTGTTTACACACGACCATTACATAATGGTTTACAATACAAATATGTTACATCGAAATCAGTTTCTTGAATGCAGTTTTCACACAATATCATACAAACATGGACTCCAAATCTTGTCCTTATTTTAGTATGCAACAGCGGAAGCTCTTAGTATTCACCTGAGAATAAACATGCTTTAAACGTCAACAAAAATGTTGGTGAGTTATAGGTTTAACCTATATATATCAAATCGTAACAATAGACCACAAGATTTCATATTTCAATACACATCCCATACATAGAGATAAAAATCATTCATATGGTGAACACCTGGTAACCGACATTAACAAGATGCATATATATATATATATATATATATATATATATATATATATATATATATATATATATATATATATATATATATATATATATATATATATATATAAGCATATCCCCATCATTCCGGGATCCTCCTTCGGACATGATATAAATTTCGAAGTACTAAAGCATCCGGTACTTTGGATGGGGTTTGTTAGGCCCAATAGATCTATCTTTACGATTGGCATCAATTAGGGTGTCTGTTCCCTAATTCTTAGATTACCAGACTTAATAAAAAGGGGCATATTCGATTTCGATAATTCAACCATAGAATGTAGTTTCACGTACTTGTGTCTATTTTGTAAATCATTTATAAAACCTGCATGTATTCTCATCCCAAAAATATTAGATTTTTAAAAGTGGGACTATAACTCACTTTCACAGATTTTTACTTCGTCGGGAAGTAAGACTTGGCCACTGGTTGATTCACGAACCTATAACAATATATACATATATATCAAAGTATGTTCAAAATATATTTACAACACTTTTAATATATTTTGATGTTTTAAGTTTATTAAGTCAGCTGTCCTCGTTAGTAACCTACAACTAGTTGTCCACCGTTAGATTACATAAATAAATCGATAAATATTATCTTGAATCAATCCACGACCCAGTGTATACGTATCTCGGTATTGATCACAACTCAAACTATATATATTTTGGAATCAACCTCAACTCTGTATAGCTAACTCCAACATTCACATATAGAGTGTCTATGGTTGTTCCGAAATATATATAGATGTGTCAACATGATAGGTCGAAACATTGTATACACGTCTATGGTATCTCAAGATTACATAATATACAATACAAGTTGATTAAGTTATGATTGGAATAGATTTGTTACCAATTTTCACGTAGCTAAAATGAGAAAAATTATCCAATCTTGTTTTACCCATAACTTCTTCATTTTAAATCCGTTTTGAGTGAATCAAATTGCTATGGTTTCATAATGAACTCTATTTTATGAATCTAAACATAAAAATTATAGGTTATACTAGGAAAAATAAGTTACAAGTCGTTTTTGTAAAGGTAGTCATTTTAGTCGAAAGAACGACGTCTAGATGACCATTTTAGAAAACATACTTCCACTTTGAGTTTAACCATAATTTTTGGATATAGTTTCATGTTCATAATAAAAATCATTTTCCCAAAATAACAACTTTTAAATCAAAGTTTATCATAGTTTTAAATTAACTAACCCAAAACAGCCCGCGGTGTTACTACGACGGCGTAAATCCGGTTTTACGGTATTTTTCGTGTTTCCAGGTTTTAAATCATTAAGTTAGCATATCATATAGATATAGAACATGTGTTTAGTTTATTTTAAAATTCAAGTTAGAAGGATTAACTTTTATTTGCGAACAAGTTTAGAATTAACTAAACTATGTTCTAGTGATTACAAGTTTAAACCTTCGAATAAGATAGCTTTATATGTATGAATAGAATGATGTTATGAACATCATTACTACCTCAAGTTCCTTGAATAAACCTACTGGAAATGAGAAAAATAGATTTAGCTTCAAAGGATCCTTGGCTGGCTTGAAAGTTCTTGAAGCAGAATCATGACACGAAAACAATTTCAAGTAAGATTTCCACTCGAAATAAGATTGTTATAGTTATAGAAATTGAATTAAAGTTTGAATATGATTATTACCTTGTATTAGAAAGATAACCTACTGTAAGTAACAAAGGTTTCTTGATCTTGGATGATTACTTGGAATGGATTTAGAAAACTTGGAAGTAAACTTGCAATCTTGGAAGTATTCTTGATTTTATGAAACTAGAACTTTTGGGATTTATGAAGAACACTTAGAACTTGAAGATAGAACTTGAGAGAGATCAATTAGATGAAGAAAATTAAAGAATGAAAGTGTTTGTTGGTGTATGGATTAGATATAAAGGATATGTAATTTTGTTTTCATTTAATAAGTCATGAATGATTACTCATATTTTTGTAATTTTATGAGATATTTCATGCTAGTTGCCAAATGATGGTTCTCACATGTGTTAGGTGACTCACATGGGCTACTAAGAGCTGATCATTGGAGTGTATATACCAATAGTACATACATCTAAAAGCTGTGTATTGTACGAGTACGAATACGGGTGCATACGAGTAGAATTGTTGATTAAACTGAACGAGGATGTAATTGTAAGCATTTTTGTTAAGTAGAAGTATTTTGATAAGTGTCTTGAAGTCTTTCAAAAGTGTATGAATACATATTAAAACACTACATGTATATACATTTTAACTGAGTCGTTAAGTCATCGTTAGTCGTTACATGTAAATGTTGTTTTAAAACCTTTAGGTTAACGATCTTGTTGAATGTTGTTAACCCATTGTTTATTATAATAAATGAGATGTTAAATTGTTATATTATCATGATATTATGATATATAATATATCTCAGTATGATATATATACAGTTAAATGTCGTTACAACGATAATCGTTACATATATGTCTCGTTTCGAAATCATTAAGTTAGTAGTCTTATTTTTACATATGTATTTCATTGTTAATACACTTAATAATATATTTACTTATCATTTAACATAATTAACCAAGTGTATCAATATCTTAATATGATTCATATGTACCTAGTAAGACGTTGTTATAAAGATAATCGTTATATATATCGTTTTCGAGTTTCTTAAATTAATAGTCTCATTTTTATGTATATAACTCATTGTTAAAATACCTAATAAGATACATATTTATAATAAAATCATGTTAACTATATATATAACCATATATATGTCATCGTATAGTTTTTACAAGTTTTAACGTTCGTGAATCACCGGTCAACTTGGGTGGTCAATTGTCTATATGAAACCTATTTCAATTAATCAAGTCTTAACAAGTTTGATTGCTTAACATGTTGGAAACACTTAATCATGTAAATAAAAATTTCATTTAATATATATATGAACTCATTTATAAAAGCTTTTTCTTCATATTAGCGTTTTATAAGTTTAAATTCGGGTAGTACCTACCCGTTAAGTTCATACTTAGTAGCTAATATACAATTCAACTACTACAATTCTATATGAAAAACTGATTATAATAATATTTCGCGTTCAAACTTTTATACAATATTTTACAAACTTACAATACCGCTTATTTTACATAAAGCATGAAATATAGCACACAATAACTTTGATACAAGATAATTGTGAAGATAATTCTAGCTAGTACACAAGTCGTTCAGCAAAGGCAATAAAGACACGTAATTCATACGTCCAGAAACAAGTCATGCATTCTGGTTTTACTAGGACTACTTCCCATCCTTGGTCTTGTGGAACATAACCGTTATGGCCGTTGATAAGACAGCGTGTTGTAACGTCGTCAAAGGGACGAGGGTTACGTAATGACCAACAGTCTCATAATAACCTAAAAACCTCATTTCTTACCCCAATTACCGACTCCGTCCCTTGTGGGAACGTTTTGTTTAATAGTTGTGGCCCGATGTTCTTTTTCTCACTTTGGTGAGAAGCGAACATTACTAACCCGTAAGCATAGCATGCTTCTTTATGTTGCATGTTAGCCGCTTTTTCTAAATCATGAAGTCCTATATTCAGATACATTGAGTCAAAATAATTTCTTAACCCGTTGCGTAAAATAGCATTTTGGTTCCCCACAATATATGCGTCAAAGTAAACACATCGTAACTTATGGGTTTCCCAATGTGATATCCCCCATCTTTCAAACGAAAGTCTCTTATAAACCAATACATTCTTGGAACGTTCTTCGAATGTCTTAC
Source organism: Rutidosis leptorrhynchoides (assembly GCF_046630445.1). Lineage (NCBI taxonomy): Eukaryota > Viridiplantae > Streptophyta > Magnoliopsida > Asterales > Asteraceae > Rutidosis > Rutidosis leptorrhynchoides. The sequence goes on from NC_092342.1 coordinate 147,176,694, forward strand.
AAACTGATTTCGTCGTAAATAGTTGTGCCGAAGAATTCTGACCGACTCTAGACAAGATTTCATCAATCATGTCTCCGGGTAGGTCTCTTAAAATATTGGGTTGTCTATCCATTTTGTGTTTTTATACTGTAAAATAGACAAGAGTTAGATTCATAAAAAAAATACTTATTAACACAAGCAATTTTTACATATATCATAAAGCATAAGCACACTATATTACATATATTACACCACACGAATACAACTATCTTATTCCGACTCGCTTGTTTCTTCTTCTTCGGTTTTGGTTCGTTTTGCCAAGTTTCTGGGGATATATGATGTTCCCCTAATACGAGCTGTCGTTTTCCACAACGGTTTAGAAAAACCTGGTAGTTTAGAGGTTCCCGGGTCATTGTTACAACTTAAGGACTTCGGGGGTTGACGATACATATAAAGTTCATCGGGGTTGGAATTAGATTTCTCTATTTTTATGCCCTTTCCCTTATTATTTTCTTTTGCTTTTTTAAATTCAGTTGGGGTAATTTCTATAACATCATCGGAATTCTCGTCGGAATCCGATTCATCGGAGAATTGGTAATCCTCCCAATATTTTGCTTCCTTGGCAGAAATACCATTGACCATAATTAACCTTGGTCGGTTGGTTGAGGATTTTCTTTTACTTAACCGTTTTATTATTTCCCCCACCGGTTCTATTTCCTCCTCCGGTTCCTCCTCTTCCGGTTCTGATTCTTCTTCCGGTTCTGATTCTTCTTCCGGTTCCTCTTCGGGAACTTGTGAATCAGTCTAATATATATTCCACTCTTCGTTATTATTAGGTGAGTCAATGGGATTTGTGCTAGAGGTAGACATCTATCACACAATATCAAACATGTTAAGAGATTAATATATCACATAATATATATACATGTTAATAATATATAGTTTCCAACAAAAATGTTAAGCAATCATTTTTAAAGAAAACACGGTCGAAGTCCAAACTCACTAATGCATCCTAACAAACTCGATAAGACACACTAATGCAAATTTTCTGGTTCTCTAAGACCAACGCTCTGATACCAACTGAAATGTCCCGTTCTTATTGATTAAAAACGTTCCATATTAATTGATTTCTTTGCGAGGTTTTGACCTCTATATGAGACGTTTTTCAAAGACTGCATTCATTTTTAAAACAAACCATAACCTTTATTTCATAAATAAAGGTTTAAAAAGCTTTACGTAGATTATCAAATAATGATAATCTAAAATATCCTGTTTACACACGACCATTACATAATGGTTTACAATACAAATATGTTACATCGAAATCAGTTTCTTGAATGCAGTTTTTACACAATATCATACAAACATGGACTCCAAATCTTGTCCTTATTTTAGTATGCAATAGCGGAAGCTCTTAGTATTCACCTGAGAATAAACATGCTTTAAACGTCAACAAAAATGTTGGTGAGTTATAGGTTTAACCTATATATATCAAATCGTAACAATAGACCACAAGATTTCATATTTCAATACACATCCCATACATAGAGATAAAAATCATTCATATGGTGAACACCTGGTAACCGACATTAACAAGATGCATATATATATAAGAATATCCCCATCATTCCGGGATCCGCCTTCGGACATGATATAAATTTCGAAGTACTAAAGCATCCGGTACTTTGGATAGGGTTTGTTTGGCCCAATAGATCTATCTTTAGGATTCGCGTCAATTAGAGTGTATGTTCCCTAATTCTTAGATTACCAGACTTAATAAAAAGGGGCATATTCGATTTCGATAATTCAACCATAGAATGTAGTTTCACGTACTTGTGTCTATTTTGTAAATCATTTATAAAACCTGCATGTATTCTCATCCCAAAAATATTAGATTTTTAAAAGTGGGACTATAACTCACTTTCACAGATTTTTACTTCGTCGGGAAGTAAGACTTGGCCACTGGTTGATTCACGAACCTATAAAAATATATACATATATATCAAAGTATGTTCAAAATATATTTACAAAACTTTTAATATATTTTGATGTTTTAAGTTTATTAAGTCAGTTGTCCTCGTTAGTAACCTACAACTAGTTGTCCTCAGTTAGATTATAGAAATAAATCGATAAATATTATCTTGAATCAATCCACAACCCAGTGTATACGTATCTCAGTATTGATCACAACTCAAACTATATATATTTTGGAATCAACCTCAACCCAGTATAGCTAACTCCAACATTCACATATAGAGTGTTTATGGTTGTTTCGAAATATATATAGATGTGTCGACATGATAGGTCGAAACATTGTATACGTGTCTATGGTATTTCAAGATTACATAATATTCAATACAAGTTGATTAAGTTATGGTTGGAATAGATTTATTACCAATTTTCACGTAGCTAAAATGAGAAAAATTATCCAATCTTGTTTTACCATAACTTCTTCATTTTAAATCCGTTTTGAGTGAATCAAATTGCTATGGTTTCATATTGAACTCTATTTTATGAATCTAAACAGAAAAAGTATAGGTTATAGTAGGAAAAATAAGTTACAAGTCGTTTTTGTAAAGGTAGTCATTTCAGTCGAAAGAACGGCGTCTAGATGACCATTTTAGAAAACATACTTCCACTTTGAGTTTAACCATAATTCTTGGATATCGTTTCATGTTCATAATAAAAATCATTTTCCCAGAATAACAACTTTTAAATCAAAGTTTATCATAGTTTTTAATTAACTAACCCAAAACAGCCCGCGGTGTTACTACGACGGCGTAAATCCAGTTTTACGGTATTTTTCGTGTTTCCAGGTTTTAAATAATTAAGTTAGCATATCATATAGATATAGAACATGTGTTTAGTTGATTTTAAAATTCAAGTTAGAAGGATTAACTTTTATTTGCGAACAAGTTTAGAATTAACTAAACTATGTTCTAGTGATTACAAGTTTAAACCTTCGAATAAGATAGCTTTGTATGTATGAATAGAATGATGTTATGAACATCATTACTACCTCAAGTTCCTTGAATAAACCTACTGGAAATGAGAAAAATAGATTTAGCTTCAAAGGATCCTTGGCTGGCTTGAAAGTTCTTGAAGCAGAATCATGACACGAAAACAATTTCAAGTAAGATTTCCACTCGAAATAAGATTGTTATAGTTATAGAAATTGAATTAAAGTTTGAATATGATTATTACCTTGTATTAGAAAGATAACCTACTGTAAGTAACAAAGGTTTCTTGATCTTGGATGATTACTTGGAATGGATTTAGAAAACTTGGAAGTAAACTTGCAATCTTGGAAGTATTCTTGATTTTATGAAACTAGAACTTTTGGGATTTATGAAGAACACTTAGAACTTGAAGATAGAACTTGAAAGAGATCAATTAGGTGAAGAAAATTGAAGAATGAAAGTGTTTGTAGGTGTTTTTGGTCGTTGGTGTATGGATTAGATATAAAGGATATGTAATTTTGTTTTCATGTAAATAAGTCATGAATGATTACTCGTATTTTTGTAATTTTATGAGATATTTCATGCTAGTTGCTAAATGATGGTTCCCACATGTGTTAGGTGACTCACATGGGCTGCTAAGAGCTGATCATTGTAGTGTATATACCAATAGTACATACATCTAAAAGCTGTGTATTGTACGAGTACGAATACGGGTGCATACGAGTAGAATTGTTGATGAAACTGAACGAGGATGTAATTGTAAGCATTTTTGTTAAGTAAAAGTATTTTGATAAGTGTCTTGAAGTCTTTAAAAAGTGTATGAATACATATTAAAACACTACATGTATATACATTTTAACTGAGTCGTTAAGTCATCGTTAGTCGTTACATGTAAATGTTGTTTTGAAACCTTCAGGTTAACGATCTTGTTGAATGTTGTTAACCCATTGTTTATTATAATAAATGAGATGTTAAATTATTATATTATCATGATATTATGATATATAATATATCTTAGTATGATATATATACAGTTAATTGTCATTACAACAATAATCGTTACATATATGTCTCGTTTCGAAATCATTAAGTTAGTAGTCTTATTTTTACATATGTATTTCATTGTTAATACACTTAATAATATATTTACTTATCATTTAACATAATTAACCAAGTGTATCAATATCTTAATATGAGTCATATGTACCTAGTAAGACGTTGTTATAACGATAATCGTTATATATATCGTTTTCGAGTTTCTTAAATTAATAGTCTCATTTTTATGTATATAACTCATTGTTAAAATACCTAATGAGATACATACTTATAATAAAATCATGTTAACTATATATAACCATATATATATCATCGTATACTTTTTACAAGCTTTAATGTTCGTGAATCACCGGTCAACTTGGGTGGTCAATTGTCTATATGAAACCTATTTCAATTAATCAAGTCTTAACAAGTTTGATTGCTTAAAATGTTGGAAACACTTAATCATCTAAATAACAATTTCATTTAATATATATATAAATATGGAAAAGTTCGGTCACTACAGCATTTCTCCCAATTAAGTACTAGATTTGATTGTTCGCATCTAATAAGCATTCGTTCAAGATTAACTAGACATGTTTCAAATGTATCACCGAAGACTGAAAAGTCATCCATGAAAACTTCCATGCTTTCTTCTATCATGTCGTGAAAAATCGCCATCATGCACCTTTGAAAGGTTGCAGGGGCGTTGCAAAGTCCAAATGGCATGCGTTTGTAAGCAAAAGTACCATAAGGGCACGTGAACGTGATTTTCTCTTGATCTTCGGGTGCTATTGGAATTTGAAAATATCCGGAAAATCCATCAAGAAAACAATAGTAACTATTTCCGGCTAATCTTTCCAACATTTGATCAATAAAAGGTAAGGGAAAGTGATCTTTTCTGGTGGCATCATTTAATTTTCTATAATCAATACAAACACGCCATCCTGTTACAGTCCTAGTAGTAATAAGCTCATTTTTCTCATTTGTAATGACAGTCATGCTACCCTTCTTTGGCACGCATTGAACTGGGCTTACCCATGGACTATCAAAAATTGGATAAATTAAACCTGCATCTAGCAGTTTAATAATTTCTTTTTTAACAACATCTTTCATATTAGGATTTAGTCTTCGTTGGCGTTGCACATACATTTTATGACCTTCTTCCATAAGGATTTTATGTGTGCAATACGAAGGACTTATTCCTTTAATATCATGAATCTTCCGTGCAATGGCTGGTTTATGAGCGTTCAACACAGAAATGAGTTGTGATTTCTCATTTTCAGTAAGAGAAGACGATATTATTACAGGTAATTCAGATTCACCATGTAAATAAGTGTATTCCAAATGGTTTGGAGGTGGCTTTAACTCTGATATCGGTGGTTCTTCTATCGTTGATTTGTATCGATATCTGTCTTCTTCTTTTAGCATTTGAATTTCTTCTGTTGTTGGTTCATATCCATTAGCTATTAGTGTAGCTAACATTTCAGTTTCATCAATTGGTTCAGTTCCTTCTCCTAAAGAACATTCTCCTGTTCCTTGTAATTCTGGAAATTCTTCTAACAATTCTGCATGTGAATCTATAGTTTGAATATAATAACATGTATCATCTGCAGATTGTGGTTGTTGCATAGCTTTATCAACTGAAAAGGTAACACTCTCGTCCTCTATACTTAGGGTTAGTTTCTTACCGAACACGTCTATCATTGCTTTAGCCATGTTTAAGAATGGTCTTCCTAATATGAGAGGAACTTTAGAATCTTCTTCCATGTCCAGAACAACAAAATCTACTGGAAATACTAAAGTACCAACTTTAACTAGCATGTTCTCCATTATCCCTCTAGGATATTTTATTGATCGATCGGCTAGTTGTATGCTTATTCTTGTTGGTTTCAATTCTCCAAGGTCTAGTTTAGTGTATAGTGAATACGGCATTAAATTTATACTAACACCTAAGTCTGCCAATGCTTCTATTTAACTAAGACTACCCAGAAAACATGGAATTGTGAAACTTTCTGGATCAGATAGTTTTTCTGGTTTCTTATTCAACAGCACTGCTGAACAATTAGCATTCATAGTAACAGCCGAGAGTTCTTCCATTTTCTTTCTATTTGAGATTAGATCTTTCAGAAATTTAGCATATCTAGGCATTCCTGAAATCACATCAATGAAAGGAAGATTTACATTTATCTATTTAAACATATCCAAGAATTTGGATTGCTCGGCTTCAAGTTTCTCTTTTTTCATTTTACTCGGGTAAGGAAGTGGTGGTTGGTATGGTTTAACATAAGGTTTAGCCTTAACTGTGTTATCTTCATTAACCTTTTCAACTACCGATTCTGTTTCCTTATCTTGTTCAGGTTGTGGTTCTTGTGGAGTAGGAATAGCTTCATCAGAAATTACAGGTATTTTAGGTGGTTTAAGTATTGTACCACTTCTTGTGGTAATGGCTTTAGCTGTTTCATTCCGGGGGTTAGCATTTGTATCACTAGGTAAACTTCCCGGTTTTCTTTCACCTATTAACCTTGCTAGGTTACTTACTTCTTGTTCCAAATTTTGAATAAAAGCTTGTTGATTTCTAAATGCTTGAGCATTTTGTTCATTTGTTTGTTTTTGAGATGTGAAAAACTGCGTTTGAGATTCAACTAGCTTCGTCATCATATCTTCTAAATTTGGCTTTTTATCATCTGTTTGAGGTGGTTTGTTTTGAAAATTAGATCTTTGCTGATGGTAAGTATTATTGGATACTTGTTGATTGCTAGGACCTTGTTGGTTGTTGTATGGAATATTTCGGTTATAATTCTGGTTTTGATTGTAAATTGGTCTTGGCGGTTGATAATTATTCTGATAATTATTTCCAGAACTTTGGTTTAGATATGAAACATTCTCTCTTTGTTCCATTGTTAGTTCAATACTGAGACAATCTTTCGTCAAATGTGGTCCTCCACACTGCTCACAACTAATTCGTATTGAGTGAATATCTTTAGTCATCTTTTCCATTCGTCTATCGACAGCATCTATCTTTATGGAAATGGAATCTAAGTCATGGCTAGAATCGGCTCTAGCTGCTTTAGATGATCTAACGATATCTTTTTCATGGTGCCACTCATGTGAGTGGGAAGCAGTGTTATCAATAATTTTGTAAGCATCAGTTTCGGTTTTCTTCATAATAGAACCACCAGCTTCTATATCGATGTCTTTCCTTGTAGTGATGTCGCATCCTTGGTAGAATATTTGTACTATTTGACATGTGTCTAAACCATGTTGCGGACATCCTCTTAATAACTTTCCAAATCTGGTCCATGCCTCATATAGAGTTTCGTTTGGTTTTTGTGTGAACGTAACAATTTCTCCTTGAAGTCTTACGGCTTTAGATGCCGGAAAGAATTGTTTAAGAAATTTTTCAACTAAAAGGTCCCATGTATCAATCGCCCCTTCAGGTAACGATTCCAACCAATCTTTGGCTTCTCCCTTTAAAGTCCAGAGAAATAACATGAGATATATCTGTTCATCCTCAACTTCTCGGATTTTAAATAGTGTGCAGATCCTATTAAAGGTACGAAGATGTTCATTTGGATCTTCCTTCGGCGCACCACTAAATTGGCATTGATTAGTTACCATGTGTAGAATTTGTCCTTTGATTTCATAATCTGGCGCATTAATGTCAGGATGAGTAATTGCGTGACGTTGGCCAGTGCGTTTAGCTCGCATTCGGTCTTCCATACTTAAAGGTTCCAGATTCTCCATGATTGAATTTGTTGAATCTGAATCACTAGAGGATTCTGATTTAATGGTTCGTTCCTCAACAATCTCTGTTTGAATGATTGGTGGTTCCGGAGGAAAAATAAATGGTTCAGGATCTATGAATCGTCCCTGAATATTCTCCGGATTCTCAATTGTGAGGTCGGGTTCAAAAAATGGATTATCGAAAATTTAAATTGGAGTACTTGGTCGACTGGATGACGATTCTAAAGAAAAATCAACGGCGGCAATATTAGTTAGATGTCTTGATCTGGTTACAGGTGGTGAACGTACAAAAGATGATGAACGTCTTGCTCGGTGCATTCACTGAATATCCTATTAGTTTTTAAAAGGAAAGAAAAATTATATAAGTTATCCAATTAATAGACTTTTCTGATTTTGCCCACGTTTCGAATAGCCAAAAGATGCAGCAGAGAGGCAGGATTCGTTTGGTCTCAATATAATTGAGTACTATTTGGCTCCAATAACCCGGTCCACGTACAAATCCAACTATTACTACGAACCAGAAAATTTTGATGTCTATCAATTTAACCACTTAAAATAAATTTACGTAATTTTAAGAAATTTAGATAAGAAGTAGAATAAAATTCTAAGTCCTAAAACTAGAATGGCGAGAAATAAGAAAGAAAAAGATTGCGTGTCGGAAAAGGTCAAAAAAGAAAAGGGTTGAAAAATAAAAGGCGTCGAAAATAAGAAAGAGAAAAAAAAAATTGACTTATGAAACTTTAAAACACTCGACTAACCCAACCTTATTATTATTACTAACTTAAAATTAAAATTGCAAATTGAGATTACTAATTGGAGTGATAATTGATACATAGGTAAAAGGCGTCGAAAAATAAAAATAAGAAAGTAGTGCGTTGAAACTTACAAAGGAACTAAAAACTAAAAGTTGCGTCTAAAAATATTAAGGCTTACAAGTAAAACTATATTCCAAATGGCAATATCTTAAAAAGGTACTAAAACTTAAAAAGGCGTCGCAAAATTCTAAAGCACCTAAATCTTAGTCTAAAGAGAAAGCACTTAAGGGATTTTACGGCAAAGCTTAAAAATCTAGAAGTAAAAGTAACTATGACAAAAAACTATATTTAAAACTAAATACGAGCAAAAAATACAAAAAATTACGCTAAAACAATTAAAAATGGACAAAATATAAAAATATACTAAAAGTTGTAAAAATTACAATTTTTATAAAAATATTATTTTTATATTATTTATTTTATAAAACTATTAATTTTATAAACTAATTAAACTAATTAAACTAAATAATACAAATAATAAATAAACTAAACTAAATAATATAATATATATAACCTAATTAGGTTAAAGTAAAAATAAAATAATTAAACTCCGTAATTAATGCTGATTAGGGTTGTGTGGGACCTGTCAGAGAGACCTCCGCGAGTCGCGTGACACTTAGCTGGAAAACTCCGCAAGTCGCGGGGTTTGTAAATTCAAACGTGTACCAGGCTTTACTTCGACAGGTTCCGTTTTTAATACATTTTTTTTATTTTTTGTTTAAATATTTATATAAAATATTTATAAAAACTAAATAAAACTTATATTTTTAAAAAAATAAGATACTTTATAATTTTATAAAAATCTTAAAAATAGATTTATATATATATTTTTTTTGTTTGGTTTTTAATTTTTTTATGTTTTAAATAAAAACAAAATATTTAAATAAAACTTATATTTTTATAAAATAAAAATAAAGAAACTTTATAAAACTTAAATATTTAACAAACTCTTAAAAATATATAAATTTTTTTGTTTTTCTTTTTATATTTTCGAATATTTAAAACGTATTTTTACAAAAGCGTATTTTTATAAAAGTAAACTAAAAATAAAAATCTTTTTTTTTATATAGCGTTGCGCTTCCGGCTTTTAAGCTAGATTAAAACTCCCCGGCAGCGGCGCCAAAAATACTTGATAGTTACAGCTAAGGGGTATAAAATACTATTAAATTTTACAAGGAAATACTATTAAATACGATACAATTTTACACAAGATATTTATTTATTTATAGAATAGATATACTTAAACCTTGCTACAACACTTATAGGCAGTGTACCTAATTGTACAGTAGTGTAGTTTTTAGTAAGTCCGGTTCGTTCCACAGGGAAAAATCTTTAAACAAAGCTTAAAGCTATATTAGTTTAATTTATAAAAATACAAATATATATATAAGTAATATTATTATTTTAAAGGGGGGTTTTTACCGTTTAATGACCGGTTTGTCGATTTTTAAAACTTTAGTCGCAGTTAAAACCTAATGTAAAATATTAAATAAATAAAAGACTTAATTTAAAGCGTAAAGTAAATAACAATAATGAAATTGCGATAAATAAAATTGCAATAAAATAAAATTACGATAATTAAAAAGTACGATAATTAAAAGTGCAATTAAATACAATAACAATAAATAAAAATGCAATTAAATACAATAACAATAAATAAAAGTGCGATAATTAGAAGTGCAATTAAATATGAAATAAAATAATTATCCTTATTTAAACTTCCGTAATCATGATGTTTGACGTGTTGATTTTAGTTTACTCCCATGGGTTAATTGTCCTTTGTCCTGGATTATTTTATATGTCCATACGGATTTGTCCATAATAGTCTATCAGTCATAAATATAAAGAGCGAAAGCCTTCGTTAAATTATTCTTATTCCCGAGGTCAAATATTCCAACTAATTGGGGATTCGAATTGTAACAAGGTTTTAATACTTTGTTTAATGAATACACCAGGTTATCGACTGCGTGTAAACCAAGGTTTTACTACTTTGTTAACAATTACATCAATTACCCTTGAATGTAATTCACCCCTGTTTCAACAAGTGTATTAACTATTAATCCAGTTCCGTGTCCGGTAAAATGAATAATTATTGGTATTTATAGATATCCCGCCCACCGTACCCAGTCAAGCGTGTGTGGTTATATATAAATACGTCAAATTATAAGTTTGTATATTAAATTAACAAGGTATTGTTTCGTTAATATAAAACCCATTAATATCCCATAGTCTAATTTCCACAAGTGTCGTTCTTTTATCCAAACTCCAATTATGGTACAAAGCCCAATTACCCAATTTTAGTAATTAGCCCAACATCATGATTACTTCGATTTAAATAAGCATAATAATAACTTAGCTACGAGACATTAATGTAAAAAGGTTGAACATAACTTACAATGATTAAAAATAGCGTAGCGTTACACGGACAGAATTTCGACTTACACCCTTACAACATTCGCTAACATACCCTTATTATTAGAATTAAAATTAAAATTAAAATTAAAATTAAAATATAAATATAAATATTTACGTATAGATAGAGAGATGGATGGATTTAGGATATTTTTTACGATCAGAATGCGCGAGCTTTTATAGGCAGTTTCAGAAATTGGGGCTCCGCGAGTCGCGGCCTTTTTTCACTACAAACTCCGCAAGTCACGGAGTTCCTAAAACCAGCTCACACAAGTTTGTCTTTTAATTTGCCGACGGTATTTAAATATAAATATAATATATAAATAATTTTTAAGAATTATTTAAATATTATATTATATTTATGTGCATAGTTGACTCATAATTTTTAGTCCGTTGCGTCGAGCGTTGAGAGTTGACTCTGGTCCTGGTTCCGGATTTTCGAACGTCCTTGCGTATAATTTAATATCTTGTACTTTGCGTTTTGTAACTTGTACTCTTGTCATTTTTAGACGTTTCTTATCAATAATTGGAACCTCTTTGATTGTATTTTGTACTTTTGAGCTTTCTGGTCATTTGCGTCTTCAATTCGTCGAATCTATCTTTTGTCTTCACCTTTTATTATTTAAACGAATATCACTTGTAAATAGAACAATTGCAACAAAAGCTTGTTTTTCTTGAGGGATAATGCTATGAAATATATGTTCGTTTTTAGCATTATCAGCGACCTAAGCGAGGATGTATATATGGTTCAGCCGAAAGGGTTTGTGAATCCTAAGCATCCTACTAAAGTATGCAAGCTTCTAAAATCCATTTATGGATTAAAGCAAGTATCCAGGAGCTGGAATCTTAAGTTTGATGAGAAAATTAAAGAGTTTGGTTTTTCACAAAATGGAGATGAGCCATGTGTTTACATTAGATCTAGTGGAAGCAAAGTTGTCTTCTTGATCTTGTATGTTGATGCCAAACTACTTATTGGAAATGACATTCCAACTATGCAAGATGTCAAATCTTGGCTTGGAAAATGTTTTGCCATGAAAGATCTTGGAGAAGCTAAGTATATTCTAGGAATCAGGATCTATAGAAATAGATCCAAAAGGCTTATTGGTTTGAGTCAAAGTACATACATTGACAAAATCTTACGAAGATTTAACATGCAAAACTCCAAGCGCGGAGCATTGCCCATGCAAAAGGGCATAACCTTGAGCAAGTCTCAAAGTCCTATCACACCTGATGAGATAAGACGAATGAAATGTGTTCTGTATGCTTCGGCTATAGGATCCATTATGTATGCCATGTTATGTACTAGACCAGACGTCTCGTTAGCCTTGATTTTGATGAGTCGTTATCAACAGAATCCAGGTGAAGAACATTGGATTGCTGTTAAGAGCATTCTTAAGTATTTGCGGAGAACTAAAGATATGTTCTTGGTTTACGGTGGTTTGGAAGAAGAGTTGAGTATTAGATGTTATACAGATGCTAGTTTTCAAACTGATCGAGATGATTCTCGATCCCAATCAGTGTATGTCTTTGTCATGAATGGCGGGGCAGTTGATTGGAGAAGCTCAAAGTAGAGCACAGTTGCACAGTCTACAACATAAGCATAATACATTGCTGCCTTAGAAGCTGCTCAAGTAGCTGTCTGGATTAGGAAGTTTATTGCTGAACTCGAAGTAGTTCCCAGCATTGAATCCCCTATGGAAATGAACTGTGATAATTCAAGTGCTATTATACTTGCGAAAGAATCACGTGTACGTAAAGGTAGCAGACACATTCTTCGAAAGTTTGACTACATTCAAGAAGTCATTGAGAGGAATGATATTAGTATTCTTAAGGTTTATACAGATGATAATGTGGCTGACCCGTTCACGAAGCCCATGACACACAACAAGCATCATGATCATGCTAGTAGTATTGGACTTCGTTATGCTGCTGATCTTTTTAATTTGTAATTATGACGACCCGGGAATTTCTGACTAAATTTAAACTTAATCTTTATATTATTTCGACACGATAAGCAAAGCCTGTAATGTTGAGTCACAAATATTTTGAACTGTTTCATATATTCGTTTGACTTTCGACCGTTCCCGACGATTCACGAACAACTATTTGTAAATAGATAACATATATATTTAAATAGGTATTTATAATTTGAAATATAATTTAGAATATTATATAATATGATTATTAGGATTTATATTAAAATGCGATTAATGGAAACTATAGAATATATAGATATATATAAATATGTATATAAATATTACTTGTAAATATATAAAGTTATATTAAATCTATTTGTTTAAAAATATATAATATATTTGTTTTAGTAATTAACTTTGATATTTTAAAACTGTTTATATATAGAAAGGGAATATAAATGATTTTGAGCTTAATTAGTAAACGTCGGTAATACTCGGTTGACATTTCGCTAGCGTTCATATAGATTTAATATAAGTTTATGATGGATTAAAATAAAAGTTGAACTGTAAATCGATTACGAAGGTTATAGATTTGTTAAAAGTATTTTTAACTTTTTAAGTTTAAGTATTAGTACTCCGTACATATAAATCAGAACAAAGAATAAATAATTTTCGAACCTTTTTTATCAGGTTTCAAACAGGTAATGAGTGAAATAATTAAATATGTTTAATTTAAAAATTTGGAATTTTTAGGAACACTTTTATATACTAACTGTTTAGCAATGGACACGATATACCACTCGATGTTAAAAGTGTCGGTAGAAACAATCCAAATAACTCGATGGCTAACTGTTTTCATTTGAAGAACACGTTTTTTATTTATTTATTTATTATTATTATATTATTTAGTTTATTGTTTATGATTGAATGTTAGCACACTTTCTTTTAATTTATATACATAGCATATTCATGAACCTAATGCACTCTACAATCTTATTCTTTGTGACATTCTAACACCCTACCATGATCATCTCTATCACACCACCGCAACCATACCACCACCTATACCATCGGCCACCACCATCGGTTATAACCACCATAAACAATCACCCATGAAGACTCATCTCTATTTTTTTTCTTGTTTCATCGTAAGCCACGAACTCACCATCACTTCCATCTTCCTCCTCGATGATTGCTCGACAACCATCAACCTTCAAATAAACCTTCTTTCGTTTCTTGTTTCATGTTAGAACCACCATAGAACACCAATTATCACCACTTCGAGACCAAACCCATCACCATCATTATATATATATATATATATATATATATATATATATATATATATATATATATATATATATATATATATATATATATATATATATATATATATATATATATATATATTTATATTTATATTCTTCCTGTCGTGAATCCCTCAAGTCTTCATCCCCCTTTCTCTCTTCTTCTCTCTCTCATAGTCTCATGCATTAGTTGATATCACCGTTGTCCAAGCACACAGGTTGCTGCATATTATCTATTTTTCGTTTCCATTATGAACACCCGACACCATGAATAAAAAAAAGTTATAATAAAGTGTATATATCATTATGGTATATCACATGCTACTAGCATGTTTCTATTACTTTTGTTTCCCTCATTTCCAGCATCTAGAAAAGCAAGTTTTGTGGGACAAGATAATATATGGCCAATCAAATTGGATTAATTAAAGGGACGTTTGTCTTGTTTTTTTTTTTTTTTTTCTCTAAGTAATCATGATGATAATTATTTGGAGCATAAGGTATTAATCATAGAATGTATATACAAGATTGATGATGATGGGATAATATAGGGATCGTGATAATTAAGAAATGATTAGGATATGATGAAAATTGTGTTGTGATGATGATTCATTAGGTGAAGAAGAAAGATACAGTATAAGAAGGGCTAAAAGAATTGTAGGGATGATTGAATTCAGAAATGGAAAGATAGAAGGATGGTTTAAGGGTGTGTTTCTTAACCAAGAGGTCACGAGTTCGAAACCAAGCCATGGCAAAAAAAAAAAAAAATTTATTTTTATATAAATAGAACCTACTTGGGCTTGTATGTTGGGCCGTGGAATTTACTATGATAATTGGGCTGAGATTTATTAGTTGGGCCGAGTATGGATTGTGCAGTGGGCCGAAACTTCTGTTGGGCCGAAGAGAATAGGTTAAATATATATGGGTTCCAAATTAAACCACAAAAATAGAAATGTGGGAGTTGTTTAGGGTGTTAGCAATTAAGCGGGAGGTCTTGGGTTCGAGCCCTAGCCGAGGCGGTTTTCTAATTTTTTTTTGGAGGCTTATGCATTAAGGTAGTTTTCTATTACTATTATTATTATTGTTATTATTGTTATTATTACTACTATTATCATTATAATTACTAGTATTATTATTAACTTAATAATTATTATTAGTATCATTATTATTATTAGAATTATCATTATTTTTATCATTATTATTTTATTATCCCTATTATTATTATTTTTAACATTAATATTACTATTTTTACATTAATATTATTATTATCATTTTTATTATTACTAGTATCATTATTATTTTCATAAAAACCATATTACTTTTATTACTACTAATATTATTAACATTACTACAATAAAAATTAGTCATATATAAATATATTTAACTAAACTATATTAACTTTTTTATTTATTTAAAGAATATAAAATACATACATTTAATTATGTTACTAAGGAAACACATAATCTATTAAAATAACAAGTATATCACTAATAATATACAAATTCGTTCGATTACAATTATATGTGTTAATATATATAAATGTTATAGGTTCGTGAATCCGAAGCCAACCCTGCATTGTTCAGTATCGTCGTATGAATATTTTTACTACAAAATATCGTATTTTGAGTTTTATTAATCCCTTTTTAAATGCTTTTGCAATATATATTTTTGGGACTGAGAATGCATGCGCTGTTTTTTATAAATGTTTTACGAAATGGACACAAGTGATTGAAACTACATTATATGGTTGAATGATCGAAATCGAATATGCCCCTTTTAATATAGTCTGGTAATCTAAGAATTAGGGAACAGAAACCCTAATTGACGCGAACTCTAAAGATAGATCTATCGGGCCCAACAAGCCCCATCCAAAGTACCGGATGCTTTAGTACTTCGAAATTTATATCATGTCCGAAGGAGGATCCCAGAATGATGGGGATATTCTTATATGCATATTGTGAATGTCGGTTACCAGGTGTTCAATCCATATGAATGATATTTTTGTCTCTATGCATGGGACGTATGTTTATGAGAAATGGAAATATGAAATCTTGTGGTCTATTAAAATTATGAAATGATTATTTATGTTAAACTAATGAACTCACCAACCTTTTGGTTGACACTTGAAAGCATGTTTATTCTCAGGTATGAAAGAAATCTTCCGCTGTGCATTAGCTCATTTTAAGGATATTACTTGGAGTCATTCATGACATATTTCAAAAGACGTTGCATTCGAGTCGCTGATTTCGTCAAGATTATTATTAAGTCAATTATAATTGGATATATTATGAAATGGTATGCATGCTATCAACTTTTGATGTAATGAAAGATTGTCTTTTCAAAAACGAATGCAATGTTTGTAAAATGTATCATATAGAGGTCAAGTACCTCACGATGTAATCAATTGTAATGTATTCATCCGGATGGATTAGGACGGGTCTTGACAGTTGGTATCAGAGCGGTGGTCTTAGCGAACCAGGTCTTGCATTAGTGTGTCTAACTGGTAGTTGTTTAGATTCATTAGAGAGTCTGGACTTCGACCGTGTCTGCATGTCAAAAGTTTTGCTTATCATTTTGTGTCAAAAATTACCTGCTTATCATTCTTAGGGAATCACTTGCTTATCATTCTTAGTCTAGACACATCTTACTGCCTCTATTGCATAGACAGTGTATAGATAAATTCATACCTTAGTGTATCTGTTATTGTTACCTTTTTCTGACAGCTTCCGTAGATTCTTTCGTAACTTATGGGATTTTAGTATTATATATGCATATGTAAATTATGTATTGCAGGGTACTAATCTACATCCTATAATCTATTTCTTATCAAAAATCCTTTATTTAATCGTACGAGATGAATCCCTCAACCAGTTCGAGTCCTCAGATTCCGATAGCTATTCCGATAGTTATTCCGACAGCTATTCCTACATGGATGTTCACCTAAGCTCCGGAAACAGCATCACTGGAATGAATCAACCAATCATCCATCATCAATTTTGGATGAATTGGGGCTGAGTTCGTAGTCGACTTAATCAATGGAGGCGAGAAGAAGGCGATACTTTTCATCAACCAAATTTTCCTATTGCCGATGAACCTGAAGCACTTACCGGCAAACCTGTTCGTAATACTATTTTCTCTCTCATTTCCAGAGTATTTCACCACGATTACATTCTATCTAAAATTCTAAATCTTATTCATTCGCTCGTTCCGACCGACAATCATCCCGGAATAATGGAAGAAGTTAACGAACTTCGCACTCGAGTAACCAATTTGGAGAATATTGTGCAAAACTTACCAGCTTCAACAACATCACAGGCACCAACAGTACCATCAATAAACAGCACCAGTACCATCAACAATTCATGCTTCAACATCTCATCCTGTACGTAGAGTATACTCATCGTTCTACGTAACGTTCTACATCAATTATCTTCGTTCTTCATGGCGATTATGTAATCTCTAATGTTTTAAAGATTATGTATTCTAGTTCTAACGGTAAACCAAATGAGATTAATATTATATTTACTCATTAAATTCATGATTACATCTGAAGAAAATATATATGTATATATATTTTCATAAAGATTGTAATTAAAAGTTCTTTCGTACAAACTGTTAATGGTGAAAATATTTTAACGGGTAGGTAATACCCGAGAAATATTTAGATTTCACATTAATAAGTTACATTGTATTCTTCGAATCCGATTCAACAGTCATTTACTAACCTACGTACATCCACAGATATACGAATCCGTTCACCACAGAATAACCATTTTCATTCAATATCATATTTGGATTTTGACCTATCAGAATTCAACAAGTGGCATAATGAAGAAAACATTGGATAAAATAAAATTTGTTAGAAACAAACAAATTAACTATGAGAAAATTTTGTTAAGAATCCACGCTAACAAAATCCTAGCTAACTGTTCCTAGCTAACTGTTAATTCCGTATTACCTTTTATTTATCGCAATTTATTTATCGCATTTTATTTTTCCCAATTTTAATTCTCGCAATTTTATTTATCGTCATTTAATTTCTGTTATTTATTTTAAGCTCTTTAAATATCGGGACACGTATATAAGGTTTTGACATATCATATCGACGCATCTATATATATTATTTAGAATAACCATAGACACTCTATATGCAGTAATGTTGGAGTTAGCTATACAGGGTTGAGGTTAATTCTATAATAATATATATAGTTTGAGTTGTGATGGAGTCTGAGACATGTACACGGGTCACGATACGTATTAATTAATTTGAATATTATATATTAAACTATATATGAATTATTGAACTGTAACTGTGGACTATTGCCTGTGGACTAATAATATTGGACAATTAAAATGAATTAAAATATTGAATATAACATATGAAACTAAACATTTCTTCAAGTTTGCCACTTGATCTCATCTTAAACCTCATTTGTATCTTGACGAAAACAATCTGCGCTCAAACTTTTCATAATTCTTGAAACACCACAATCGAGAGAAGGAACCAACCGCACTTCATCTAAGGAAGGAAAGATTGATGCATATAGTTATGCACCTGAAAACACTCAGAACCTGAGTAAACGTTTAACACGTATATGTGCTAATTCCTTTAGTGTTATTATTACCTAAAATAACTTGGTAATTCCTTTCAAAGTAGCAAATTTTGTCACAGCTCCAACAAGTCAACTTCGACTTTTCGTTCTAAACAACCTTATTAACACTTTGATATATATGTGTGCTCTTTTATTGTTACCGGGGAACCTTTCATATTCAACCATATTACCAGCAGACATACCGGCAACCTCGTTGCTTCTTGGTTTAAATCTATTCGATAAATCATTATATTTATTCATTGAAACCCTATCATATACTCATCCGCATCTTGTAACGAGAACTGCCATACCAATTACCGGGAATCAACAAATCAGTACTTTGAAAACTCACAGCATATCTACATCAACAGTTATATGTATAACATTTATCTCTTAGAATTATGGTCTTTCATTCTGAAATTCTAAACAGCACTCAGTCTACAAATAAATACTCTGAATGTTGAAAAAGCTGAATGAAGCAGCAGAAACTGTAGACAACCGTAAACGACCTTAATCGTCGGAAGTTTAATGATAAAGAATAGTATGTTGGAAAAGCTCAGAAAAATTGGAACTAAAAAATAGATTGAGCTAACCACGAAGGAGACCAAGGACAAATACAAGGACCATACCCTATATTCAAAGAATCCAGATAATTCTAGAACAGTTGAAATTTTTAGAGAATATCTTACTTCGAAGTCATGTTAAAATCTTGCGGAAAATCTTTCTCCATCAACTATCGAACTTATAAATTCTAAAATATCATCATAAATATCTTCGATATTTCTGAAGATATTTTCATAAATATTATCGTCTGAAATTATTTATCTCTTCGCGATGTCAGTGTTACATCAGCAAAGAAACTGTTTCAGTTCCTAAATTCTGAAAATTTCGAACTTAAAATATGAATGTTATTGAAGTAGTGTTGGGAACTGAAGCATGAGTTAGTATAATATAATGGCACTTGATCAACGTGATTATATTACAGTAAGTCATGCTGAGTTTCTAATGGGATGTGATGATTCAAAGATTTTAATGTCATCATGTGCCATGTTACATAACTCTTTCATTCTGCTTAACTTCTGAACATATCAAGAAAATATATTCTTGATAGTTCTATTCTCAGTGATTTTGGTAATTTGACAAATCAAATCGTGCTGTTACGTTCTTTCTTGTTTAGAACATTAAGTTTATTCGAAACTCCATACCTACGAATTTTGGACCATTACATGCAGTACTTAACGGATAGAAGAGAAAACAGAGCATGAAGCTCCGAAATAGAAATAGGGGTATAAATCGCAGCAAATAGGAGAAAGCATTAACTGTGGATGGATTATAGGAGACAGAAGCAGGGACATCGAAATATAAGGGAAGATGTAAAACCCAACAACAACGCAGAAATTACAAATCGTAGATATTAATAAGAATAGCAATATAAAGACACGGTATAATTAAGAATAGTATCACCCCAAGGTAATAGTAGAAGTAAACTGATTTTTCTAGTGGAAGATTGAAAAGAAGGATGACAGAAATGATAATTAGGAAAACATCAAGGATTAGAATTGGATTAAGCAGTTTCACAATCTTTTGGATGTATGAACTAAGAAAGAAAGTATAGGAATGGTGAGAATAATGGAACGAAAGAGCTTAATTTATAATGGAAATATCAGACAGAGTAATCAAGGCAGATCACCGTATTTAATTATAGAAATCTTAATTTCCTTACTCGCCGAAGAATCAAATCTTTTAGATTTCGAAGATTTTCTTTATATTCCTTGAATTCCAGAATTCAACCGAGATGACGTCAAAAGTTAAGACGCACCTTATTTTATAAATTCAATCCTGTTTATGTCAAAAGCTAAGGAAAATCTTATCTTCTTCAATTCATTCTTTTGCGATAGCTTCATTCGTATTCTTAGAATAATCGAATTATTTTATTATTATTATTCAATGATGATAAACCTCTAATTATCAACTCATATTGGTCATGAAAACATTTTTATTGTTAGCCATGACCACCTCACTCAAATTTCGAGACGAAATTTCTTTAACGGGTAGGTACTATGACGACCCGGGAATTTCCGACTAAATTTAAACTTAATCTTTATATTATTTCGACACGATAAGCAAAGTCTGTAATGTTGAGTCACAAATATTTTGAACTGTTTCATATATTCGTTTGACTTTCGACCGTTCCCGACGATTCACGAACAACTATTTGTAAATAGATAACATATATATTTAAATAGGTATTTATAATTTGAAATATAATTTAGAATATTATATAATATGATTATTAGGATTTATATTAAAATGCGATTAATGGAAACTATAGAATATATAGATATATATAAATATGTATATAAATATTACTTGTAAATATATAAAGTTATATTAAATCTATTTGTTTAAAAATATATAATATATTTGTTTTAGTAATTAACTTTGATATTTTAAAACTGTTTATATATAGAAAGGGAATATAAATGATTTTGAGCTTAATTAGTAAACGTCGGTAATACTCGGTTGACATTTCGTTAGCATTCATATAGATTTAATATAAGTTTATGATGGATTAAAATAAAAGTTGAACTGTAAATCGATTACGAAGGTTTTAGATTTGTTAAAAGTATTTTTAACTTTTTAAGTTTAAGTATTAGTACTCCGTACATATAAATCAGAATAAAGAATAAATAATTTTCGAACCTTTTTGATCAGGTTTCAAACAGGTAATGAGTGAAATAATTAAATATGTTTAATTTAAAAATTTGAAATTTTTAGGAACACTTTTATATACTAACTGTTTAGCAATGGACACGATATACCACTCGATGTTAAAAGTGTCGGTAGAAACAATCCAAATAACTCGATGGCTAACTGTTTTCATTTGAAGAACACGTTTTTATTTATTTATTTATTATTATTATATTATTTAGTTTATTGTTTATGATTGAATGTTAGCACACTTTCTTTTAATTTATATACATAGCATATTCATGAACCTACTGCACTCTACAATCTTATTCTTTGTGACATTCTAACACCCTACCATGATCATCTCTATCACACCACCGCAACCATACCACCACCTATACCATCGGTTATAACCACCATAAACTATCACCCATGAAGACTCATCTCTATTTTTTTTTCTTGTTTCATCGTAAGCCACGAACTCACCATCACTTCCATCTTCCTCCTCGATGATTGCTCGACAACCATCAACCTTCAAATAAACCTTCTTTCGTTTCTTGTTTCATGTTAGAACCACCATAGAACACCAATTATCACCACTTCGAGACCAAACCCATCATAATCATTATATATATATATATATATATATATATATATATATATATATATATATATATATATATATATATATATATATATATATATATATATATATATATATATATATATATATATATATTCTTCTTCCTGTCGTGAATCCCTCAAGTCGTCATCCCCCTTTCTCTCTTCTTCTCTCTCTCATAGTCTCATGCATTAGTTGATATCACCGTTGTCCAAGCACACAGGTTGCTGCATATTATCTATTTTTCGTTTCCATTATGAACACCCGACACCATGAATAAAAAAAAGTTATAATAAAGTGTATATATCATTATGGTATATCACATGCTACTAGAATGTTTCTATTACTTTTGTTTCCTTCGTTTCCAGCATCTAGAAAAGCAAGTTTTGTGGGACAAGATAATATATGGCCAATCAAATTGGATTAATTAAAGGGACGTTTGTCTTGTTTTTTTTTTTTTTTTTTCTCTAAGTAATCATGATGATAATTATTTGGAGCATAAGGTATTAATCATAGAATGTATAAATACAAGATTGATGATGATGGGATAATATAGGGATCGTGATAATTAAGAAATGATTAGGATATTTTGAAAATTGTGTTGTGATGATGATTCATTAGGTGAAGAAGAAAGATACAGTATAAGAAGGGCTAACAGAATTGTAGGGATGATTGAATTCAGAAATGGAAAGATAGATGGATGGTTTAAGGGTGTGTTTCTTAACCAAGAGGTCACGAGTTCGAAACCAAGCCATGGCAAAAAAAAAAAAAAATTTATTTTTATATAAATAGAACCTACTTGGGCTTGTATGTTGGGCCGTGGAATTTACTATGATAATTGGGCTGAGATTTATTAGTTGGGCCGAGTATGGATTGTGCAGTGGGCCGAAACTTCTGTTGGGCCGAAGAGAATAGGTTAAATATATATGGGTTCCAAATTAAACTACAAAAATAGAAATGTGGGAGTTGTTTAGGGTGTTAGCAATTAAGCGGGAGGTCTTGGGTTTGAGCCCGAACCGAGGCGGTTTTCTAATTTTTTTTTGGAGGCTTATGCATTAAGGTAGTTTTCTATTACTATTATTATTATTGTTATTATTGTTATTATTACTACTATTATCATTATAATTACTAGTATTATTATTAACTTAATAATTATTATTAGTATCATTATTATTATTAGAATTATCATTATTTTTATCATTATTATTTTATTATCCCTATTATTATTATTTTTAACATTAATATTACTATTTTTACATTAATATTATTGTTATCATTTTTATTATTACTAGTATCATTATTATTTTCATAAAAACCATATTACTTTTATTACTACTAATATTATTAACATTACTACAATAAAAATTAGTCATATATATATATATTTAACTAAACTATATTAACTTTTTTATTTATTTAAAGAATATAAAATACATACATTTAATTATGTTACTAAGGAAACACATAATCTATTAAAATAACAAGTATATCACTAATAATATACAAATTCGTTCGATTACAATTATATGTGTTAATATATATAAATGTTATAGGTTCGTGAATTCGAAGCCAACCCTGCATTGTTCAGTATCGTCGTATGAATACTTTTACTACAAAATATCGTATTGTGAGTTTTATTAATCCCTTTTTAAATGCTTTTGCAATATATATTTTTGGGACTGAGAATGCATGCGCTGTTTTTTATAAATGTTTTACGAAATGGACACAAGTGATTGAAACTACATTATATGGTTGAATGATCGAAATCGAATATGCCCCTTTTTATATAGTCTGGTAATCTAAGAATTAGGGAACAGAAACCCTAATTGACGCGAACTCTAAAGATAGATCTATCGGGCCCAACAAGCCCCATCCAAAGTACCGGATGCTTTAGTACTTCGAAATTTATATCATGTCCGAAGGAGGATCCCGGAATGATGGGGATATTCTTATATGCATATTGTGAATGTCGGTTACCAGGTGTTCAATCCATATGAATGATATTTTTGTCTCTATGCATGGGACGTATGTTTATGAGAAATGGAAATATGAAATCTTGTGGTCTATTAAAATTATGAAATGATTATTTATGTTAAACTAATGAACTCAACAACCTTTTGGTTGACACTTGAAAGCATGTTTATTCTCATGTATGAAAGAAATCTTCCGCTGTGTATTAGCTCATTTTAAGGATATTACTTGGAGTCATTCATGACATATTTCAAAAGACGTTGCATTCGAGTCGTTGATTTCATCAAGATTATTATTAAGTCAATTATAATTGGATATATTATGAAATGGTATGCATGCTATCAACTTTTGATGTAATGAAAGATTGTCTTTTCAAAAACGAATGCAATATTTGTAAAATGTATCATATAGAGGTCAAGTACCTCACGATGTATTCAATTGTAATGTATTCGTCCGGATGGATTAGGACGGGTCTTGACAGTAATTTAGTATTTGCATATTTTTGGAACATTAAGCAGTTTTATCTTAATTAATTGATATATAGTTGGTATGATCAGTTTCATTTATATCACTGTGTTCTATATTAGCATGTTTAATCCATGAATAATTGTTGATTATTCAAAATCTCCATAATCGGTCATGTTATGGGAATAACATGAATTAAGATTAATGTGAAATTTTGGTTATATTCATTGATGATGAATAGTTAACTTGTTGAGATCAAAATTCATATGTATTCATTGATGATGAATATTGGAATGATCCAACCATGAGATGTCACTACATGGATCGTAGTCAGTAGTGAATCTTTTAGTGATTATGTCTTTGTGTCCTTAGACTTGAGATGCACGCCCATCTTGATGAGTGTAGCATTGTACTTTGATATGGTTAAATGCTGTTTTGAATAAGGCTGTTATAAAGGTCATTATTGGGTATAATGTAAAGCTCGTAATAGACACGTGTATGCAATATAGGATTTGTTCCTCTAAAATGTTTGGAGTTAGATACTTTTTGAGCTCCTCGATGAATGAATAAGATATTTATGTGGCCGCACCCAGATGTAATTAAGATGATACTTAATTAGTTTGGTGATCTAATTCAGTTCTAAGATCGAGAAAAAAAATTGTTAAACAAATGAGAATGACCGATGATCCATATCTCAAGTTTAACTAAAGTATGTGAAACAAGAGGACGAATGACATTTAAAACTTACCATAAACAATTTCGAGAAACTACCCTCACATGAATTTGGGGGCAATGACGTGTTGCTAGACGCTTACCATTGTTTGTATAGTTACTTGGTGTTGTGCCATGCACAAGTGGGAGTCTGTAGGATTAATGTGCAAGGTACAACATATAACTATATGGCCAACCTCATTTGAGCCTTCGGGGTCACACACATATACACCGAGACGTCAAATATATATATATATATATATATATATATATATATATATATATATATATATATATATATATATATATATATATATATATATATATATATATATATGATGTATATATATTACTCAATTAACAAAATAGTAAATCGAAATTAATTCATTTACTATTCATATGAATAGTAAATGAATCGAAACTAATTAATTTACTATTCACATGAAAGCGACATGATAGAAATTATTAATTATAAGTTATATAATATACCCCTAAAGTATTTGAGAAATACGACTTTATGATATATATTTGGTCTGATTTGAATTCACGGGTGTAACAGCCTAACCCGTTATCCAACCGACAACGCTTACAATTTTTTTTTTATCAAATCGGGCCAGTTCAGCATTCGGCGCGGCGCGCCCCGCTGTGGAGCGGCGCTCCAAAGTGGTCTGTCCACTCTTTCCTTTTTTGACAAAAAGATCGTCCACTACCGGGCACTTTTAGACGAAACGGTTTTCACAACACGATAAAGTAAGTAAAACTAACACGTTTTCATAATAAAACAAGTTTTATAACACCGGGCCCGCATCGACCCAATTTACAACAAGTGACCATTTCGACCCATTTTAGTTTAATACAAAACTTAGACCGAGCATGGCGATTGGGGATACGCTACCCAATCCTAATCAATCCAAAGCACGTCCTCTAAAGCAACCTACACAATCTAATAGTTCTCACGCTTACCCGAGCCATCACCTCCACGCGAATCTATAAAAATGTAAACAACGAGAGGGTAAGCTATGAAAGCTTAGTGAATGCAATAATTATACTTATCCATATATATTATACCTACATGCAAACACTTACACAGATACCTCATACACGCTAGCAATTTACATGGCATACCATTACAAAGTATAACGCTAAATCTCCAAGACCACAAGCTAGCACAAACAATAGCATATATAACTCGAACAATATAATATGCTACACTACAACACATAACCATGGTTAACCAAGTACAAGGGAATGGTACTTCGAATTTCCCATCGGTGTTCCCAACAACCGTTAGTGTACAACGAAATATATCACTAACCCCTGGGTGGTATCGATCGCCCGAACTTAAAACCCACCCGTCACGTGTAATGTGGTATCGAACGCCCGAACTTTAACCCACACTACACGCCCACACACACACCTATATGACATGGTATCGAACGCCCGAACTTTAAACCCATATCATATAATGACCCGATGTGGTATCGATCGCCCGAACTTAAACCCACATCGAACCTCGTACAAGTAAATACATTATATACACACATGTATAATCATTCCACTCACCTCGTGAACTCGAGCATTATAAATCATGCGCGAAATCCCCACCACACGCGATCGAGCAATATTTCACCTATAATACGCATATAGGTATACACATAATCAACATACAACCTCATTTGGACTCTCGACCCGCCCGAATGAACAACAAGTGCAAAATATACTCTTTTGCACTTTTAACGCTACCCGAAGGTCCAAAACTAACGAGACTAGTTCCCGTGTTCTCGAAATACCCAATTATGTCAACTTTAACCTTTAAACGCATACTAGCTCCTATTTTACACAAAACCCATTCCATGGTTGACCAAGTTTGACTTTATTGCTAAAACACCAAATGTTAACCTAAAATCACTTCTCGCGAGTAATTACATCAAAAGCATCATTTAACACTTAACAAAAGTGTTTAACATCCAATTAATCCAAATTAGTGTCATCCTCAATTTTGACCCAATTCAAATTGTTCATTTTGACCAAAGTCATAAAACGCCCCAAAATAACCAACGACTAGTGATTATATTTCCAAGACAACCACTAACACTTAAATCAAGTATTTACCTACTTGATTTACCAAAACTTGACTTAAAACTTAATTTGACACCGAATCAAGCTTACTTGTCCCGAAATACCCATTTGACCCGTTTTGACCTAAATTAGGGTTTACACCCAAAAACTAAGTCAACACAAGTGTTCTAACGTTTAACCAACACACGCAAGACCCAAACTCATAATTTCATCACTCGAAACCCTAAGTCACCCATTTAGGCTTACTTACTTGAATCTTACCCAAAACTCCCAAATTTTACAATAAAATGGGTTTATAATTCTAATTAACACAAACCCTAACTCAAACAAGAAATCAAACACTACATTTCGAATTAGAGTTTACCTCAAGCACCAAAACGAGCTCTAGTAGCTAGAAACACCAAGGAGAAACAAAACCCGCTTCCAATTTGGGCAAAAATCACCATCTTCATAATCCATTCAAGCTTCCTCTCTCTAGAACTCACTCTCTCCCTCTAAGATAAGATGGGAGTGTTGTGTGGATGTCAAAATGATCCAAAAGTGGATCTAAAACTGATATTAAAGCCACAAATCAATCCATAAGTGAAAGGACCAAAGTGCCCATCATTTACCCTTAAAAAAAGGCTGAAAATTGCATCAGACGGGATCGGAGCGCCGCGCCAAAGAGTGGAGCGCCGCTCCAACCTTCAGGTCAGTTTTCAGCAACTTGTTTTGGCCATAACCTTTTGACCGTAGCTCCGTTTTTGATGAATCAAATATCGTTGGAAACGTAATAAGATTTTCTTTCCAATGGTAAGGCTTTGAAACATCAACACAAACTTTATTTGTGTTGAAAAGATGCGTACACACCTTGTCACTTCAGACAACGTCCAGTTTCCTTCGACGTTCGAGCAAGCAACACGTACGTGCTTCGTACACTTCATACACGCATCGTACACCATAAATACATTATGTACAATAAATATTTGGGTCTTACAACTCTCCCCCACTTAAACTCGATCACGTCCTCGTGATCTTCGTTACTCAACCCATCCGGACCTACACCCTATGGTCCTTCGACGTACTTTCGAACTCGAAGTCTACGAAATTTCCGGCAACGCGAAGATCTTACACCGCACTTAAGTGACCCTTCCGATGAATCACCCCCTTTCAACTTAAATCTCCATCCGCGATTTACCAAATCCACGAATCCGAGCACTAGAAACTTGCTCAATCCCTAACATCGGGAAGAACTCAACCAATCTCGTACCGAGATATCACCCCTTTGGTGTACCCTTCACAAGTACAATGCCAAGAGTAACCACGTCCCAAAATAAGGTCAACATCCAAAACGACGAAGACCGAGTAAAAGTAAATCCTTACAGATAACACTTACCATTTAACATCCCTTCAAATTCTCTCGGCTATAACTCACAACAAGCTACATCCTTAACTAAATCACCCAACGCGATCTACTAGGTCCACTACGCCGTGAGCCAAGTCTTGCATTAATCCAAATCGAGAAGGATTTATGTCGCGTTAAACCTTCGGACTTCAACGACTCGTAAACCAGCCAATCAAGAATGTTTTATGAATCAAGAACTAACTTCCTCTGTCTCCACCACCGGGTCATTCCTTCGACGAAGAAATTTTGGTAACGCCAAATAATCACCCTAAGAACACAAACTTTCCCATTAATCGATCCGCAGACGACCACCAGTCTCTGGATTAATCCAGGATGACGATAATACACCATAAGTTAGACAAAACATCAACACTCGACACAGGGTTTCTCCCCTAAACCCAACAACACATCCATACAATACGGCTTCCTAGCACTAGCATGGAAACTATTTGTGTACTAGAATCCTGTCAATAGCGAATTATCATCCCAATAATTAGTAATTCGTCACGCGACCTTCAAAAGTATTCACCAATGTCAGGTGAATCCTCCAACCTAGACCGTCCGTTAAGGATGGTTTCGACATTTCAATGCGGCTAACGGGTCACATCACTAGGGAATGCACCCTCGCAAACAAACAAAACCCGCGTGTCTCTATGTGAGACAATCGGAAATAGAACTCCCCGCCTCACAATAATCCATAAAGTGGAATAATCCACCGACAATATCCACAATCACGTTTCCCGAAAGGGAAAATACAGTATCCATACCGAAATCGAACTCGTACCTACTCAACAGCACTATCCGGGTTTCGCGCCAACCCAATTTTACATCACTAGAGCACCCGCAACGACAGTTACATTCTCTCACGTCCGTGATCTCAAACTTCACACTTGGTCTCATACCGCACTTGGTACTGCACGACCACCTTATACAAGAAGAGTTACGCTTCAC
The DNA here is from genome assembly GCF_046630445.1 of Rutidosis leptorrhynchoides. Lineage (NCBI taxonomy): Eukaryota > Viridiplantae > Streptophyta > Magnoliopsida > Asterales > Asteraceae > Rutidosis > Rutidosis leptorrhynchoides. The sequence goes on from NC_092342.1 coordinate 147,206,328, forward strand.
TTGATCTAACACCACCGGAGATTCCTTGGGCGGCAGTAAAAACTCCCCCACTTAGGATTTATCTCTCCATTCTCACCGCCAAGATGATAACATCCCGTGGAATTGTAATTCCACGTCACACCTGACCATTCTCACCGTTGGTCATAAACATCAAATCACCGCAAATTCACTTTAGGCTCTTAGAGCCGAGATGTACAATCACTTGAGACATCGTACACGCGACGACATCGCACCGTCATACCACAAATCATAATTTACAGCTCTTCATCGTTCACAAAGCGAACTCCACCAAAGTCCCACACACGCCTCTATGACTAGGCATATGCCACTCCGCTTAATCAGTCGTGCATCACAGTCGAGATCACCGGACCTTCTACGCAACGAACCATTATCAACAATTGCTTACTCTCATGGGGAAGAGTGACCAATCCGACACAATAATTGCATCGACCGCAATATCAACTCTTCATCATAACCTTCGACCTAATCGACCATTAAGTCCATCACCGGCTCAGCGGTCATCCTTACTCGTCCATCACATAAGAGCAACAAGATTCGCTCATCTGCCACTTCATAAGAAGTATTTACTGCAATGCTCCTAAACTTCGACTTTCGCAACCGTCAAATTACTATCACCCGTCGATCACTATTTAAAATCTTCGATGCTTCCAAAGGGTATCTCACAGGCACCCTAAGCACAAAGTGATCACACCATCACCGGAGTTGAACATTACACTAGCAGGTATAAGAGGGCACCTGACGCCGTGTCATGCTGACTCCCACCACAATCAACCGAATTTTTAGAAACTCGATCTTTAGGTTCCGTACACCCGATGTCACCTATCTCTCTATAATAATGACCCGAAGTCATACCTACCGACAAACCTTACGGTTTATCATCTTATCGAAAGTTCCTAGCGATCACACGCTACCCGCAATTTCCACAAGGCCAAACAATATAGCCTCACGAAACCCTTCATCTAACACTAAAGAGATGCTTGGCAACACCAAGTCTTACATCCTTCCACACCTCAATAAACCCCTACTACAAGGGATATTCCATTAGGAATGTTACCCTATAACCCACAACACACTAACACAAACAACATTATACGGGTCTCACTCCCATGAGTTTAACGACCCGAAGACTCCTCGATCTCGCCAATTCCAAGGCGACTCACAACAAGAATCCTAACACGATTCTCTAACCACACACTCTACCGAGTGTAACTCAAAACTACAATCATTAGACTTATTGCATTCCATTACGGAATTCAAGTCTTCACCGCACACACGCACACGTAAATCGGTCATCCTAGTTACGATGGGTAACTAAAACCAATAACAATCTCAACAGTGCACCCACTACTTAGGGTGACTAAGCACGCACCAAACTCGTGAGTTGGCTCGCTCACTTAACTAATCGAATTCATCGTAACACTTCCCGACTCGTAAAGAACTCGATGTGACAACAAGCACGTCACTCGAGACCACTATACCCTAGGAACCAATAAAAGATTCCTAATACGTCCCATTCTACCCCAACCATGCCACGTTTCCTCCGTTCGGTACTTGTCATGTCATGCTTGGTGTCAAGATACACTTTCCTAATAATGGTGATCAATCACTATTACAAACGCGTACCTTACCATTTCCACATGGTCATGCAAAGTACTTTACCCGGACTGACGCAACATTCACACAAAATAACACGCGATAACTCCTAGTACCCGAATGACCCAAGTCCTTACCGTGAACTTGATCACTCAAACCGCCAAACATGCGAATCTCTCCAATAGATTCGTCCCTAGGACACCGCACCAAAAGATACCTGTATATATATATACACCAATATACAATAATAATAAGCGTACACAAGTACACCACAACAACAAGTCAACCTACAACCTAGGTGACTATCACTAAAACAACGTCCAAGTTCGCCTACTTACATTAGGCACTAGCGATCTAAGGCACTAATTTACACACGAAATAGGGCCCCACAAAATTCCACATTGGACAAGCACAAGTCCTAGTTAGTCACCTACTCTAAGGCACTAACAAATCTCAATCCGACCCGTAATCCTACAAGTCCCGCAATTAACGCACCACTGTCAATAAGTCTAAGACTAGGCACATATTCCAAGGTCACATAATTCCCTTAGACCATGCTCTGATACCACTTTTAACAACCCAACCCGTTATCCAACCGACAACGCTTAAATTTTTTTTTATCAAATCAGGCCAGTTCAGCATTCGGCGCGGCGCGCCCCACTGTGGAGCGGCGCTCCAAAGTGGTCTGTCCACTCTTTCCTTTTTTGACAAAAAGATCGTCCACTACCAGGCACTTTTAGACGAAACGGTTTTCACAACACGATAAAGTAAGTAAAACTAACACGTTTTCATAAGTTTTACAACACCGAGCCCGCATCGACCCAATTTACAACAAGTGACCATTTCGACCCATTTTAGTTTAATACAAAACTTAGACCGAGCATGGCGATTGGGGATACGCTACCCAATCCTAATCAATTCAAAGCACGTCCTCTAAAGCAACCTACACAATCCAATAGTTCTCACGCTTAACTGAGTCATCACCTCCACGCGAATCTATAAAAATGTAAATAACGATATGGTAAGCTATGAAAGCTTAGTGAATGCAATAATTATACTTATACATATATAATATACCTACATGCAAACACTTACACAAATACCTCATACACGCTAGCAATTTACATGGCATACCATCGCAAAGTATAACGCTAAATCTCCAAGAACACAAGCTAGCACAAACAATAGCATATATAACTCGAACAATATAATATGCTACACTACAACACATAACCATGGTTAACCAAGTACAAGGGAATGGTACTTCTAATTTCCCATCGGTGTTCCCAATAACCGTTAGTGTACAACGAAATATATCACTAACCCCTGGGTGGTATCGATCGCCCGAACTTAAAACCCACCCGTCACGTGTAATGTGGTATCGAACGCCCGAACTTTAACCCACACTACATGCCCACACACACACCTATATGACATGGTATCGAATGCCCGAACTTTAAACCCATATCATATATTGACCCGATGTGGTATCGATCGCCCGAACTTAAACCCACATCGAACCTCGTACAAGTAAATACATTATATACACACTTGTATAATCATTCTACTCACCTCGTGAACTCGAGCATTACAAACCATGCGCGAAATCCCCACCACACGCGATCGAGCAAGATTTTACCTATAATACGCATATAGGTATACACATAATCAACATACAACCTCATTTGGACTCTCGACCCGCCCGAATGAACAACAAGTGCAAAATATACCCTTTTGCACTTTTAACGCTACCCGAAGGTCCAAAACTAACGAGACTAGTTCCCGCGTTCTCGAAATACCCAATTATGTCAACTTTAACCTTTAAACGCATACTAGCTCGCATTTTACACAAAACCTATTCCATGGTTGACCAAGTTTGACTTTATTGCTAAAACACCAAATTTTAACCTAAAATCACTTCTCGCGAGTAATTACATCAAAAGCATCATTTAACACTTAACAAAAGAGTTTAACATCCAATTAATCCAAATTAGTGTCATCCTCAATTTTGACCCAATTCAAATTGCTCATTTTGACCAAAGTCATAAAACGCCCCAAAATCACCAACGACTAGTGATTATATTTCCAAGACAACCACTAACACTTAAATCAAGTATTTACCTACTTGATTTACCAAAACTTGACTTAAAACTTAATTTGACACCGAATCAAGCTTACTTGTCCCGAAATACCCATTGGACCCGTTTTGACCTAAATTAGGGTTTACACCCAAAAACTAAGTCAACACAAGTATTCTAACGTTTAACCAACACACACAAGACCCAAACTCATAATTTCATCACTCGAAACCCTAAGTCACCCATTTAGGCTTACTTACTTGAATCTTACCCAAAACTCCTAAATTTCACAATAAAATGGGTTTATAATTCTAACTAACACAAACACTAACTCAAACAAGAAATCAAACACTACAATTCGGATTAGGGTTTACCTCAAGCACCAAAACTAGCTCTAGTAGCTAGAAACACCAAGGAGAACCAAAACCCGCTTCCATTTTGGGCAAAAATCACCATCTTCATCATCCATTCAAGCTTCCTCTCTCTAGAACTCACTCTCTCCCTCTAAGATAAGATGGGAGTGTTGTGTGGATGTCAAAATGATCCAAAAGTGGATCTAAAACTGATATTAAAGCCACAAATCCATCCATAAGTGAAAGGACCAAAGTACCCCTCATTTACCCTTAAAAAAAGGCTGAAAATTGCATCAGACAGGATCGGAGTGCCGCGCCAAAGAGTGGAGCGCCGTGCCAAAGAGTGGAGCGCCGCTCCAACCTTCAGGTCAGTTTTCAGCAACTTGTTTTGGCCATAACTTTTTGACCGTAGCTCTGTTTTCGATGAATCAAATATCGTTGGAAACGTAATAAGATTTTCTTTCCAATGGTAAGGCTTTGAAACATCAACACAAACTTTATTTGGGGTTGAAAAGATGCGTACACACCTTGTCACTTCAGACAACATCCAGTTTCCTTCGACGTTCGAGCAAGCAACACGTACGTGCTTCGTACACTTCATACACGCATCGTACACCATAAATACATTATGTACAATAAATATTTGGGTCTTACAACGGGTTATTTGAAAAAGGTTCACGAGTTGTTTTTACATGTACTCCTCAAATATATATATAGGTTCTTGTTTTTGGTACTGAGTAACAAAACAAACAAAAATTAAAACCTTTTCTTACATCTCAAAGATCAAGAAAGCTACATGCCATTTTGTTTATGAAACGAAATCAATACGGAGTAATATTTATCTATTGCTTATTAATATAATTTGATTATATTAATTTGTTACTTTGGGTTTGGACTAGCATCCATTGACGGTCGTTTGAAGTGTAGTGTGGACTATCCAAAGAGACGGTTATACTTTTGATCGTAAGTTTCTCTCCGTCTCATCAATTCTTCAAGAAAGGTATATCGTTAACTCCTCTTTTGTTTTATATTCATGACAATTATTATGATGTAACTGGATCATTGGGAAAGATTAATCGTGTGCATGTTTCATTAAATAAGTGAAAATTTAATCTTGTTAAATTTTGTTCATAAAATAATAAAAGATTATTATTTTAACTATCCGCTGCGTTAATCTGTTTTGGTAAAAGTACACACGATTATCCATCTGTATAGTCGTACATTCTCCATTCAGTTTAGTTTCTGTCCGAATGGTAATACTCTAAAGTTCTTTTCTTTCTAATCACTCGTCGACTTCTTTAATTCTCGTACACGTTTGTATCTTTTTGCGTCGCTTTCCAATACCCAAAGTCCTTGGTTCTTCTATTCGGTCTAATTCCATTAGGATCTTTTCGCGCTCTAGGTGTCAGAAAGTACCATGTTTCGTTTTCAAACCCCCTATATTCATCTGTACGTAAACACAAAACCATCAAAGATTATTGTCTATATAAGAAACAAACAAAAACAATATATCAAGAATCAAGAAATAAAACATGCATAAAAAATATATATATATAGATCGATCATTAAGGATTATTTCTACATACCTTTAGCAGTCAGTTCTTGAGGATTATAGTCATAAAGATTAACTTCGTATAACCTACATTCCGGGTGTTTGCCTGTCTCAATCCTTTTTTTTAGGTAAAAAAGTATAAGCTCCGCATCGGTTGGACGAAATCGACAGCCAGGTGGCGACATATCGTAATAATCGGGTTGTCTTACTTGGTTTTTACGTGGAATGACTTGTTGTCTTACTTCCATGATGATGATCGAAGTGATTAATAGCAAGTTTGCGGGAAATTTAGAGAGAGTTGATTCGTGAAGATGATTAGTGTATTAGGGTTGATCTTTTAGACAAGGAAATAAATAGAAGGTTTTATATCCTTTTGTTTTTTATGAAGCGAAAGTTTAGAAAATTTAAACGAACTATATGCATATTTCCAGGTACTTAATTAAATTATTATAGCTGTTTTGTTGTATTCGGATATTTCGGCATGAAGTCGGTTGTCCTAATTAGTATGAGATAATTTGTAGTTTTCTTTTATAAGTTTGGGTGTTAGAGCTAGTTATATTATATTATATTCCAATTCATTTAATCAAATTAGGGGGATGATTCTCACACACACTTTTTTGATCCTCACACACCAATTGAGTATTATTAGAAGAGTAAAAGGTTAAAATAGGTGTGTGAGGATAAAAAAAGTGTGTGAGAATCATCCCCCATCAAATTAAGTCTGTTATCAAATTATTTACTTATTTGCAGTTGTAATATTTAAAATTTTGATTAAAATTAGTTCAAACTAGTTGAAGTTCGAACTACGCGTTGCTGTGGTTGATGTTGGGTGTAAACTTCTGAATATGTGTTTGTATACACAAAATGGCTACATTCTTCAACGTAGTTTATACTATCCGATTATGTTTTCAAACTGGTTGTCTGTTTACATAGATAATATCAACCGACCTGGGGGCTATGGTCTCCGTGCGTACCTGATGATGTCTACAAATTACATACATAGATAATATTGCCTTCGTGCATACCTAATAACGTTGTCTACTGATTACATAGCTAATGTCTCATAAAAGTAATCTACTATGTACATGAGTGAAATATGAAGAGCTAGCTTTTATCGGGCCTGCCTTAGTTTTTTTTGGCTCTTTTCCTTCTATTTCAGAGAAAAGTAATCGTTTTGCGCATGGATTTCCTTCGTGTTCTTTTTCTTTGTTTAGAGTTGGTGGGACACGTGTTGGAATGTCGGGTGTGTCTTCATCATATGTGTTGACTGCATAGTGAATTTTTTGTTATTTACCCCTCGGCATCCATGTTTCTTGTATCAAATAACGTCTACTTCCGCTACTAAAAGTAGTGTTAATCCCAATAACCATAAACACTTTTTTCCTTTTCTCGATCTTGTATCCGTTTGTCGTGTTATGATGCAAATCATTAGGTGAAGTTTGGTTCATGGGGAGTTCCATTCCCAGCTCCGAAATCGAGTTTCCTAGTGACCCGATAGACCTCCAAGTTTCAATAAATCATTTTTCTAATAAAATAAAATAAATCATATCACTCAAGCAATAGCATATCAAAGATTCACATTCATAGTATGCATTACTTTTATCATAAATATAACTCTAAGAGGACGAACTACATAAACAAAAACAATAAACTTTTAAAACAATAAGTTTAAATTGCTATAAATGTGAAGGTAAGGAAAATAATATGAAACAAGATAGATTGCAGAAGAGAATGTGTATTGATTGAGTTATATTATGAATCACGTACATACATGGATTTAAATACAAGAAAAAAGGTAAAGAATATTAAATGTTAGCCTAATAAAACAAACATGCTAGATATAAAGGAGATATCATATCACTCTATATTAAATGCAAGATATCTATAAATTTGGAAATATCCCATAAATCAAGGGATTATAATATCCCATAAATCAAGGGTTTATGTTGCACTAATTTTAACACTCCCCCTTAGTGCAAACTCTCGATCAAAAATCCCCAACGCTTCTCGAAATTCCATGAACTTAGTTTTCATTAGAGTTTTAGTAAAGATGTCGGCTACTTGAGCATTTGTCCTTACGTTTGCTAGCCCGATGTTCCCGCTAAGAACCTTTTCACGAATAAAATGATATCTCATTTCTATATGCTTAGTACGAGCATGAAACACGGGATTCGAAGCAAGCTTGATTGCACTTTCGTTGTTACATTTCAATTTGAGAACATAATCTACTTTTTCAAGTGTCACCAATCAATCTTCTTAACCAAATACATTCTTAAGTCGTCATTGTTGCAGCTATGTATTCTGCTTCAGTGCTAGACAAAGCAACAACATCTTGCTTCTTGCTACACCATGAAATAACCGCGAAACCCATGTTAAAACAGTAACCCGAAGTTGAATGGCGATCATTTGCGTCTCCCATCCAATCTGCATCCACGAAACCATTTAACAAAACATCGTCACACTTCTTGTACCACAAACCGTGACCCATTGATCCTTTCACATAACGAAGGATCCTTTTTACTGCATCAAGATGAACATTAGTTCGACATTGCATAAATTGAGAAACAATGCCAACCGAGTAAGAAATTTCCGGCCTTGTGATGGTCAGATAGATCAAACTCCCAACCATTTGTCGGAACAACTTCACATCCATGAGCTCTTTTCCTTGATCTTTCTTCATTTTGAGGTTTGGTTCCATTGGAGTAGTCATAAGCTTTGGCTCCCCCATGTTGAAACGTTCCAAGAGACTTCTTGCATAACCCCTTTGAGAGATAAAGTACCCGTTTTTTAATTTATCAACTTCCAAGCCAAGAAAACATCCAATCTCCCCCAGATTCTTCATTTCAAAACGAACCGAAATATCATCACTTAAATGAGAGATTTCTGACTCGTTTCCTCCGGTGATAATCATGTCATCAACATATAATAACACCAAAACATGGAAACCTGGTTCTTTCTTTACAAACAAACTAGAATCTGCATCAGAAATCTTAAAATCACAAAAGACAAAGTATTGTGCAACCTTGCCGTATCAAGCTCTCGGAGCTTGTTTCAAGCCATAAAGAGCTTTCTTCAACCGGCACACGTATTCTGGAAATTGATTTGAAATGAACCCAATAGGTTATTCCATGAACACCTCACGATCAAGCTCTCCATATAGAAAAGCATTTTTCACATCAAGTTGCCACAATTTTCACCCTTTGTAAGCTGCTAGTGAGATTATTGATCTCACCGTTACCATTTTAGCCACGGGGCTAAAAGTTTCCTCATAATCAAGCCCATAACTTTAACAAAAGTCCCAAGCCACCAACCGAGCCTTGAACCTATTAATGGTTCCATCCGAGTTCTTCTTCAAACGGTAGACCCATTTGCAAGTAACCGGTTTATATGCTTCAAGTTTCTTGATAAGCTCCCAAGTTTCATTCTTTTCCAATGCATCAATTTCCTCTTGCATTGCTTTTCTTCATAACATGTTGGTTCTTCGGTTAAGCCACCTGAAAAGAAACAATTTGTGACTGTGTTCACCTCATAGTCACTTAGATGTCTTGGTTGTCTCTTTTCTCTTGTTGACCTTCTAACTTGAGTTGGTACTTCTTCACTAGGTGTCTCTTCTTGAATTTGAGAAAAACCATCATTCTCACTTTCTTCTTGAGTGTCGAAGCTAGGAAACATAAATTTGTAATCTCTATTTTCTTCACCATTTTTGCTTGATTCAGAAAATTGAGAAGATACTTCATCAAATACCACATCTCTTGAAGTGGTAAACCTCTTTGTTTCTAGATCCATACACCTCCAACCTTTCCTGTGAGAATCATAACCAACAAAAATACACCTTCGAGCTTTTGGGTCAAGTTTGGTTCGGTTAGATTTTGGAACATGAACATAACAAATAGAACCAAACACCCTAAAATAGCTTACATTAGGCTTTTCACCATAAGCTAGCTCAAAAGATGATTTTTGTATACCTGGCCAAGATGGTAACCGATTAGACACATGACAAGCACATTGAAGTGCTTTCGCCCATAGCTCCTTAGGCAACCCCTTGTCATGTAACCCAGATAAGCATATTGAAACAAGGTAAGCAATCTTTCTTTCTGAAACCCCATTTTGTTGTGGAGTATCCGGACAAGTCATTTGGCAAGAAATACCATTTGTTTTACAATAAGTAAAGAAATTATTTGACATGAATTCTCCACCATTATCACTCCTAAGAGCTTTTACCTTTCTCCCAAATTCTGATTCTACCGCTTCTTTGAATTCTATGAACTTTGATAAGGCTTCGCTTTTCTCCTTTAGGAATTTCACCCAAGTAAACCGAGAATAGTCATCAATTAACACCATGACATAGCAATGACCGCTATAACTTGGTGTTTTTATTGGCCCCATCAAGTCCGTATGAATCAAGTCAAGCAAACCTTGTTTTCGATTTATTGACTTCTTATATGGAAGTCAGTGTGACTTTCCATATTGACATCCTTGGCATATTACTTCCTCACGAACATTCTTTAATTGAGGAATTCCATCAACTAGTTTATGTGAGAATATCTTTTGCAACATTTGATATCCCACATGGCCTAGTCTAGCATGCCAAATAGCTCCGTTTTCGGTTTGACTTGTTTTCTTCACATAAGCCTCACCTGCGGACAACACAAACAAAGAACCTTTCTTTTCTCCCTTGAAAAGAACATCACCCACAATCTCCTTGACATTCTCAAGGACTTTCACATCCGTTGGACCAAAAAGAACATATTTTTCAGATTCGGTAATTTGAGGTACCGAAACTAGATTATTGGTCAATTTAGGAACAAGATAAACATCTTTCAAAGTAAAAGTATTATTATTATTAACATCAATAATAGCATTACCTTCCTTTTTAACCGGATGAGTTGAGTTGTCTGCCGTGATTACAACTCGATTTTGATTGTGATCTCTAACGTATAACGACCCTCATTTTTCCATTTTATATTTTTCCATATTAAATGCCCAACTATATGAAATGTCCCGTTCTTATTGATTAAAAACGTTCCATATTAATTGATTTCGTTGCGAGGTTTTGACCTCTATATGAGACGTTTTTCAAAGACTGCATTCATTTTTAAAACAAACCTTAACCTTTATTTCATAGATAAAGGTTTTAAAAAGCTTTACGTAGATTATCAAATAATGATAATCTAAAATATTCGGTTTACACACGACCATTACATAATGGTTTACAATACAAATATGTTACAACAAAATAAGTTTCTTGAATGCAGTTTTTACACAATATCATACAAGCATGGACTCCAAATCTCGTCCTTATTTAAGTATGCGACAGCGGAAGCTCTTAATAATCACCTGAGAATAAACATGCTTAAAACGTCAACAAAAATGTTGGTGAGTTATAGGTTTAACCTATATATATATATATATATCAAATCATAATAATAGACCACAAGATTTCATATTTCAATACACATCCCATACATAGAGATAAAAATCATTCATATGGTGAACACCTGGTAACCGACTTTAACAAGATGCATATATAAGAATATCCCCATCATTCCGGGACACCCTTCGGATATGATATAAATTTCGAAGTACTAAAGCATCCGGTACTTTGGATGGGGTTTGTTAGGCCCAATAGATCTATCTTTAGGATTCGCGTCAATTAGGGTGTCTGTTCCCTAATTCTTAGATTACCAGACTTAATAAAAAGGGGCATATTCGATTTCGATAATTCAACCATAGAATGTAGTTTCACGTACTTGTGTCTATTTTGTAAATCATTTATAAAACCTGCATGTATTCTCATCCCAAAAATATTAGATTTTAAAAGTGGGACTATAACTCACTTTCACAGATTTTTACTTCGTCGGGAAGTAAGACTTGGCCACTGGTTGATTCACGAACCTATAACAATATATACATATATATCAAAGTATGTTCAAAATATATTTACAACACTTTTAATATATTTTGATGTTTTAAGTTTATTAAGTCAGCTGTCCTCGTTAGTAACCTACAACTAGTTGTCCACAATTAGATGTACATAAATAAATCAATAAATATTATCTTGAATCAATCCACGACCCAGTGTATACGTATCTCAGTATTGATCACAACTCAAACTATATATATTTTGGAATCAACCTCAACCCTGTATAGCTAACTCCAACATTCACATATAGAGTGTCTATGGTTGTTCCGAAATATATATAGATGTGTCGACATGATAGGTCGAAACATTGTATACGTGTCTATGGTATCTCAAGATTACATAATATACAATACAAGTTGATTAAGTTATGGTTGGAATAGATTTGTTACCAATTTTCACGTAGCTAAAATGAGAAAAATTATCCAATCTTGTTTTACCCATAACTTCTTCATTTTAAATCCGTTTTGAGTGAATCAAATTGCTATGGTTTCATATTGAACTCTATTTTATGAATCTAAATAGAAAAATTATAGGTTTATAGTCGGAAAAATAAGTTACAGGTCGTTTTTGTAAAGGTAGTCATTTCAGTCGAAAGAACGACGTCTAGATGACCATTTTAGAAAACATACTTCCACTTTGAGTTTAACCATAATTTTTGGATATAGTTTCATGTTCATAATAAAAATCATTTTCTCTGAATAACAACTTTTAAATAAAAGTTTATCATAGTTTTTAATTAACTAACCCAAAACAGCCCGCGGTGTTACTACGACGGCGTAAATCCGGTTTTACGGTGTTTTTCGTGTTTCCAGGTTTTAAATCATTAAGTTAGCATATCAAATAGATATAGAACATGTGTTTAGTTGATTTTAAAAGTCAAGTTAGAAGGATTAACTTTTGTTTGCGAACAAGTTTAGAATTAACTAAACTATGTTCTAGTGATTACAAGTTTAAACCTTCGAATAAGATAGCTTTATATGTATGAATCGAATGATGTTATGAATATCATTACTACCTTAAGTTCCTTGGATAAACCTACTGGAAAAGAGAAAAATGGATCTAGCTTCAACGGATCCTTGGATGGCTCGAAGTTCTTGAAGCAGAATCATGACACGAAAACAAGTTCAAGTAAGATCATCACTTGAAATAAGATTGTTATAGTTATAGAAATTGAACCAAAGTTTGAATATGATTATTACCTTGTATTAGAATGATAACCTACTGTAGGAAACAAAGATTTCTTGAGGTTGGATGATCACCTTACAAGATCGGAAGTGAGCTAGCAAACTTGAAAGTATTCTTGATTTTATGTAACTAGAACTTGTAGAATATATGAAGAACACTTAGAACTTGAAGATAGAACTTGAGAGAGATCAATTAGATGAAGAAAATTGAAGAATGAAAGTGTTTGTAGGTGTTTTTGGTCGTTGGTGTATGGATTAGATATAAAGGATATGTAATTTTGTTTTCATGTAAATAAGTCATGAATGATTACTCATATTTTTGTAATTTTATGAGATATTTCATGCTAGTTGCCAAATGATGGTTCCCACATGTGTTAGGTGACTCACATGGGCTGCTAAGAGCTGATCATTGGAGTGTATATACCAATAGTACATACATCTAAAAGCTGTGTATTGTACGAGTACGAATACGGGTGCATACGAGTAGAATTGTTGATGAAACTGAACGAGGATGTATTTGTAAGCATTTTTGTTAAGTAGAAGTATTTTGATAAGTGTCTTGAAGTCTTTCAAAAGTGTATGAATACATATTAAAACACTACATGTATATACATTTTAACTGAGTCGTTAAGTCATCGTTAGTCGTTACATGTAAATGTTGTTTTGAAACCTTTAGGTTAATGATCTTGTTGAATGTTGTTAACCCATTGTTTATTATAACAAATGAGATGTTAAATTGTTATATTATCATGATATTATGATATATAATATATCTCAGTATGATGTATATACAGTTAAATGTCGTTACAACGATAATCGTTACATATATGTCTCGTTTAAAAATCATTAAGTTAGTAGTCTTGTTTTTACATATGTAGTTCATTGTTAATATACTTAATGATATGTTTACTTATCATAGTATCATGTTAACTATATATATATCCATATATATGTCATCATATAGTTTTTACAAGTTTTAACGTTCGTGAATCACCGGTCAACTTGGGTGGTCAATTGTCTATATGAAACATATTTCAATTAATCAAGTCTTAACAAGTTTGATTGCTTAACATGTTGGAAACATTTAATCATGTAAATATCAATCTCAATTAATATATATAAACATGGAAAAGTTCGGGTCACTACAGTACCTACCCGTTAAATAAATTTCGTCCCGAAATTTTAAGCTGTTGAAGGTGTTGACGAATCTTCTGGAAATAGATGCGGGTATTTCTTCTTCATCTGATCTTCATGCTCCCAGGTGAACTCGGGTCCTCTACGAGCATTCCATCGAACCTTAACAATTGGTATCTTGTTTTGCTTAAGTCTTTTAACCTCACGATCCATTATTTCGACGGGTTCTTCGATGAATTGAAGTTTTTCGTTGATTTGGATTTCATCTAACGGAATAGTGAGATCTTCTTTAGCAAAACATTTCTTTAAATTCGAGACGTGGAAAGTGTTATGTACAGCCACGAGTTGTTGAGGTAACTCTAGTCGGTAAGCTACTGGTCCGATACGATCAATAATCTTGAATGGTCCAATATACCTTGGATTTAATTTCCCTCGTTTACCAAATCGAACAACGCCTTTCCAAGGTGCAACTTTAAGCATGACCATCTCTCCAATTTCAAATTCTATATCTTTTCTTTTAATGTCAGCGTAGCTCTTTTGTCGACTTTGGGCGGTTTTCAACCGTTGTTGAATTTGGATGATCTTCTCAGTAGTTTCTTGTATAATCTCCGGACCCGTAATCTGTCTATCCCCCACTTCACTCCAACAAATCGGAGACCTGCACTTTCTACCATAAAGTGCTTCAAACGGCGCCATCTCAATGCTTGAATGGTAGCTTTTGTTGTAGGAAAATTCTGCTAACGGTAGATGTCGATCCCAACTGTTTCTGAAATCAATAACACATGCTCGTAGCATGTCTTCAAGCGTTTGTATCGTCCTTTCGCTCTGCCCATCAGTTTGTGGATGATAGGCAGTACTCATGTCTAGACGAGTTCCTAATGCTTGCTGTAATGTCTGCCAGAATCTTGAAATAAATCTGCCATCCCTATCAGAGATAATAGAGATTGGTATTCCATGTCTGGAGACGACTTCCTTCAAATACAGTCGTGCTAACTTCTCCATCTTGTCATCTTCTCTTATTGGCAGGAAGTGTGCTGATTTGGTGAGACGATCAACTATTACCCAAATAGTATCAAAACTACTTGCAGTCCTTGGCAATTTAGTGATGAAATCCATGGTAATGTTTTCCCATTTCCATTCCGGGATTTCGGGTTGTTGAAGTAGACCTGATGGTTTCTGATGCTCAGCTTTGACCTTAGAACACGTCAAACATTCTCCTACGTATTTAGCAACATCGGCTTTCATACCCGGCCACCAAAAATGTTTCTTGAGATCCTTGTACATCTTCCCCGTTCCAGGATGTATTGAGTATCTGGTTTTATGAGCTTCTCTAAGTACCATTTCTCTCATATCTCCAATTTTTGGTACCCAAATCCTTTCAGCCCTATACCGGGTTCCGTCTTCCCGAATATTAAGATGCTTCTCCGATCCTTTGGGTATTTCATCCTTTAAATTTCCCTCTTTTAAAACTCCTTGTTGCGCCTCCTTTATTTGAGTAGTAAGGTTATTATGAATCATTATATTCATAGATTTTACTCGAATGGGTTCTCTGTCCTTCCTGCTCAAGGCATCGGCTACCACATTTGCCTTCCCCGGGTGGTAACGAATCTCAAAGTCGTAATCATTCAATAATTCAATCCACCTACGCTGCCTCATATTCAGTTGTTTCTGATTAAATATGTGTTGAAGACTTTTGTGGTCGGTATATATAATACTTTTGACCCCATATAAGTAGTGCCTCCAAGTCTTTAATGCAAAAACAACCGCGCCTAATTCCAAATCATGTGTCGTATAATTTTGTTCGTGAATCTTCAATTGTCTAGACGCATAAGCAATCACCTTCGTTCGTTGCATTAATACACAACCGAGACCTTGCTTTGATGCGTCACAATAAATCACAAAATCATCATTCCCTTCAGGCAATGACAATATAGGTGCCGTAGTTAGCTTTTTCTTCAATAACTGAAACGCTTTCACTTGTTCATCATTCCATTCAAATTTCTTCCCTTTATGCGTTAATGCAGTCAAGGGTTTTGCTATTCTGGAAAAGTCTTGGATGAACCTTCTGTAGTAACCAGCTAGTCCTAAAAACTGGCGTATGTGTTTCGGAGTTTTCGGGGTTTCCCACTTTTCAACTGTTTCTATCTTTGCCGGATCCACCTTAATACCTTCTTTGTTCACTATGTGACCGAGGAATTGAACTTCTTCCAACCAAAATGCACACTTTGAAAACTTAGCGTACAATTCTTCCTTCCTCAATACTTCTAACACCTTTCTCAAATGTTCACCGTGTTCTTGGTCATTCTTTGAGTAAATAAGTATGTCATCAATGAAAACAATGACAAACTTGTCAAGGTATGGTCCACACACTCGGTTCATAAGGTCCATGAACACAGCTGGTGCATTAGTTAAACCAAACGGCATGACCATAAACTCGTAATGACCGTAACGTGTTCTGAAAGCAGTCTTTGGAATATCATCTTCTTTCACCCGCATTTGATGATACCCGGAACGTAAGTCAATCTTTGAATAAACAGACGAGCCTTGTAGTTGATCAAATAAGTCGTCGATTCTCGGTAGTGGGTAGCGGTTCTTGATGGTAAGTTTGTTCAACTCTCGGTAGTCGATACACAACCTGAATGTACCATCTTTCTTCTTGACAAACAAAACAGGAGCTCCCCACGGTGATGTGCTTGGTCGAATGAAACCACGCTCTAAAAGTTCTTGTAATTGGCTTTGCAGTTCTTTCATCTCGCTGGGTGCGAGTCTGTAAGGAGCACGAGCTATTGGTGCAGCTCCTGGTACAAGATCTATTTGAAATTCAACGGATCGATGTGGGGGTAATCCCGGTAATTCTTTCGGAAATACATCAGGAAATTCTTTTGCGACGGGAACATCATTGATGCTCTTTTCTTCAGTTTGTACTTTCTCGACGTGTGCTAGAACAGCATATCAACCTTTTCTTATTAGTTTTTGTGCCTTCAAATTACTAATAAGATGTAGCTTCGTGTTGCCCTTTTCTCCGTACACCATTAAGGGTTTTCCTTTTTCTCGTATAATGCGAATTGCATTTTTGTAACAAACGATCTCCGCTTTCACTTCTTTCAACCAGTCCATACCGATTATCACATCAAAACTCCCTAACTCTACTGGTATCAAATCAATCTTAAATGTTTCGCTAACCAGTTTAATTTCTCGATTCTGACATATATTATCTGCTGAAATTAATTTACCATTTGCTAATTCGAGTAAAAATTTACTATCCAAAGGTGTCAATGGACAACTTAATTTAGCACAAAAATCTCTACTCATATAGCTTCTATCCGCACCCGAATCAAATAAAACGTAAGCAGATTTATTGTCAATAAGAAACGTACCCGTAACAAGCTCCGGGTCTTCCTGTGCCTCTGCCGCATTAATATTGAAAACTCTTCCACGGCCTTGTCCATTCGTGTTCTCCTGGTTCGGGCAATTTCTAATAATGTGGCCCGGTTTTCCACATTTATAACAAACTACATTGGCATAACTTGCTCCGCCATTACTCGTTCCGACACCATTTGTTCCTTTCGTTCTATTAACCCCTGGTCCGTAGACCTCACACTTCGCCGCGCTATGACCATTTCTTTTACACTTGTTGCAAAATTTGGTGCAGAACCCCGAGTGATTCTTTTCACACCTTTGGCATAGCTGCTTCTGATTGTTGTTGTTGTTGCGGTTATTATTGTTGTTGGGATGATTGTTGTAGTTGATGTTGTTGTTGTTGTTGAGCCGTTTGTTGTAGTTGCGATTGATGTTGCGATTGTTGGGATAATTGTTGCGATTATTGTTGTAATTGCTGTTGTTGTTGTATTGGTGATTCTTATCACCGTTTTCCTCCCACTTTCTTTTGACTTGTTTCACATTGGCCTCTTCAGCAGTCTGTTCTTTAATTCTTTCTTCAATTTGGTTCACGAGTTTGTGAGCCATTCTACATGCCTGTTGTATGGAGGCGGGCTCGTGTGAACTTATATCTTCTTGGATTCTTTCCGGTAATCCTTTCACAAACGCGTCGATCTTCTCTTCCTCATCTTCGAATGCTCCCGGACACAATAGGCACAATTCTGTGAATCGTCTTTCGTACGTGGTAATATCAAATCCTTGGGTTCGTAACCCTCTAAGTTCTGTCTTGAGCTTATTGACCTCGGTTCTGGGACGGTACTTCTCGTTCATCAAGTGCTTGAATGCTGACCACGGTAGTGCGTACGCATCGTCTTGTCCCACTTGCTCTAGATAGGTATTCCACCATGTTAACGCAGAACCTGTGAAGGTATGCGTAGCGTACTTCACTTTGTCCTCTTCAGTACACTTACTTATGGCAAACAACGATTCGACCTTCTCGGTCCACCGTTTCAATCCGATTGGTCCTTCGGTTCCATCAAATTCCAAAGGTTTGCAGGCAGTGAATTCTTTGTAGGTGCATCCTACACGATTTCCTGTACTGCTAGATCCAAGGTTATTGTTGGTATGTAGCGCAGCCTGTACTGCAGCTATGTTTGAAGCTAGAAAAGTACGGAATTCCTCTTCATTCATATTCACGGTGTGTCGAGTAGTTGGTGCCATTTCCTTCAAAATAGTTAAATGGAACAAGTTAATCATACAGAATATTAAGAGTAGTTAATAGTATTTCGTAGCATAATATGAACTCATTTATAAAATCTTTTTCTTCATATTAGCGTTTTATAAGTTTAAATTCGGGTAGTACCTACCCGTTAAGTTCATACTTAGTAGCTAATATACAATTCAACTACTACAATTCTATATGAAAAACTGATTATAATAATATTTCGCGTTCAAACTTTTATACAATATTTTACAAACTTACAATACCGCTTATTTTACATAAAGCATGAAATATAGCACACAATAACTTTGATACAAGATAGTTGTGAAGATAATTCTAGCTAGTACACAAGTCGTTCAGCAAAGGCAATAAAGACACGTAATTCATACGTCCAGAAACAAGTCATGCATTCTGGTTTTACTAGGACTACTTCCCATCCTTGGTCTTGTGCAACATAACCGTTATGGCCATTGATAAGACAGCGTGTTGTAACGTCGTCAAAGGGACGAGGGTTACGTAATGTCCAACAGTCCCGTAATAATCTAAAAACCTCATTTCTTACCCCAATTACCGACTCCGTCACTTGTGGAAACGTTTTGTTTAATAGTTGTAGCCCGATGTTCTTGTTCTCACTTTGGTGAGAAGCGAACATTACTAATCCGTAAGCATAACATGCTTCTTTATGTTGCATGTTAGCCGCTTTTTCTAAATCACGAAGTCCAATATTCGGATATATTGAGTCAAAATAATTTCTTAACCCGTTGCGTAAAATAGCATTTGGGTTCCCCGCAATATATGCGTCAAAGTAAACACATCGTAACTTATGGGTTTCCCAATGTGATATCCCCCATCTTTCAAACGAAAGTCTCTTATAAACCAAGACATTCTTGGAACGTTCTTCGAATGTCTTACAAACTGATCTCGCCTTAAATAGTTGTGCCGAGGAATTCTGGCCGACTCTAGACAAGATTTCATCAATCATGTCTCCGGGTAGGTCTCTTAAAATATTGGGTTGTCTATCCATTTTGTGTTTTTAAACTGTAAAATAGACAAGAGTTAGATTCATAAAAAAATACTTATTAATACAAGCAATTTTTACATATATCATAAAGCATAAGAACACTATATTACATATATTACACCACACGAATACAACTATCTTATTCCGACTCGCTCGTTTCTTCTTCTTCGGTTTTGGTTCGTTTTGCCAAGTTTCTAGGGATATATGATGTTCCCCTAATACGATCCGTCGTTGTCCACATTGGTTTAGAAAAACCTGGTGGTTTAGAGGTTCCCGGGTCATTGTTACAACTTAAGAACTTCGGGGGTTGACGATACATATAAAGTTCATCGGGGTTGGAATTAGATTTCTCTATTTTTATGCCCTTTCTCTGATTATTTTCTTTTGCCCTTTTAAATTCAGTTGGGGTAATTTCTATAACATCATTGGAATTCTCGTCGGAATCCGATTCATCGGAGAATTGGTAATCCTCCCAATATTTTGCTTCCTTGGCGGAAACACCATTGACCATAATTAACCTTGGTCGGTTGGTTGAGGATTCTCTTTTACTTAACCGTTTTATTATTTCCCCCACCGGTTCCGATTCTTCTTCCGGTTCCGATTCTTTGTCCGGTTCCGATTCTTCTTCCGGTTCCGACTCTTCTTCCGGTTCCTCTTCGGGAACTTGTGAATCAGTCCACGAATCATTCCAATTTACATTTGACTCTTCATTATTATTAGGTGAGTCAATGGGACTTGTTCAAGAGGTAGACATCTATCACATAATATCAAACGCGTTAAGAGATTAATATATCACATAATATTCACATGTTAAAAATATATAGTTTCCAACAAAATTTGTTAAGCAATCATTTTTCAAGTAAACACGGTCGAAGTCCAGACTCACTAATGCATCCTAACAAACTCGATAAGACACACTAATGAAAAATTCTGGTTCTCTAAGACCAACGCTCGGATACCAACTGAAATGTCCCGTTCTTATTGATTAAAAACGTTCCATATTAATTGATTTCGTTGCGAGGTTTTGACCTCTATATGAGACGTTTTTCAAAGACTGTATTCATTTTTAAAACAAACCTTAACCTTTATTTCATAGATAAAGGTTTTAAAAAGCTTTACGTAGATTATCAAATAATGATAATCTAAAATATTCTGTTTACACACGACCATTACATAATGGTTTACAATACAAATATGTTACAACAAAATAAGTTTCTTGAATGCAGTTTTTACACAATATCATACAAGCATGGACTCCAAATCTCGTCCTTATTTAAGTATGCGACAGCGGAAGCTCTTAATAATCACCTGAGAATAAACATGCTTAAAACGTCAACAAAAATGTTGGTGAGTTATAGGTTTAACCTATATATATATATATATATCAAATCATAATAATAGACCACAAGATTTCATATTTCAATACACATCCCATACATAGAGATAAAAATCATTCATATGGTGAACACCTGGTAACCGACTTTAACAAGATGCATATATAAGAATATCCCCATCATTCCGGGACACCCTTCGGATATGATATAAATTTCGAAGTACTAAAGCATCCGGTACTTTGGATGGGGTTTGTTAGGCCCAATAGATCTATCTTTAGGATTCGCGTCAATTAGGGTGTCTGTTCCCTAATTCTTAGATTACCAGACTTAATAAAAAGGGGCATATTCGATTTCGATAATTCAACCATAGAATGTAGTTTCACGTACTTGTGTCTATTTTGTAAATCATTTATAAAACCTGCATGTATTCTCATCCCAAAAATATTAGATTTTAAAAGTGGGACTATAACTCACTTTCACAGATTTTTACTTCGTCGGGAAGTAAGACTTGGCCACTGGTTGATTCACGAACCTATAACAATATATACATATATATCAAAGTATGTTCAAAATATATTTACAACACTTTTAATATATTTTGATGTTTTAAGTTTATTAAGTCAGCTGTCCTCGTTAGTAACCTACAACTAGTTGTCCACAATTAGATGTACAGAAATAAATCAATAAATATTATCTTGAATCAATCCACGACCCAGTGTATACGTATCTCAGTATTGATCACAACTCAAACTATATATATTTTGGAATCAACCTCAACCCTGTATAGCTAACTCCAACATTCACATATAGAGTGTCTATGGTTGTTCCGAAATATATATAGATGTGTCGACATGATAGGTCGAAACATTGTATACGTGTCTATGGTATCTCAAGATTACATAATATACAATACAAGTTGATTAAGTTATGGTTGGAATAGATTTGTTACCAATTTTCACGTAGCTAAAATGAGAAAAATTATCCAATCTTGTTTTACCCATAACTTCTTCATTTTAAATCCGTTTTGAGTGAATCAAATTGCTATGGTTTCATATTGAACTCTATTTTATGAATCTAAACAGAAAAAGTATAGGTTTATAGTCGGAAAAATAAGTTACAGGTCGTTTTTGTAAAGGTAGTCATTTCAGTCGAAAGAACGACGTCTAGATGACCATTTTAGAAAACATACTTCCACTTTGAGTTTAACCATAATTTTTGGATATAGTTTCATGTTCATAATAAAAATCATTTTCTCTGAATAACAACTTTTAAATAAAAGTTTATCATAGTTTTTAATTAACTAACCCAAAACAGCCCGCGGTGTTACTACGACGGCGTAAATCCGGTTTTACGGTGTTTTTCGTGTTTCCAGGTTTTAAATCATTAAGTTAGCATATCAAATAGATATAGAACATGTGTTTAGTTGATTTTAAAAGTCAAGTTAGAAGGATTAACTTTTGTTTGCGAACAAGTTTAGAATTAACTAAACTATGTTCTAGTGATTACAAGTTTAAACCTTCGAATAAGATAGCTTTATATGTATGAATCGAATGATGTTATGAACATCATTACTACCTTAAGTTCCTTGGATAAACCTACTGGAAAAGAGAAAAATGGATCTAGCTTCAACGGATCCTTGGATGGCTCGAAGTTCTTGAAGCAGAATCATGACACGAAAACAAGTTCAAGTAAGATCATCACTTGAAATAAGATTGTTATAGTTATAGAAATTGAACCAAAGTTTGAATATGATTATTACCTTGTATTAGAATGATAACCTACTGTAGGAAACAAAGATTTCTTGAGGTTGGATGATCACCTTACAAGATCGGAAGTGAGCTAGCAAACTTGAAAGTATTCTTGATTTTATGTAACTAGAACTTGTAGAATATATGAAGAACACTTAGAACTTGAAGATAGAACTTGAGAGAGATCAATTAGATGAAGAAAATTGAAGAATGAAAGTGTTTGTAGGTGTTTTTGGTCGTTGGTGTATGGATTAGATATAAAGGATATGTAATTTTGTTTTCATGTAAATAAGTCATGAATGATTACTCATATTTTTGTAATTTTATGAGATATTTCATGCTAGTTGCCAAATGATGGTTCCCACATGTGTTAGGTGACTCACATGGGCTGCTAAGAGCTGATCATTGGAGTGTATATACCAATAGTACATACATCTAAAAGCTGTGTATTGTACGAGTACGAATACGGGTGCATACGAGTAGAATTGTTGATGAAACTGAACGAGGATGTAATTGTAAGCATTTTTGTTAAGTAGAAGTATTTTGATAAGTGTCTTGAAGTCTTTCAAAAGTGTATGAATACATATTAAAACACTACATGTATATACATTTTAACTGAGTCGTTAAGTCATCGTTAGTCGTTACATGTAAATGTTGTTTTGAAACCTTTAGGTTAATGATCTTGTTGAATGTTGTTAACCCATTGTTTATTATAACAAATGAGATGTTAAATTGTTATATTATCATGATATTATGATATATAATATATCTCAGTATGATGTATATACAGTTAAATGTCGTTACAACGATAATCGTTACATATATGTCTCGTTTAAAAATTATTAAGTTAGTAGTCTTTTTTTACATATGTAGTTCATTGTTAATATACTTAATGATATGTTTACTTATCATAGTATCATGTTAACTATATATATATCCATATATATGTCATCATAAAGTTTTTACAAGTTTTAACGTTCGTGAATCACCGGTCAACTTGGGTGGTCAATTGTCTATATGAAACATATTTCAATTAATCAAGTCTTAACAAGTTTGATTGCTTAACATGTTGGAAACATTTAATCATGTAAATATCAATCTCAATTAATATATATAAACATGGAAAAGTTCGGGTCACTACACTATATAATTAAACTTAACAATTAAACTTTAATTAACGATTGTTAAGAATTATATTAATTAACTTTATGTAATAATTAACAAGTTAATAAAAAGATAAAAGTAATGAGCTTATTAACTTTCATGAACAAATAAATAACTTTAAAACTTGTGTACTTAAACTTGGATAATTAAGGAACCATTTAAGCTAAATTAAAGTGCAAGGACTAAAGTGAACAAGTTCCATCCTAAACCCTTAAACCCTAGCCGATTTTAGGGAGTGTAAAATTACCCTTTTGCCCCTAAAATTTTCGACCAAATCAAAGCCCCATAACCCCCTCTTTAAGCTAACTTGTTCCCTAAGTAAATCTAACCCTAACCCTAATTCTAGAATTTTCCTAACACTCCTATAAATAGAGGCCTAACCTAAACCTTTTCATTGTACCAAATCACAACAACAATTCTCTCTCAAATCTCTCTCCCCTCTCTCTTATTTTCGGCTCCCAAAACCGAAACCATCACCACCACCATCAAAAATCCACCACCACATTCAAGGGTTTTCCAAGTGATCTTCAAGTTGTTCTTCATGTTCTTCGCGTTCTTCAAGAATCTTCAAGGTGTTCTTGGTTGTTAGAGTGCTTTGATCTTCAATCTTCAAGTGTTTCATCTTTCTTTGTTAATCATCTTCGAATCTTCAAAGGTATAACATAAACCCTAACTTAATTACATAATCTTTGATCTTTGTTTTAATTCATGTTCATGTTACAAATTCATAAACTTATACATTATATACATGACCACACATAGATTTATATATGCATGAAAAAGAAAGAAAAAATTTAAATATGTATGTATGTGTATGTCGACCCAAAAAAAGAAAGAAAAAGAGTGTTTGATCTTTAAAACCTAGGTGATTAGATAAAAGATTTATTTGTGTTTAATTAAGGAAACAAAATATAAATATATATACATGTACATAAATCGATACATATATATATACATGTAAAAAAAATATTTATATATATATACATATACATTCGGTACATAAAAAAATACTATATATGTATACATATACATGAAATATATACATATATATATATACTAAACCCTAATTACACCTAAACTATACTACATTAACTAAAACCCTAAACCTAGCCCTAATCATTACCTAATCATTACTACACTAAACCCTAAACTAAACATTTATTACAAAACCCTAATCATTAAATACTTTAATTAATTAAAGCTAATTAATTAATGAAACCCTAATACTACTATTACTACTATATAATATTTATACACTATTACTATTACTAACACTTATAATATACTACTTATATTATTATACGTATGTTACAATAGTCATCCACGATAACGTGAAGTCACTTGAACGTCAACGCTACTTAAGGCCTAGGGTGATCCTTGGTACCACTATGGGATGCTTGTGGATTACGAATGCCAAACTTAGATTTTGGTCAAGAAATCCTGGGCCAACCGGTAACAATAGATCATCTTGGTGACTCAGCGGTAACATAGATGTTCTGGTAGGATCCACAATATCAACCCGACTATAGTAATCATACACTTAGTTATCTTTACACTTAATAGGTGGTGGATTTATTAAGTACAACTCACTAGTGTTCGACACTAACTTTCTAAAAGTTGAAACTTACTAAAAATGGAAACTTCCTAAAAGTGGAAACTTACTAGGAATGGAAACTTAGTAAAACGAACTATACTTAGAACACTTTCGTACCTAAACTTAAACGTGGGCAAAACACTTAACTACTCTTAAATGTCAATTGGTTGACTTTCTGCTCGTTCATCCAAACTTTCTATTCCAAGGAATAACTCTCTCTCTACTTACTAAGGTGAACTCATAGCCCCACTCTTTATTGCTAGCAAGATATTTAACTTTTTGGGGTGAGACACATGCTGCTTTTACTATTTACAATTTAGACACAAGTACCAAACTGTTAAACTATGCTATACCCGGCTATGTCCGACTAAGTCCCTACAGTGATATTTTTAATTGCTCGTTGAATGCATGCTTAATTATTGGGGGTAGGCCTATTGGGAATAACGTCCCCGATACATTTGACCAAGTCATTGTATTACTTAATAATGAAATTAAACCGACAAGGACAGACACAACTTGTCATTGGGGCAAACTTGAACGTTTAGTCTAAATATCACGAACTAGTATAACTTTTTTGATCCTTGCGAGATCAACTTTATAAACTAAATCTTGTGGTATAAAACAACGGTCTAACTTATTTGTTAAACCTATGAACTTCACTCAAACTTTTTGGTTGACACTTTAGCATATTTGTCTTAGGTGCCGATTGATCAAGCTTGAATTACTTACTGCTTATGTGATGCTACTTGGACTTAGGATCAGGAGATATTGCATTTATTATTCTTGCATTTAAAATAATTACTTTATTGTAATT
Organism: Rutidosis leptorrhynchoides; assembly: GCF_046630445.1. Taxonomy (NCBI): domain Eukaryota; kingdom Viridiplantae; phylum Streptophyta; class Magnoliopsida; order Asterales; family Asteraceae; genus Rutidosis; species Rutidosis leptorrhynchoides. The sequence goes on from NC_092342.1 coordinate 147,232,441, forward strand.
TCCATTATTGTAACGACATTCATTTTCCGCTGCGTACTCAACAAAGTTTGTTTTTATCATTTAGTATTGTTCTCGTATATTATAATATGTTGGTTTGTTTGATATTAATGTCACATTCACCCAGGCCCTAATTTGGGGTGTGATAGATTGGTATCAGAGCATAACAAGACTGTTATAGAGAACCAGGATTGCATCTTTATGTGTACCTTATTTGCTAGCTGGGGTGCCTTAGCAATCTAGGAAACTATAACCTTTCCTGCCTTAAACTTTAAAGCACTTAGGATTGCCTTATAATCTTAACACTTATGCTTTAATAAACTTGACTTAAAGATTCTAATCAAAGTCTCTTTCCTAATGTTAGGATGTCAAGCTCAAGCATTAATCAACCAAATAAAATGAATCTCTTCAAATTTTCTAAAGAAATGGCTCGCTTTAAACCTACCAACGAAGTAGGTGTTGGACACTCTTCAACTTCGAGACGAGTCCAAAGCCCAACTTATGGTCTTGGTGGTCCTCCCTCACCAAACTATAGTCCGAATACTTTACCTAAGTCTCCCGACTACTATCCAACCCCAAGAATAGAAGACAAGGGGAAACGCCCTGCTGATTTTAATGAAGATGGCCCGTCTAAGAAAAAGCTCGATCTCCTTCTTATGATAACCATAACGCCATGTGTGAAATTATGAATCTGCGAACGACTACCGAGAAGAACTTCAATGGTTTGCTTCGCCATGTTACAAGGATCGAGGCTCGAATGGATGAAAAGGACCTAGTGATCAAGAAACTTTTGGAGGAGAATGCGGAGTTAAAGAAAGAGATAAAGTTGGTGAAGTATGAGGAAGAACGTAACACCCGTTGGGAAAGCAATCGTTTGCTCATCTCAAGGAAAATGTTGATTTCTGGTGGGATATGGAAAGAAATCGAGTCAACAAGCAGCTTGCTCTAAAGGGGTACGATAACAATGCAGTCAACAGCCACGTTACTAACCTCTACGATAACCTCGAGTATCTCTATGAGAAGCAAAAGGCGAGGAACGAGAAAGTTGATCAGTTTATGAAGAAGGTCTAGGATGAAAAGAAGAAATATGAAGATTACTTCAATCTTAATATTCCCTAGATTAATTTTCCAATTCCCTATCTATGTAAAGGCTATTCCTTAAACTATTTCTATTTCCGAATCGTGTATTAAAAAGGCTTATTTAATGCCTTGTTCTAATAATATAAAGTGTTCTATTAATATCATGTGATATCAATGCTTTGTTTTATTCATACTTATAGTTGCCCAAACTTATAACTTGTCACCTTACCAAACTTATGTTCACTTTTATGTAGTGACCTCATGGTTCGTTCAGCTGCACCTACCGTTAACAACATCGTATTGAGCACCGAACAATTCCAATAGTTGATTGCTACCGCCCAAGGCAACGCTCAAGCTAATAATGTTAATCCTCAACCGAAGCCTTGTTCTTACAAGGACTTTAGAAACTGTCATCCTCCCGCTTTCAAGGGAAATGAAGAGGCTGTCGAACTAGTTCGATGGTTCGAGAAGCTAGAGTCTATCTTCCGCATTTACAACTGAGGGGATGACGATCGGGTCAAATATGCCACTAGCTCATTAGCTGGCAATGCTTTGACTTGGTGGACTGCTTATGCTAAGTCCGCGGGAATTGACAATGCTAATGCAATCCCATGGTACGAACTCAAAAGCATGATGGTTAATAAATTCTGTCCGAAAAGTCAAGTTCAGAAACTTGAAGCCGAGTTCTGGGAACTCAAGGTGAAGGGTACCGATATAGAAAACTTCACCAACCGTTTCCTCGAGCTTTCTACTCTATGTCCCGAGATGTTTCCTACCGAAGCTAGAAGGATTGAAAGGTATATTGAAGGTCTCCCCGAGGATGTTCAGGGGAATGTTATTGCTGCCGAGAAGGTTACTCTTGATGCTATGATTCTCATGGCACAAAATCTTATGTTAGCTAAGTGAAGAAAGGCGTCGGCTAATAAGCAGGTTGACACTAGGAGTAATGAAGGTAAAAGGAAGTTTGAACCATCTCAAGGTTCGACTCAGAATATTAGTAAGAAGTCGGTGGATAGTACAAGGACGAATTATAAAGTCACTTATCCTTTTTGTATTCGTTGTGAAAGGCATCACCCAGGGCGGTGTACTACTACTTGTACGTTGTGTAAGAAAGTGGGACACGTTGCTAAGACGTGTAAGACTCCTCCAAAGGATAAAGCTATTGTTCCTGCCAAAGCTCCTCCTACTTGTTACACTTGTGGAGAAAAGGGACACATTAGTCCAAATTGTCCTAAGAAGAAAGATAATGCCGCTACTGGAGCCAATACTACTGCTGCAAAGGGTCGTGCGTTTGTTCTTACTACTGCTGAAGCCCAAGATGAAGATGAGGTCATCACAGGTACGTATCTTGTCAATAATTGTTACACAACTATTTTATTTAATACGGGTGCCGACAAAAGTTACGTGTCTAGTGAATTTTGTACCCTATTTACTGAAAAGCCTCAACCCTTAGAATCTAAACGATTAGTAGAAGTAGCCAATGGAAAAATCATGAAAGTCGATAAAATCTATAAAAACTACAACCTAATCTTAGCCAATAAAGAATTTAAGATAGACCTTTTGCCTGTCAAACTCGGAAGTTTTGATGTCGTAGTTGGAATGGATTGGTTACGTCCATTACATGCTGCAATCTTGTGTTTTGATAAAACCGTTAACATTTCGTTGGGAAATGGAGAGACTCTAGTCATTCAAGGCGACAAGGGTGGTTCTAATCTCAACATTATCTCATGTATTAAAACCTGCAAGTACCTTATGAAAGGTTATCCAGCTATTCTAGCCCACGTTAAGATGATCGAATCGAAAGAGAAGTGCATTGAAAATGTACCAGTAGTTAAAGACTTTCCCGATGTGTTTCCCGAAGATCTTGCTGGTCTTCCACCTCCTCGAAAAGTTGAATTCCAAATTGATTTAGCTCCCGATGCTGCTCCTATTGCTAAAGCTCCATACCTTTTAGCACCTTCCAAAATGAAGGAATTATCCAACCAACTCCAAGAACTATTAGATAAAGGTTTCATTCGTCCAAGCTCGTCCCCATGGGGAGCTCCTATTCTATTAGTTAAGAAGAAAGATGGTACGTTGAGGATGTACGTTGATTATCGCAAACTCAACAAGCTTACTATCAAGAAACGTTATCCGTTGCCACGTATTGATGATCTATTTGACCAACTTCAAGGGTCAAATGTTTATTCAAAGATTGATTTAAGGTCCGGTCATCACCAACTCAAAGTCAAGGAATCTGATATTCCTAAGACTACTTTTCGTACACGTTATGGGCACTATGAATTCTGTGTTATGCCTTTTGGTTTAACTAACGCTCCTGCCGTATTCATGGATCTTATGAATCGCGTCTGCAAGCCGTATCTTGACAAATTCATCATTGTGTTCATTGACGACATCTTGATCTACTCTAAGAGTGAGAAAGAACATGAGCAACATTTGTGTATGATTCTTGAACTCTTACGGAAGGAACAACTCTACGCTAAATTTTCAAAGTGCGAGTTTTGGCTCAAAACCGTACAATTTCTTGGACATGTTGTTGATAGCAACGGAATACATGTCGTTCCAGCTAAGATTACCGCTATTCAAAACTGGGAGATACCAAAGATTGCGAAGCATATTCGTCAATTTTTGGGACTTGCTGGTTACTATCGAAGGTTCATAAAAGATTTTTCCCTCCTTGCTAAACCTCTTACCAAGTTAACTTACAAAGGGAAGAAATTTGAGTGATCCGAAGAACAGGAATCTGCTTTCAAGATTCTGAAGGATAAATTGACCACAGCTCTGATTCTCTCTTTACCTGAAGGTACTGATGACTTTGTTGTTTACTGTGATGCCTCAAAGCAAGGCTTTGGTTGTGTTTTAATGCAACGTGAAAAGGTTATTGCCTATGCATCTAGACAGTTGAAGAAGCACGAAGAGAACTATACCACACATGACCTTGAGTTAGGTGTCGTGGTATTTGCATTAAAGATATGGAGACATTATCTATATGGTACTAAGTTTACGGTGTACACTGACCATAAAAGTCTTCGACACATCTTTGATAAAAAAACAGCTGAATATGAGGCAAAGTCGATGGCTCGAGCTATTGAACGATTATCACTGTGAGCTGAAATATCATCCTGGTAAGGCGAATGTAGTTGCTGAGGCCCTTAGTCGAAAAGACGATGTTAAACGTGTTCGTGCTTTAAACCTGAAAATCAAGTCGAATCTTATATCACGAATTTGTGAAGCTCAACTTGAAGCTATCAAACCAACACTTATCGAAGGTGAAGGACCTATCGGTTTCGAGAACCAACTCCAAGTGAAAACCAACGGTACACGGTACTTTGGCAACAGAATTTGGGTCCCTTGCTTCGGTAATCTCTGTGAACTAGTCTTGGATGAAGCTTGATGTTAAAGTAGAGGGGTACAAAATAGTTATATTTTTGTTACGAAATACTATAAAATACGATATAATTTTACATAAGTTGTTTATTTATTTATAGAGTGGATATACCTAAACCTTGCTACAACACTTATAGGCAGTGTACCTAATCGTACAGTAGTGTAGTTTTTAGTAAGTCCGGTTTGTTCCACAGGGAGCTAGCCAAGTTTAACGCTATATTTTTAAAACTATATTTATATAAATATATATATATATATATATATATATATATATATATATATATATATATATATATATATATATATAGTATTATTATTATTATAAAAGGGAGTTTTTACCGTTTAATGACCGGTTTGTCGATTTTAAAATTCAGTCGCAATTAAAACCTAATGTAAAATATTAAAAATAAATATAACTTAATTTAAAGCGTAAAGTAAATGATGATAATAAAATTGCGATAATTAAAAGTGCGAATAATAAAATGACAGTAAATAAAAATGCGATGAGATATAAAATAAAGGAATTATGCTTATTTAAACTTCCGTAATCATGATGTTTGACGTGTTGATTTTAGTTCATTACCATGGGTTAATTGTCCTTTGTCCTAGATTATTCAATATGTCCATCTGGTTTTTGTCCATAACAGTCCATCAATCATAAATATAAAGTGCCAGTGTCCTCGTCAATTTATCCTTATATCCGAAGTCAAATATTCCAACTAATTGGGGACTTAAACTTTAACAAGGTATTAATACTTTGTTTAATAATTACACCAGGATATCGACTGCGTGTAACCCAAGGTTTTAATACTTTGTTAATAATTACGCCAAGTGTCCTTGTACATAATTCACCCCTGTTTTAATGAGTCCATTGACTATTAATCCATTCTCGTGTCCGGTTAAATGAACGATTATTAGTACTTATAAATATCCCGGCCATCGTATCCGATCGAGTGTATATGGTTATTTATAGGTACGTCCAATTGTAAATCTTTATATTAAATTAATGAACTATCATTCAATTAAACAAATATAAAGCCCATTAATAGCCCATAGTCCAATTTCCACAAGTGTCGGTCTTTAGTCCAAACCCCAATTATGGTCCAAAGCTCAATTACCCCGTCTTTAATATTTAGTCTAACATCACGATTACTTCGATTTAAATAAGCATAATAATAACTTATCTACGAGACATTAATTTAAAAAGGTTGAACATAACTTACAATGAGTATTAATAGCGTAGCGTTACACGGACAGAATTTCGACTTACACACTTACAACATTCGCTAACATAACCTTATTATTATTAATCTTAAATTAAAATTAAAATTATAAATATAAATATATATATATATATATGTATATATATATTTGTGAGAGAGAGATTGAATTATGTGTATTAAATTTGGCCAGAACTCGCGAACTTTATAGGAACTCAGCTGCTACAAGAACTCATGCGACCGCATGAGTTTTGTTCTTCCAGGCCATGCGGTCGCATGGCCGCCTTCTCCTGGTCACAAAGCTTTGTTTTCTTATTTTCGACGGTTTTATTAAATATATATAATATATATATAATTTTTTGAATTATTTATATATTATATTATATTTATGTGCATAGTTGACTTGTAATTTTCGGTCCGTTGCGTCGCGCGTTGAGAGTTGACTCATGTCCCGGTTCCAGATTTTCGAACGTCCTTGCGTACAATTTAATATCTTGTACTTTGTGTTTCACGGCTCGTACTGTTGTAACTTTTAGACGTTTCTCATCAATAATTTGAACCACTTTGATTGTACGTTGTACTTTTTAGCTTTTTGATTGTTTACGTCTTTAAATCGTCGAATCTGTCTTTTATCTTCACCTATTATTATTTAAACGAATATCACTTGTAAATAGAACAATTGCAACTAAAAGCTTGTCTTTCTTGAGGGATAATGCTATGAAATATATGTTCGTTTTTAGCATTATCAAATATTCCCACACTTGAGTATTGCTTGTCCTCAAGCAATATAGAACTTGAATATAAACATACTTGAATCACTTCTTTATTCTTCACACTTTGTACATCAGTGATTTTAATACGGCAGTATAAACAATGATAGTAACGTTGTGGTTTAAAGTCCCACATGACTATGAAAATTTAGATCCTTAAGGAAATTGGATCTTTATGAAAACATTTGATCTTTTTGAAAATTCAATCTAGATTTTAACCTAGACAAGTTTTCCGGAATAACCCTTTACCGGTGTTTGCAAAATGTTTTTGTGGGTTTGGTGGGTTTCAGATTTGAAAATTTTAACTCAAAACTTATGATTTTGTGTCACCCACTTGCTAACCTTGTATTAGGAAAGCAACACGTCCAGTATACTTGCTCCGTATATTACCTTTCGGTAAACTACCATCCGGTTGTAAAGGAAAGCGTTGAACAAGCAACTGTTAAGGCAATGTCCCGTGACATGCTGATAATTCTGGTCTATATCGTGTCGGATGCAATTACTATCCTTTGTAGGAGCAATAGTAACGATCACCCTATAGTTTTTCGGTCTGGCACAAGGTACTGTCTTCGACTATGCTATGCAACCACCGTTCTTACGGTTGACACCCGATTTCGGTCTGGCACAAGGTCCTGTCTTCGACTATGCTATTACAACCACCGTTCTTAGGATTTTACGTTCAATTGTAATGAACGCATTGAAAATTATGTTTCAGAAAACAAATCGGTTTGTAATTTTGATCAAAATATTTTCTCGTTCAAGCTCGAGTTTAGATATCATCGAATTCCATGAGTTTGTAATTCTCAATCTTTAAGGTCAATCTCAAGGATTGAGTGATATCAGGCTTAAAAGCTGATTTTTGATATTTAAGGAAATTATCCTTTCTGGGGATCTGATTCATTAGTCTTATAAGCTAATTTTCACGGTGCCCCCCTCCCCCAATTGTACGAGACAGATCCTCTCATGGTTAGGATAAGTCTGACCACTTGACGACCCTGTTTGATGCTGAGGTCCGTGGATTTCCAGCTAATTTTAGAGAAAACTTTTCAAGGTTTTTCGTAGACTCTACAACTGGTCTGGACGACAACTTCCTGACCTAAATTAAGAAGCGCGTGTCTTTTTCTCTGAAGACTTTACTTCCTTTTAAATTCCATTTATATTACAATAAACTGGGTAAAACTGATTAATATTGTCCAAAACAAAAGTATCTTCAATTATTTGTACACAAATATTTGATATATGTTCTAAATAACTTGGTAAATTTTTCCCAAACTTGGCTTTTATTTTCCTTTCTTTGCCTTTTTATTATCCTCTATTCTATTTTAAATGAATTCTAACATTTTGGGTTGTTTCTCAATTTATGTCCTTTACGAGGTAACAATAATTTCGGTGTTAACACCTAGTTTTATCGTTCATAAATATGTATAAACATAATTTTGAATTCATTTATTTGAAAATTTTTAAACATTTTACTAGAATTGGGTAGTCAGTATATAAGACTAGGCCAGTTCTTTATTATCAGAGAGCACTAGATTCTAATACAACTACTGCGTTACTAGTATTTTTAATGGTAACCAAGTGTTTAAATTAAAATTTTAAAAATACGAAAGAATTTAACCCCTTCCCACACTTAAGATCTTGCAATGCCCTCATTTTCAGAAAATCAGTAACAATTTAAATTATTGAGGGTGATTAACGTAGAAAAATGATTAAATTTTACCAAAGTTTCCAATCATATTGGTGTTTGTTTGTTGAATGATAAATGGTGTACATCATTTGTTCATTCCTGCAGTTGTTATTTCACATATATTTTGCATCTTGTCGTCAAAATTAGTTGCTTTTGCTGAACTTAATGCCAGTCTTTGAAAGTTCGATGTTTTACCCGGTTGTGTACAATTGACAATATACATACATACAGATAATAACATGCATGGTAATTTGAAATGGGACTTAACATCCCACTTTCAAATCAAATATGAAATATTAGTACAACATAATAAAAATGTTAAAAATTACATAAAAGTATCACAATATTATATGTTTTAAACATAAGTAAATAAAAATAATAAAAGATAAAAATCACCAACGAGAACTGTATCAATCTGGATAGGGGTTCCAGTTCATGTCATCGATTGGGTTCCACGGTTGGTTATAGGTGTACTGATAGGCTTGGTTGGGGTCGTAGAGAGTAAATGGTGGTCGCATATCAGGCTGGTGTGGCGGATAGTAAGCAGGTCGGGTCAGTACGTAGTTATTTAGTGAAATGTCCCGTTCTTATTGATTAAAAACGTTCCATATTAATTGATTTCGTTGCGAGGTTTTGACCTCTATATGAGACGTTTTTCAAAGACTGCATTCATTTTAAAACAAACCATAACCTTTATTTCATCAATAAAGGTTTAAAAATCTTTTACGTAGATTATCAAATAATGATAATCTAAAATATCCTGTTTACACACGACCATTACATAATGGTTTACAATACAAATATGTTACAACAAAATAAGTTTCTTGAATGCAGTTTTTACACAATATCATACAAGCATGGACTCCAAATCTCGTCCTTATTTAAGTATGCGACAGCGGAAGCTCTTAATAATCACCTGAGAATAAACATGCTTAAAACGTCAACAAAAATGTTGGTGAGTTATAGGTTTAACCTATATATATCAAATCGTAACAATAGACCACAAGATTTCATATTTCAATACACATCCCATACATAGAGATAAAAATCATTCATATGGTGAACACCTGGTAACCGACATTAACAAGATGCATATATAAGAATATCCCCATCATTCCGGGACACCCTTCGGATATGATATAAATTTCGAAGTACTAAAGCATCCGGTACTTTGGATGGGGCTTGTTGGGCCCAATAGATCTATCTTTAGGATTCGCGTCAATTAGGGTGTCTGTTCCCTAATTCTTAGATTACCAGACTTAATAAAAAGGGGCATATTCGATTTCGATAATTCAACCATAGAATGTAGTTTCACGTACTTGTGTCTATTTTGTAAATCATTTATAAAACCTGCATGTATTCTCATCCCAAAAATATTAGATTTTAAAAGTGGGACTATAACTCACTTTCACAGATTTTTACTTCGTCGGGAAGTAAGACTTGGCCACTGGTTGATTCACGAACCTATAACAATATATACATATATATCAAAGTATGTTCAAAATATATTTACAACACTTTTAATATATTTTGATGTTTTAAGTTTATTAAGTCAGCTGTCCTCGTTAGTAACCTATAACTAGTTGTCCACAGTTAGATATACAGAAATAAATCGATAAATATTATCTTGAATCAATCCACGACCCAGTGTATACGTATCTCAGTATTGATCACAACTCAAACTATATATATTTTGGAATCAACCTCAACCCTGTATAGCTAACTCCAACATTCACATATAGAGTGTCTATGGTTGTTCCGAAATATATATAGATGTGTCGACATGATAGGTCGAAACATTGTATACGTGTCTATGGTATCTCAAGATTACATAATATATAATACAAGTTGATTAAGTTATGGTTGGAATAGATTTGTTACCAATTTTCACGTAGCTAAAATGAGAAAAATTATCCAATCTTGTTTTACCCATAACTTCTTCATTTTAAATCCGTTTTGAGTGAATCAAATTGCTATGGTTTCATATTGAACTCTATTTTATGAATCTAAACAGAAAAAGTATAGGTTTATAGTCGGAAAAATAAGTTACAAGTCGTTTTTGTAAAGGTAGTCATTTCAGTCGAAAGAACGACGTCTAGATGACCATTTTAGAAAACATACTTCCACTTTGAGTTTAACTATAATTTTTGGATATAGTTTCATGTTCATAATAAAAATCATTTTCTCAGAATAACAACTTTTAAATCAAAGTTTATCATAGTTTTTAATTAACTAACCCAAAACAGCCCGCGGTGTTACTACGACGGCGTAAATCCGGTTTTACGGTGTTTTTCGTGTTTCCAGGTTTTAAATCATTAAGTTAGCATATCATATAGATATAGAACATGTGTTTAGTTTATTTTAAAAGTCAAGTTAGAAGGATTAACTTTTGTTTGCGAACAAGTTTAGAATTAACTAAACTATGTTCTAGTGATTACAAGTTTAAACCTTCGAATAAGATAGCTTTATATGTATGAATAGAATGATGTTATGAACATCATTACTACCTTAAGTTCCTTGGATAAACCTACTGGAAAAGAGAAAAATGGATCTAGCTTCAATGGATCCTTGGATGGCTCGAAGTTCTTGAAGCAGAATCATGACACGAAAACAAGTTCAAGTAAGATCATCACTTAAAATAAGATTGTTATAGTTATAGAAATTGAACCAAAGTTTGAATATGATTATTACCTTGTATTAGAATGATAACCTACTGTAAGAAACAAATATTTCTTGAGGTTGGATGATCACCTTACAAGATTGGAAGTGAGCTAGCAAACTTGAAAGTATTCTTGATTTTATGAAACTAGAACTTTTGGAATTTATGAAGAACACTTAGAACTTGAAGATAGAACTTGAGAGAGTTCAATTAGATGAAGAAAATTGAAGAATGAAAGTGTTTGTAGGTGTTTTTGGTCGTTGGTGTATGGATTAGATATAAAGGATATGTAATTTTGTTTTCATGTAAATAAGTCATGAATGATTACTCATATTTTTGTAATCTTATGAGATATTTCATGCTAGTTGCCAAATGATGGTTCCCACATGTGTTAGGTGACTCACATGGGCTGCTAAGAGCTGATCATTGGAGTGTATATACCAATAGTACATACATCTAAAAGCTGTGTATTGTACGAGTACGAATACGGGTGCATACGAGTAGAATTGTTGATGAAACTGAACGAGAATGTAATTGTAAGCATTTTTGTTAAGTAGAAGTATTTTGATAAGTGTATTGAAGTCTTTCAAAAGTGTATAAATACATATTAAAACACTACATGTATATACATTTTAACTGAGTCGTTAAGTCATCGTTAGTCGTTACATGTAAGTGTTGTTTTGAAACCTTTAGGTTAACGATCTTGTTAAATGTTGTTAACCCAATGTTTATAATAACAAAAGAGATTTTAAATTATTATATTATCATGATATTATGATGTACGAATATCTCTTAATATGATATATATACATTAAATGTCGTTACAACGATAAACGTTACATATATGTCTCGTTTCAAAATCATTAAGTTAGTAGTCTTGTTTTTACATATGTAGTTCATTGTTAATATAATTAATGATATGTTTACTTATCATAATATCATGTTAACTATATATATAACCATATATATGTCATCATATAGTTTTTTTACAAGTTTTAACGTTCGTGAATCACCGGTCAACTTGGGTGGTCAATTGTTTATATGAAACATATTTCAATTAATCAAGTCTTAACAAGTTTGATTGCTTAACATGTTGGAAACATTTAATCATGTAAATATCAATCTCAATTAATATATATAAACATGGAAAAGTTCGGGTCACTACAGTACCTACCCGTTAAATAAATTTCGTCCCGAAATTTTAAGCTGTTGAAGGTGTTGACGAATCTTCTGGAAATAGATGCGGGTATTTCTTCTTCATCTGATCTTCACGCTCCCAGGTGAACTCGGGTCCTCTACGAGCATTCCATCGAACCTTAACAATTGGTATCTTGTTTTGCTTAAGTCTTTTAACCTCACGATCCATTATTTCGACGGGTTCTTCGATGAATTGGAGTTTTTCGTTGATTTGGATTTCATCTAACGGAATAGTGAGATCTTCTTTAGCAAAACATTTCTTCAAATTCGAGACGTGGAAAGTGTTATGTACAGCCGCGAGTTGTTGAGGTAACTCAAGTCGGTAAGCTACTGGTCCGACACGATCAATAATCTTGAATGGTCCAATATACCTTGGATTTAATTTCCCTCGTTTACCAAATCGAACAACGCCTTTCCAAGGTGCAACTTTAAGCATGACCATCTCTCCAATTTCAAATTCTATATCTTTTCTTTTAATGTCAGCGTAGCTCTTTTGTCGACTTTGGGCGGTTTTCAACCGTTGTTGAATTTGGATGATCTTCTCGGTAGTTTCTTGTATAATCTCCGGACCCGTAATCTGTCTATCCCCCACTTCACTCCAACAAATCGGAGACCTGCACTTTCTACCATAAAGTGCTTCAAACGGCGCCATCTCAATGCTTGAATGGTAGCTGTTGTTGTAGGAAAATTCTGCTAACGGTAGATGTCGATCCCAACTGTTTCCGAAATCAATAACACATGCTCGTAGCATGTCTTCAAGCGTTTGTATCGTCCTTTCGCTCTGCCCATTAGTTTGTGGATGATAGGCAGTACTCATGCCTAGACGAGTTCCTAATGCTTGCTGTAATGTCTGCCAGAATCTTGAAATAAATCTGCCATCCCTATCAGAGATAATAGAGATTGGTATTCCATGTCTGGAGACGACTTCCTTCAAATACAGTCGTGCTAACTTCTCCATCTTGTCATCTTCTCTTATTGGTAGGAAGTGTGCTGATTTGGTGAGACGATCAACTATTACCCAAATAGTATCAAAACCACTTGCAGTCCTTGGCAATTTAGTGATGAAATCCATGGTAATGTTTTCCCATTTCCATTCCGGGATTTCGGGTTGTTGAAGTAGACCTGATGGTTTCTGATGCTCAGCTTTGACCTTAGAACACGTCAAACATTCTCCTACGTATTTAGCAACATCGGCTTTTATACCCGGCCACCAAAAATGTTTCTTGAGATCCTTGTACATCTTCCCCGTTCCAGGATGTATTGAGTATCTGGTTTTATGAGCTTCTCTAAGTACCATTTCTCTCATATCTCCAAATTTTGGTACCCAAATCCTTTCAGCCCTATACCGGGTTCCGTCTTCCCGAATATTAAGATGCTTCTCCGATCCTTTGGGTATTTCATCCTTTAAATTTCCCTCTTTTAAAACTCCTTGTTGCGCCTCCTTTATTTGAGTAGTAATGTTATTATGAATCATTATATTCATAGATTTTACTCGAATGGGTTCTCTGTCCTTCCTGCTCAAGGCATCGGCTACCACATTTGCCTTCCCCGGGTGGTAACGAATCTCAAAGTCGTAATCATTCAATAATTCAATCCACCTACGCTGCCTCATATTCAGTTGTTTCTGATTAAATATGTGTTGAAGACTTTTGTGGTCGGTATATATAATACTTTTGACCCCATATAAGTAGTGCCTCCAAGTCTTTAATGCAAAAACAACCGCGCCTAATTCCAAATCATGCGTCGTATAATTTTGTTCGTGAATCTTCAATTGTCTAGACGCATAAGCAATCACCTTCGTTCGTTGCATTAATACACAACCGAGACCTTGCTTTGATGCGTCACAATAAATCACAAAATCATCATTCCCTTCAGGCAATGACAATATAGGTGCCGTAGTTAGCTTTTTCTTCAATAACTGAAACGCTTTCTCTTGTTCATCATTCCATTTAAATTTCTTCCCTTTATGCGTTAATGCAGTCAAGGGTTTTGCTATTCTGGAAAAGTCTTGGATGAACCTTCTGTAGTAACCAGCTAGTCCTAAAAACTGGCGTATGTGTTTCGGAGTTTTCGGGGTTTCCCACTTTTCAACAGTTTCTATCTTTGCCGGATCCACCTTAATACCTTCTTTGTTCACTATGTGACCGAGGAATTGAACTTCTTCCAACCAAAATGCACACTTTGAAAACTTAGCGTACAATTCTTCCTTCCTCAATACTTCTAACACTTTTCTCAAATGTTCACCGTGTTCTTGGTCATTCTTTGAGTAAATAAGTATGTCATCAATGAAAACAATGACAAACTTGTCAAGGTATGGTCCACACACTCGGTTCATAAGGTCCATGAACACAGCTGGTGCATTAGTTAAACCAAACGGCATGACCATAAACTCGTAATGACCGTAACGTGTTCTGAAAGCAGTCTTTGGAATATCATCTTCTTTCACCCGCATTTGATGATACCCGGAACGTAAGTCAATCTTTGAATAAACAGACGAGCCTTGTAGTTGATCAAATAAGTCGTCGATTCTCGGTAGTGGGTAGCGGTTCTTGATGGTAAGTTTGTTCAACTCTCGGTAGTCGATACACAACCTGAATGTACCATCTTTCTTCTTGACAAACAAAACAGGAGCTCCCCACGGTGATGTGCTTGGTCGAATGAAACCACGCTCTAAAAGTTCTTGTAATTGGCTTTGCAGTTCTTTCATCTCGCTGGGTGCGAGTCTGTAAGGAGCACGAGCTATTGGTGCAGCTCCTGGTACAAGATCTATTTGAAATTCAACGGATCGATGTGGGGGTAATCCCGGTAATTCTTTCGGAAATACATCGGGAAATTCTTTTGCAATGGGAACATCATTGATGCTCTTTTCTTCAGTTTGTACTTTCTCGACGTTTGCTAGAACAGCATAGCAACCTTTTCTTATTAGTTTTTGTGCCTTCAAATTACTAATAAGATGTAGCTTCGTGTTGCCCTTTTCTCCGTACACCATTAAGGGTTTTCCTTTTTCTCGTATAATGCGAATTGCATTTTTGTAACAAACGATCTCCGCTTTCACTTCTTTCAACCAGTCCATACCGATTATCACATCAAAACTCCCTAACTCTACTGGTATCAAATCAATCTTAAATGTTTCGCTAACCAGTTTAATTTCTCGATTCCGACATATATTATCTGCTGAAATTAATTTACCATTTGCTAATTCGAGTAAAAATTTACTATCCAAAGGCGTCAATGGACAACTTAATTTAGCACAAAAATCTCTACTCATATAGCTTCTATCCGCACCCGAATCAAATAAAACGTAAGCAGATTTATTGTCAATAAGAAACGTACCCGTAACAAGCTCCGGGTCTTCCTGTGCCTCTACCGCATTAATATTGAAAACTCTTCCACGGCCTTGTCCATTCGTGTTCTCCTGGTTCGGGCAATTTCTAATAATGTGGCCTGGTTTTCCACATTTATAACAAACTACATTGGCATAACTTGCTCCGACACTACTTGCTCCGCCATTACTCGTTCCGACACCATTTGTTCCTTTCGTTCTATTAACCCCTGGTCCGTAGACCTCACACTTCGCCGCGCTATGACCATTTCTTTTACACTTGTTGCAAAATTTGGTGCAGAACCCCGAGTGATTCTTTTCACACCTTTGGCATAGTTGCTTCTGATTGTTGTTGTTGTTGCGGTTATTATTGTTGTTGGGATGATTGTTGTAGTTGCTGTTGTTGTTGTTGTTGTTGTTGTTGTTGGGCCGTTTGTTGTAGTTGCGATTGATGTTGCGATTGTTGGGATAATTGTTGCGATTATTGTTGTAATTGCTGTTGTTGTTGTATTGGTGATTCTTATCACCGTTTTCCTCCCACTTTCTTTTGACTTGCTTCACATTGGCCTCTTCAGCAGTCTGTTCTTTAATTCTTTCTTCAATCTGGTTCACTAGTTTGTGAGCCATTCTACATGCCTGTTGTATGGAGGCGGGCTCGTGTGAACTTATATCTTCTTGGATTCTTTCCGGTAATCCTTTCACAAACGCGTCGATCTTCTCTTCCTCATCTTCGAATGCTCCCGGACACAATAGGCACAATTCTGTGAATCGTCTTTCGTACGTGGTAATATCAAATCCTTGGGTTCGTAACCCTCTAAGTTCTGTCTTGAGCTTATTGACCTCGGTTCTGGGACGGTACTTCTCGTTCATCAAGTGCTTGAATGCTGACCACGGTAGTGCGTACGCATCATCTTGTCCCACTTGCTCTAGATAGGTATTCCACCATGTTAATGCAGAACCTGTGAAGGTATGCGTAGCGTACTTCACTTTGTCCTCTTCAGTACACTTACTTATGGCAAACACCGATTCAACCTTCTCGGTCCACCGTTTCAATCCGATCGGTCCTTCGGTTCCATCAAATTCCAAAGGTTTGCAGGCAGTGAATTCTTTGTAGGTGCATCCTACACGATTTCCTGTACTGCTAGATCCAAGGTTATTGTTGGTATGTAGCGCAGCCTGTACTGCAGCTATGTTTGAAGCTAGAAAAGTACGGAATTCCTCTTCATTCATATTCACGGTGTGTCGAGTAGTCGGTGCCATTTCCTTCAAAATAGTTAAATGGAACAAGTTAATCATACAGAATATTAAGAGTAGTTAATAGTATTTCGTAGCATAATATGAACTCATTTATAAAAGCTTTTTCTTCATATTAGCGTTTTATAAGTTTAAATTCGGGTAGTACCTACCCGTTAAGTTCATACTTAGTAGCTAATATACAATTCAACTACTACAATTCTATATGAAAAACTGATTATAATAATATTTCGCGTTCAAACTTTTATACAATATTTTACAAACTTACAATACCGCTTATTTTACATAAAGCATGAAATATAGCACACAATAACTTTGATACAAGATAGTTGTGAAGACAATTCTAGCTAGTACACAAGTCGTTCAGCAAAGGCAATAAATACACGTAATTCATACGTCCAGAAACAAGTCATGCATTCTGGTTTTACTAGGACTACTTCCCATCCTTGGTCTTGTGCAACATAACCGTTATGGCCGTTGATAAGACAGCGTGTTGTAACGTCATCAAAGGGACGAGGGTTACGTAATGTCCAACAGTCCCGTAATAATCTAAAAACCTCATTTCTTACCCCAATTACCGACTCCGTCACTTGTGGAAATGTTTTGTTTAATAGTTGTAGCCCGATGTTCTTGTTCTCACTTTGGTGAGAAGCGAACATTACTAATCCGTAAGCATAACATGCTTCTTTATGTTGCATGTTAGCCGCTTTTTCTAAATCACGAAGTCCAATATTCGGATATATTGAGTCAAAATAATTTCTTAACCCGTTGCGTAAAATAGCATTTGGGTTCCCCGCAATATATGCGTCAAAGTAAACACATCGTAACTTATGGGTTTCCCAATGTGATATCCCCCATCTTTCAAACGAAAGTCTCTTATAAACCAAGACATTCTTGGAACGTTCTTCGAATGTCTTACAAACTGATCTCGCCTTAAATAGTTGTGCCGAAGAATTCTGGCCGACTCTAGACAAGATTTCATCAATCATGTCTCCGGGTAGGTCTCTTAAAATATTGGGTTGTCTATCCATTTTGTGTTTTTAAACTGTAAAATAGACAAGAGTTAGTTTCATAAAAAAAATACTTATTAATACAAGCAATTTTTACATATATCATAAAGCATAAGAACACTATTTTACATATATTACACCACACGAATACAACTATCTTATTCCGACTCGCTCGTTTCTTCTTCTTCGGTTTTGGTTCGTTTTGCCAAGTTTCTAGGGATATATGATGTTCCCCTAATATGAGCCGTCGTTGTCCACATTGGTTTAGAAAAACCTGGTGGTTTAGAGGTTCCCAGGTCATTGTTACAACTTAAGGACTTCGGGGGTTGACGATACATATAAAGTTCATCGGGGTTGGAATTAGATTTCTCTATTTTTATGCCCTTTCCCTTATTATTTTCTTTTGCCTTTTTAAATTCAGTTGGGGTAATTTCTATAACATCATCGGAATTCTCGTCGGAATCCGATTCATCGGAGAATTGGTAATCCTCCCAATATTTTGCTTCCTTGGCGGAAACACCATTGACCATAATTAACTTTGGTCGGTTGGTTGAGGATTTTCTTTTACTTAACCATTTTATTATTTCCCCCACCGGTTCTATTTCTTCATCCGGTTCCGATTCTTCTTCCGGTTCCGATTCTTCTTCCGGTTCCGACTCTTCTTCCGGTTCCTCTTCGGGAACTTGTGAATCAGTCCACAAATTATTCCAATTTACATTTGACTCTTCATTATTATTAGGTGAGTCAATGGGACTTGTTCTAGAGGTAGACATCTATCACATAATATCAAACACGTTAAGAGATTAATATATCACATAATATTCATATGTTAAAAATATATAGTTTCCAACAAAAATGTTAAGCAATCAATTTTAAAGAAAACACGGTCGAAGTCCAGACTCACTAATGCATCCTAAAAAACTCGATAAGACACACTAATGCAAATTTTCTGGTTCTCTAAGACCAACGCTCTGATACCAACTGAAATGTCCCGTTCTTATTGATTAAAAACGTTCCATATTAATTGATTTCGTTGCGAGGTTTTGACCTCTATATGAGACGTTTTTCAAAGACTGCATTCATTTTAAAACAAACCATAACCTTTATTTCATCAATAAAGGTTTAAAAATCTTTTACGTAGATTATCAAATAATGATAATCTAAAATATCCTGTTTACACACGACCATTACATAATGGTTTACAATACAAATATGTTACAACAAAATAAGTTTCTTGAATGCAGTTTTTACACAATATCATACAAGCATGGACTCCAAATCTCGTCCTTATTTAAGTATGCGACAGCGGAAGCTCTTAATAATCACCTGAGAATAAACATGCTTAAAACGTCAACAAAAATGTTGGTGAGTTATAGGTTTAACCTATATATATCAAATCGTAACAATAGACCACAAGATTTCATATTTCAATACACATCCCATACATAGAGATAAAAATCATTCATATGGTGAACACCTGGTAACCGACATTAACAAGATGCATATATAAGAATATCCCCATCATTCCGGGACACCCTTCGGATATGATATAAATTTCGAAGTACTAAAGCATCCGGTACTTTGGATGGGGCTTGTTGGGCCCAATAGATCTATCTTTAGGATTCGCGTCAATTAGGGTGTCTGTTCCCTAATTCTTAGATTACCAGACTTAATAAAAAGGGGCATATTCGATTTCGATAATTCAACCATAGAATGTAGTTTCACGTACTTGTGTCTATTTTGTAAATCATTTATAAAACCTGCATGTATTCTCATCCCAAAAATATTAGATTTTAAAAGTGGGACTATAACTCACTTTCACAGATTTTTACTTCGTCGGGAAGTAAGACTTGGCCACTGGTTGATTCACGAACCTATAACAATATATACATATATATCAAAGTATGTTCAAAATATATTTACAACACTTTTAATATATTTTGATGTTTTAAGTTTATTAAGTCAGCTGTCCTCGTTAGTAACCTATAACTAGTTGTCCACAGTTAGATATACAGAAATAAATCGATAAATATTATCTTGAATCAATCCACGACCCAGTGTATACGTATCTCAGTATTGATCACAACTCAAACTATATATATTTTGGAATCAACCTCAACCCTGTATAGCTAACTCCAACATTCACATATAGAGTGTCTATGGTTGTTCCGAAATATATATAGATGTGTCGACATGATAGGTCGAAACATTGTATACGTGTCTATGGTATCTCAAGATTACATAATATATAATACAAGTTGATTAAGTTATGGTTGGAATAGATTTGTTACCAATTTTCACGTAGCTAAAATGAGAAAAATTATCCAATCTTGTTTTACCCATAACTTCTTCATTTTAAATCCGTTTTGAGTGAATCAAATTGCTATGGTTTCATATTGAACTCTATTTTATGAATCTAAACAGAAAAAGTATAGGTTTATAGTCGGAAAAATAAGTTACAAGTCGTTTTTGTAAAGGTAGTCATTTCAGTCGAAAGAACGACGTCTAGATGACCATTTTAGAAAACATACTTCCACTTTGAGTTTAACTATAATTTTTGGATATAGTTTCATGTTCATAATAAAAATCATTTTCTCAGAATAACAACTTTTAAATCAAAGTTTATCATAGTTTTTAATTAACTAACCCAAAACAGCCCGCGGTGTTACTACGACGGCGTAAATCCGGTTTTACGGTGTTTTTCGTGTTTCCAGGTTTTAAATCATTAAGTTAGCATATCATATAGATATAGAACATGTGTTTAGTTTATTTTAAAAGTCAAGTTAGAAGGATTAACTTTTGTTTGCGAACAAGTTTAGAATTAACTAAACTATGTTCTAGTGATTACAAGTTTAAACCTTCGAATAAGATAGCTTTATATGTATGAATAGAATGATGTTATGAACATCATTACTACCTTAAGTTCCTTGGATAAACCTACTGGAAAAGAGAAAAATGGATCTAGCTTCAATGGATCCTTGGATGGCTCGAAGTTCTTGAAGCAGAATCATGACACGAAAACAAGTTCAAGTAAGATCATCACTTAAAATAAGATTGTTATAGTTATAGAAATTGAACCAAAGTTTGAATATGATTATTACCTTGTATTAGAATGATAACCTACTGTAAGAAACAAATATTTCTTGAGGTTGGATGATCACCTTACAAGATTGGAAGTGAGCTAGCAAACTTGAAAGTATTCTTGATTTTATGAAACTAGAACTTTTGGAATTTATGAAGAACACTTAGAACTTGAAGATAGAACTTGAGAGAGTTCAATTAGATGAAGAAAATTGAAGAATGAAAGTGTTTGTAGGTGTTTTTGGTCGTTGGTGTATGGATTAGATATAAAGGATATGTAATTTTGTTTTCATGTAAATAAGTCATGAATGATTACTCATATTTTTGTAATCTTATGAGATATTTCATGCTAGTTGCCAAATGATGGTTCCCACATGTGTTAGGTGACTCACATGAGCTGCTAAGAGCTGATCATTGGAGTGTATATACCAATAGTACATACATCTAAAAGCTGTGTATTGTACGAGTACGAATACGGGTGCATACGAGTAGAATTGTTGATGAAACTGAACGAGAATGTAATTGTAAGCATTTTTGTTAAGTAGAAGTATTTTGATAAGTGTATTGAAGTCTTTCAAAAGTGTATAAATACATATTAAAACACTACATGTATATACATTTTAACTGAGTCGTTAAGTCATCGTTAGTCGTTACATGTAAGTGTTGTTTTGAAACCTTTAGGTTAACGATCTTGTTAAATGTTGTTAACCCAATGTTTATAATAACAAAAGAGATTTTAAATTATTATATTATCATGATATTATGATGTACGAATATCTCTTAATATGATATATATACATTAAATGTCGTTACAACGATAAACGTTACATATATGTCTCGTTTCAAAATCATTAAGTTAGTAGTCTTGTTTTTACATATGTAGTTCATTGTTAATATAATTAATGATATGTTTACTTATCATAATATCATGTTAACTATATATATAACCATATATATGTCATCATATAGTTTTTTTACAAGTTTTAACGTTCGTGAATCACCGGTCAACTTGGGTGGTCAATTGTTTATATGAAACATATTTCAATTAATCAAGTCTTAACAAGTTTGATTGCTTAACATGTTGGAAACATTTAATCATGTAAATATCAATCTCAATTAATATATATAAACATGGAAAAGTTCGGGTCACTACATTTAGTACCTGAGGTGATAGCTGGCTCATGATCTGATGCTGATGATAGTGCCATCTATCATGCTGTCATTGCCTGGAATACTCGTACACATTCTCGGTGTGCCACTGCTCGTACTGACTATGTCTAGCCTAGTTTGTCATTTCTACCTCATCTATACGCTGTTAAACGTCAGTAACAGCCTCCCTAATGACATCCCTAATGTCATCCACTTCCTCCATTTCCTCATCTGAACCTCTCTCTACCTGTGGATGATGACCCTCATATGGTACTGTCTGATTACGTCTGCTCTTTAATACCTTTGCACCTTGATAGACCCGCAATCCTAAAGTCTCATCTTGTTCCCTACACACCATCATCGGACCCCCTTTATCCCTATCTACACCTAAATACTCTCCAATGAGAGTAACAAAAATACCTCCTTCTATTATTCCCCCATCATGTATTCTATCCACCATTTTGGACAGATAAAAACCAACACAGTAGGGGATATTAACAAAGCTTCTAGTGTTTCGAATACACTTAAGGTAAAATAAATCGTGTAAGGTCATTTTCTCCTTGTTGTTACCTCTTTGTGTAATCGAATTAGCTAAAAATCTATGTATAATACGAAGCTCTGCTTTGTTAATATCTAAATAGGAGTGTCTTCCTCCCCGCGAAAAAACATTATAATTTGACATACGCCTCCAGACGGTGTGCGCGTCAAAATTCCTAACTACCCTCTCACCATGATAAATCAAATTTGTACAACCAGGTAGTAGTAATTCGGCGGGAGTGTAAATCTGTAAAGCCCTGGCCATGTCCAACATGGAC
The DNA here is from genome assembly GCF_046630445.1 of Rutidosis leptorrhynchoides. Taxonomy (NCBI): domain Eukaryota; kingdom Viridiplantae; phylum Streptophyta; class Magnoliopsida; order Asterales; family Asteraceae; genus Rutidosis; species Rutidosis leptorrhynchoides. The sequence continues at coordinate 147,255,069 of NC_092342.1, forward strand.
ATCCTGTACATCCTATGGCCAAGTAAAAATCTAAGAAAACTCTTATCATCTACCCTATCTACATTCTTATTAAAAGTGATAGTACTCATAAGCTTAACACACCACTCTTTATATACAGGCCTACGATTGGTAAATAAACGTTCCCAATCGGGAAAAAAAGAGCTACCATACCTTTGGATTAGATGTTGCCTAACTGGGTTAGCTAGGTGGACCCTTTCCAAAGGCTCCCAATCGATTACCCTCGGTACTTCTACATTTTTCGTTACCAGTTTAAATTTGTTACTTTGGTACGTCGGGTAATCTCTCCAACTTCTATCAATCCTTAAATTGGGATGCAACTGTTCTTCATGATTTGTTGGGTGTTATACTATATGATGAGCGGGAAATACTACGTAGGCAATAAAAAATTGTGGATCCGGTTCATAGTATGGTATGTGTTGATCAGGTTGTTGTTGTAGTTCCTGTGGTTGTTCGTGTTCAGGTTCTGGTTCATATTGCATTTTTGGCTGTGGTTTCGGAGCAGGTTGCCTAGATGATGATGATGCACCATCAGTATCGGTATATCTCTGCAAAACACATTAAAAATAAAATTTGTACATCCAAATATGCATTAGTGTTAGCAAAATAACAAATTAAAACAATTACAATAACATGTTTAATTCAAATTAAACTTATACTCATTTTCATATTTTTATCAAATATACACTTTTTCAAATAAGCATATATGAAAATGTTTACAAAATTCATAAGCATTCAACTCAAATAACATGTCAAAATAATCATTACTAGCAATTAAACAAGTTTCAAATGGCATTTATATCAAATTAATCAAGTTCATGAATTTTAGACTTAAAAAGTCTACTTTAATTCTCAAAAATCATGTTTAGGATCAAAGTTTGGATCATTAGCTACCAAAACATGTTACACTACTTAATTTAGCAATAATTCATGACAAAAATCGGCCATAATCTGTTTATATCAAAAAGCCCCAAATTGCTCAAGAACACAAACCCTAGATTTCTAAAATTTTTGAAGTTTTTGGCTTCAAATCATGTTAAATAGCATCAATCTAGGTTATACATGCATAATATACTAACAATTTAACTCTAATTACACTAGAAATTAACAAAATTAAATTAGGTAAAATTTAGCTCAATAACACTAAAATTCAATTTTAAAGAGTTTTAGGGGTGAAATCTTTACCTTCTTTGAAAAACTTCTGAACAATTTCATGATTGTAGCGGATTATTGTGAGAAATTTGGTGAATTTTGGTAAAAAATGGCGGATTTTTGAGAGTGTTTGTGTGTGTTTTCGTGTATATGTATGTGTTGAAGTGTGGATATAGAGACAGTCGCTGGGATTTTATGTTTCTGCCCAGCATTTTACCTCCATGTGACAGCATGAATTTTACAAGGAAACCCCATGCGATCGCATGGGGTCTGATACTTTTTTTTTTTTTACAAAACCTTTAACTTATGAAACAAATAATTAAATTATTTAAAATTTTGTTTCTTTTTGAATGAGGGCTTTTCGGATCTTAGTCCTGGTTCGTCCCTCGACAAAATATTAGAATTTGTCACTTTAAAGCGATTGTTTTAAAAGCAAAGATTTTTGAGTTTTTTTAATGTTTTTGGCATACTTTAATTCAATAAGATTAAAAATAATGATAATAAAATTTCTCGTCCCTCCCTTGGGTAAAGCAATTTCGGTTCAACGACCTAGTCTTCAACTCACGACGAATTTTAAATATCAAATTTTTAACTTAATGAAATAAAGTAAATTTTTGTTTTTAAATTCACACCAAACTTAAATTTAAAATGCATAAAATTAAAAATTCATATAAATATCATTAATACATTAATTTTACAAACTTATATTAAAAATATTAATTTTTAAAATATTTAAAAACTTAAATATATTGGTTTTAAAAATTTACAATATTAATTTTAAAAACATGGTAAAGATAAAATTAAAAATCTTTTTGGTCTTTTATCCCACTTTAATCAATCAAATATTATCAAAAATATACTCCCCTCTTTTCGGTAAAGTAATTTTGGTTCCATAACCTAGTTTTACTCCTGATGAATTTTTGAAATATTTTGAGCTGATTGATTAAAGATATTTATACCTTAAGAATAAACGGTAAATTTCGCAGTAATGTAATAAATTTTTGTATGATATCAATAATTTCGGTTTCGCATACCTAATTTTATTGAATATCAATTTAATAATTTATAGCGAACGATTCAACGTTTATTATCAAAAGGTTAAAAGCAATAAATAAAAACAAAAATAAAAACTGTACATACTTACCTATGAGATAGAATTCTCAGAGACCTGCTTTAGCAGACTCATATGAGAGTCGTGTGATTTGGTTCTTCATAGATACGTAAGCGTAACCTCGATTCTTTAATAACTTTTCTTCTAAATATATAAACGGTCCTTCTCTACATAGAGTAACAAATTTGGTATTTGAATATGTTTGATTGTTCGAACATTTACCTTCGTGTGACCATTTTCCGCATTTATGACATCTTTCAAGGTGTCGTGCTCTTCTTTTTGTTGCGGATTTTGATTTTTCTTTACCAAAATGTATCTTATGATGATCTTTCCTGAGTTCTTTCCTCACTTCGTCCATTTTTCCTCTTATGAAGGATACCAGTTCACTCGGGAAGATGTTATTATTACGTTTAGTAATTATAGCGTGTAGTAGTAGACCATGGTTCAGATCAAAGGAATTCTTCATCTCGTAAAACCTAAAAAAAATAAAAATTCAGAATGGAGGGAGAAGACTAGTTCTTTAGGGTCTGCTAGGGAAAGACCATGCGGATTCCATTCTCGTAAACTACACGAGAACAGAATATCTAACTCTAACAGAAATATATATTATCCTAAAAGATTCAAATCTTCCCACACTAAGTTAGCTGTGGTATCAAAATTGTGATTAACTTCATCTTCAACTTCCATTGGATTATCTATGTAATGTTTAACTCTGTGACTATTGACCTTAAATTCAATCCCATTTGAATTTATTAACTCTACTGTTCCGTATGGGAAAACTCTTTTGAATATGAATGGTCCAGACCATCTTGATTTCAATTTTCCAGGAAATAGCTTAAATCGTGAATTGAAAAGAAGAACTCTATCTCCTTCTTTAAATTCTTTTGAACTTCTGATTCTTTTATCATGCCATTTCTTCGTTCTTTCTTTATAGATTAATGAATTTTCGTATGCTTCATGTCTCAATTCTTCTAATTCGTTTAGTTGACTTAATCGTAAACGTCCGGCTTCAGTAAATGAAGATTACATGTCTTCAAAGCCCAAAATGCTTTGTGCTCAATTTCTACTGGAAGGTGACATGCTTTTCCGTAAACGAGTTTAAAAGGTGTGGTTCCAATTGGAGTTTTGTAGGCTGTTCTAAAAGCCCAGAGTGCATCCTCCAATTTTATGGACCATTCTTTCGGATTTGATCCTACAGTTTTCTCTAGAATACGTTTTAATGCTCGGTTGGTATTTTCAACTTGTCCACTTGTTTGTGGATGATAAGCGGTTGAGATCTTATGAGTTACTCCATATCTTTTGAGAACTTTCTCAAGTTGATTATTACAAAAATGAGTACCCCGATCACTTATTAAGGCTTTCGGTGTTCCGAACTTTGTAAAAAGATGTTTTAAGAAGTTGACTACAACTCGTGCATCGTTAGTCGGGAGAGCTTGTGCTTTCATCCATTTAGATACATAATCAATGGCAATGAGAATGTAGAGATTATTATGAGATTTTGGAAATGGACCCATAAAGTCAATACCCCAAACGTCAAATACTTCACATACTCGAATGATATTTTGTGGCATTTCATCACGTTAACTTATTTTTTCGGCCCTTTGACAAGCATCATCGGATTTACAGAGAAGGTGTACGTCTTTGAAAACTGTAAGCCAATAGAATCCAGCATCGTAGACTTTTCTTGCTGGAAGCTGAGGTCCATAATGCCCTCCTGTTGGTCCTGTGTGACAATAGTTTAAGATTTGACTAGCTTCATCCCCGAATACACATCGGCGTATTATTCCATCGAGACAACTTTTAAATAAATGTGGATCTTCCTAGAAATAATGTTTTATATCACTAAAGAATTTCTTTCGTTTTTGGTACGACAACCCTTTTTCAAGGAATCCACATACTAAGTAGTTTGCATAGTCTGCAAACCATGGAATTTCATTATAATCTATCTTTAATAGATATTCATCAGGAAAGTTATCTTGTATGGCCGATTCATTTAGAACTTCTAATTCGGGATTTTCAAGACAAGAAAGATGATCAGCGGCGAGATTCTCTGCTCCCTTTTTATCTCAGATCTCAATATCAAACTCTTGTAAGAGTAAGATCCAACGGATTAATCGTGGTTTGGCATCTTGTTTCGAAAATAGGTATCTAAGAGTAGAATGGTCGGTATAGACCACCGTTTTAGCTAGAACGAGATATGAACGAAAATTGTCAAAAGCAAAGACAATAGTAAGGAGTTCTTTTTCAGTAGTTGTGTAATTCATTTGTGCTCCTTGTAACGTCTTACTAGCATAATAAATAGGTTGAAATCGTTTTTCAATCCTTTATTCTAAAACGGCTCCCATTGCAAAATCACTTGCATCGCACATGAGTTCAAAAGGTAGATTCCAATTTGGAGTTATCATGATCGGTGCATTAGTGAGTTTTTCTTTAAGAATATTAAAAGATTTGATGCATTCATCTGAAAAGATGAATGGAGCATCCTTTTCTATGAGTTTATTCATAGGAGTGGCAATTTTAGAAAAATCTTTTATGAAACGTCGGTAAAAACCGGCATGCCCTAGAAAACTCCTAACTCCTCTAACATTGGTGGGATGTGGAAGTTTTGCAATTACATCTACTTTAGCTCTATCCACTTCAATTCCTTCCTTTGAGATTTTATGACCAAGAACGATGCCTTCTCTAACCATGAAATGATATTTCTCCCAATTAAGAACTAGATTTGATTTTTCACATCTAATAAGCATTCGTTCAAGATTAACTAGACATGATTCAAAAGTATCACCGAAGACTGAAAAGTCATCCTTGAAAACTTCCATGCATTCTTCTATCATGTCGTGAAAAATCGCCATCATGCACCTTTGAAAGGTTATAGGGGCGTTGCAAAGTCCAAATGCCATGCGTTTATAAGCAAAAGTACCATAAGGGCACGTGAATGTGGTTTTTTCTTGGTCCTCGGGTGCTATTGGAATTTGAAAATATCTGGAGAAACCGTCAAGAAAACAATAGTAACTATTTCCGGCTAATCTTTCTAACATTTGATCAATGAAAGCTAAGGGAAAGTGATCTTTTCTGGTGGCGTCATTTAATTTTTTATAATCAATACAGACACGCCATCCTGTTACAGTCCTAGTAGGAATAAGCTCATTTTTTTCATTTGTAATGACAGTCATGCCACCCTTCTTAGGTACGCATTGAACTGGGCTTACCCATGGACTATCAGAGATTAGATAAATTAATCCTGCATCAAGCAGTTTAATAATTTCTTTCTTAACAACATCTTGCATATTAAGATTTAGTCTTCTATGACGCTGCACATACGTTTTATGACCTTCTTCCATAAGGATTTTATGTGTGCAATACGAAGGACTTATGCCTTTAATATCATGAATCTTCCATGCAATAGCTGGTTTATGAGCTTTTAGCACAGAAATGAGTTGAGATTTTTTATTTTCCGTAAGAGAAGATGATATTATTACAGGTAATCCAGATTCACCATGTAAATAAGCATATTCCAAATGGTTTGGAAGTGGTTTTAACTCTAATGTCGGTGGTTCTTCTATCGATGATTTGTATCGATATCTGTCTTCTTATTTTAGAATTTGAAGTTCTTCTGTTGTTGGTTCATATCCATTAGCCATGAGTGTAGCTAACATTTTAGTTTCATCAATTGGTTTAGTTCCTTCTCCTAAAGAACATTCTCCTGTTCCTTGTAATTCTAGAAATTCTTCTAACAATTCTGCATGTGAATCTATAGTTTGAATATAATAACATGTATCATCTGCAGATTGCGGTTGTTGCATGGCTCTATCAACAGAAAAGGTAACACTCTCGTCCTATATACTTAGGGTCAGTTTCTTACCAAACACGTCTATTATTGCTTTAGCCGTGTTTAAAAATGGTCTTCCTAATATGAGAGGAACTCGAGAATCTTCTTCCATGTCCAGAATAACAAAATCTACTGGAAATACTAAAGTACCAACTTTAACTAGCATGTTCTCCATTATCCCTCTAGGATATTTTACTGATCGATCAGCTAGTTGTATGCTTATTCGTGTTGGTTTCAATTCTCCTAGGTCTAGTTTAGCGTATAGTAAATACGGCATTAAATTTATACTAGCACCTAAGTCTGCCAATGCTTCTATTGAACTAAGACTACCCAGAAAACATAGAATTGTGAAACTTCCAGGATCTGATAATTTTTCTAGTATCTTATTCAACAGCACTGCAGAACAATTAGCATTCATAGTAACAGCTGAGAGTTCTTCCATTTTCTTTCTATTTGTGATTAGATCTTTCAGAATTTTAGCATATCTAGGAATTCCTGAAATTACATCGATGAAAGGAAGATTAATATTTATCTGTTTAAACATATCCAAAAATTTGGATTGCTCGGCTTCAAGTCTTTCTTTTCTCATTTTACTCGGGTAAGGAAGTGGTGGTTGGTATGGTTTAACATAAGGTTTAGCCTTAACTGTGTTATCTTCATTAACCTTTTCAACTACCAGTTCTGTTTCCTTCTCTTGCTTAGGCTGTGGTGCCTGTGTAGTAGGAATAGAGTCATCAGAAATTACAAGTATTTCGGGTGGTTTAAGTGTAATACCACTTCTTGTGGTAATAGCTTTAGCTGTTTCATTCCGGGGGTTAGCATTTGTATCGCTAGGTAGACTTCCTGGTTTTCTTTCACCTATCAACCTTGCTAGGTTACTTACTTCTTGTTCCAGATTTTGAATAGAAGCTTGTTGATTTCTAAATGCTTGAGCATTTTGTTCATTGGTTTGTTTCTGAGATGTGAAAAATTGAGTTTGAGATTCAACTAGATTCGACATCATATCTTCTAAATTTGGCTTTTTATCATCGGTTTGTGGTGGTTTATTTTGAAAAATAGGTCTTTGCTGATTGTAAGTATTATTGGATACTTGTTGATTGCTAGGACCTTGTTGGTTGTTGTATGGAACATTTCGGTTATAATTCTGGTTTTGATTGTAATTTGGTCTTGGCGGTTGATAATTATTCTGACAATTATTTCCAGGCCTTTGGTTTATGTATGAAACATTCTCTCTTTGTTCCATTGTTTGTTCAATACCGAGACAATCTTTTGTCAAATGTGGTCCTCCACACTGCTCACAACTAATTCGTATAGAGTGAATATCTTTCGTCATCTTTTCCATTCGTCTCTCGACAGCATCTATCTTTGCAGAAATGGAATCAAAGTCATGGCTAGAATCGGTTCTAGCCGCTTTAGATGATTTAACGATATCTTTTTCTTGATGCAACTCATGGGAGTGGGAAGCAGTGTTATCAATAATTTTGTAAGCTTCAGTTGCGGTTTTCTTCATAATAGAACCACCAGCTGCTATATCGATGTCTTTTCTTGTAGTGATGTCGCATCCTTGGTAGAATATTTATACTATTTGATAAGTGTCTAAACCATGTTGAGGACATCCTCTTAATAACTTTCCAAATCTTGTCCATGCCTCATATAGAGTTTCATTTGGCTTTTTGTGTGAACGTAACTATTTCTCCTTGAAGTATCATGGCTTTAGATGCCGGAAAGAATTGTTTAAGAAAATTTTCAACTAAGACATCCCATGTATCAATCGCCCCTTCAGGTAATGTTTCTAACCAATCTTTGGCTTTTCCCTTTAAAGTCCATGGAAATAACATGAGATATATCTGTTCATCCTCCACTTCTCGGATTTTGAATAGTGTACAGATCCTATTAAAGATACGAAGATGTTCGTTTGGATCTTCCTTCGGCGCACCACTAAATTGGCATTGATTAGTTACCATCTGTAGGATTTGTCCTTTGATTTCATAATCTGGCGCATTAATGTCTGGTTGAGTAATTGCGTGACCTTGGCCAGTGCGTTTAGCTCTCATTCGGTCTTCCATACTTAGAGGTTCCAGATTTTCCATGATTGAATTTGTTGAATCTGAATCACTAGAGCATTCTGACTTAATGGTTTCTTCCTCGACAATCTCTGGATGAGTGATTTGTGGTTCAAGAGGAATGATTTGTGGTTCAGGATCTCTGAATTGTCCCTGAATATCCTCCGAATTCTCAATTGTGAGGTCGGGTTCAAAAATTGGATTATCGTAAATTTGAATTGGAGTACTTGGTCGACTAGATGACGATTCTAAAGAAAAATCAATGGCGACAATGTTGGCTAGATGTCTTGATCGAGTTACAGGTGGTGAACGTATGAAAGGTGGTGAACGTTTTGCTCGGTCCATTCACTGAATATCCTATTAGTTATAAAAGATAAAAATAATATAAGTTATCAAATTAATAGACTTTCTGATATTGCCCACGTTTCGAATAGCCAATAGATGCAGCAGGTAGCCAGGACCCTTTAAATCGGAAGCCCACAACTCGCCACTAACAAATCCAACTATTACTACGAACCAGAAAATTTTGGATGTCTATCAATTTAACCACTTAAAATAATTTTGCGTCGAAGTTTAAAGAATTTTAGAGAAGAAATAGAAAATTCTATGTCCTAAAAACTAGAGCTTTGAGAAATAAGAAGGTAAAAGAGCGCGTCGAAAAATGTTGAAAAATAAAAGGTCGAAAAATAAGCGTCGAAAAATAAAAGTCGAAAAAAAATAATAAAATGCAGCGTCGAAACATAAAAGTTTAAAAACTAAGAATTAAAACTTACGTCTAAAGGTATTAAAGCTTAAAAGGAATTCTATATCCAAAACGGCAATAACTTAAAAAGGCACTAAAACTTAAAACAGCGTCGCAAAATTCTAGTACCTAAATCTTAGTCTAAAGAAAAAGCACTTAAGTGATTTTACGGCAAGGCCTATAAATCTAGAAATAAAAATAACTATGGCAAAAATTATAGCTTAAACTAATTACGAACGAAAAATACAAATTATGTATTAAACTAATAAAAAGATATGAAATATAAAAATAAAACTTAAGTTATTTTTATATTACTATTTTATAAAAGTATTAATTTTTATATATTAATAAAACTAATTATAACTTAAAAATACAAAATAAATAAAACTAAAACTAATTAATATAATAATTAACCCTAATTAGGGTTTAATAATAATAATTAATAATACTCCGTAATTAATGCTGTACCAGGTCAAACCTGGCGTGTCAGAATGAACCATGCGGTCGCATGGATTTTAGCCTACGGGTTCATGCGGTCGCATGGCCCAGATATTCAGATCATAAATTGGGCTGCTACAGTTTCCAAGCCCGAATACTTTTTACTTATTTTTTTTTCTGTTTTTAACTTATATAAAATATTTATATAAATAAAAACTTATATTTAAAAAAAATTACCTATTAGTTTTTGTAACTAAAAAAATACAAACTTTTTAATTTTAAAATTACCTATTATATTTTGTATATTTAACAAAAATATTTTTATAAAATAAGAAATATTATATTTTTACAAAAATATATTAAAAACTAATTTTTTATAGCGTTTCGCTTTCGGCGTTGTTAAGTGTCCCTGGCAGCGGTGCCAAAAATACTTGATGTTAAAGCAGATGGGTACGAAATAGTTATATTTTTGTTACGAAATACTATAAAATACGATACAATTTTACACAAGTTATTTATTTATAAATTACAAGTCAATATATAATTTGCGAGTATCCTCGTCAATTTATCCTTATATCCGAAGTCAAATATTCCAACTAATTGGGGACTTAAACTTTAACAAGGTCTTAATACCTTGTTTAATAATTACACCAGGATATCGACTGCGTGTAACCCAAGGTTTTAATACTTTGTTAATAATTACGCCAAGTTTCATTGTACATAATTCACCCCTGTTTTAATGAGTCCATTGACTATTAATCCATTCCCGTGTCCGGTTAAATGAGCGATTATTAGTACTTATAAATATCCCACCCATCGTATCCGATCAAGTGTATATAGTTATTTATAGGTACGTCTAATTGTAAATCTTTATATTAAATTAACGAACTATCATTCAATTAAACAAATATAAAGCCCATTAATAGCCCATAGTCCAATTTCCACAAGTGTCGGTATTTTGTCCAAATCCCAATTATGGTCCAAAGCCCAATTACCCCGTCTTTAATATTTAGTCTAACATCATGATTACTTCAATTTAAATAAGCATAATAATAACTTAGCTACGAGTCATTAATTTAAAAAGGTTGAACATAACTTACAATGAGTATTAATAGCGTAGCGTTACACGGACATAATTTCGACTTACACACTTACAACATTCGCTAACATAACCTTATTATTATTAATCTTAAATTAAAATTAAAATTATAAATATAAATATATATATATATATATATATATATATATATATATATATATATATATATATATATATATATATATATATATATATATATATATATATATATATATATATATATATATATATATTTGTGAGAGAGAGATTGAATTATGTGTATTAAATTTGGCCAGAACTCGCGAACTTTATAGGACCTCAGCTGCTACAGGAACTCATGCGACCGCATGAGTTTTGTTCTTCCAGGCCATGCGGTCGCATGGCCGCCTTCTCCTGGTCACGGAGCTTTGTTTTCTTGTTGCCGACGGTTTTATTAAATATGTATAATATATATATAATTTTTTTGAATTATTTATATATTATATTATATTTATGTGCATAGTTGACTTGTAATTTTCGGTCCGTTGCGTCGCGCGTTGAGAGTTGACTCATGTCCCGATTTCGGATTTTCGAACGTCCTTGGGTACAATTTAATATCTTGTACTTTGTGTTTCACGGCTCGTACTGTTGTAATTTTTAGACGTTTCTCATCAATAATTTGAACACTTTGATTGTACTTTGTACTTTTTAGCTTTTTGATCATTTGCGTCTTCAAATCGTCGAATCTGTCTTTTGTCTTCACCTTTTATTATTTAAACGAATATCACTTGTAAATAGAACAATTGCAACTAAAAGCTTGTCTTTCTTGAGGGATAATGCTATGAAATATTTGTTCGTTTTTAGCATTATCAAAGCTCATAAGGCTAGGTATTCCGTTCATCCCGGATCCAGTAAGATGTATCACGATGTGAAGGAATTCTACTGGTGGCCTAACATGAAAGCCGACATTGCTACTTATGTTAGTAAGTGTCTCACTTATCTGAAAGTCAAGGCTGAACATCAAAAGCCTTCTGGTCTGTTGACACAACCCGATATCCCGCAGTGGAAGTGGGAATGCATCACTATGTACTTCGTTACTAAGTTGCCTAAGACATCAAACGGTAACGATATTATTTGGGTCATAGTTGACCGTCTTACTAAATCTGCACATTTCATACCGATCACGGAAACTGACAAGATGGAGAAACTATCACAGCTTTAGATTAAAGAAATTGTCTCGCGTCATGGGGATCCTATCTCGATTATTTCTGATCGCGACAGTCGATTCATTTCTAGATTCTGGAAAACTTTACAATCTGCTCTTGGAACTCAACTTGACATGAGTACAGCCTATCATCCGTAAACTGATGGTCAAAGTGAACGAACTATTCAAACCTTGTAAGATATGCTACGTGCTTGTGTAATCGATTTCGGCAAAGGTTGTGATAGACACTTGCCTTTAGTTGAATTTTCTTACAACAACAGTTATCACTCTAGCATTAAAGCTGCACCTTTTGAAGCTTTATATGGCCGGAAATGTAGATACCCTTTGTGGTGGGATGAACTCGAGGACAGACATTTAACTGGTCCTGAAATTATTCATGAAACTACCGAAAAGATCGTTCAGATTAAGCAACGATTAGAAACTGCCCGTAGCCGACAAAAGAGCTATGCCGATAAGAAACGAAAGGACATAGAATACCAAGTTAGAGATAAAGTCATGTTGAAAGTATCCCCTTGGAAAGGCGTTGTCCGTTTCGGTAAACGAAGCAAACTCAGTCCACGATATGTTGGACCTTTCACGCTCACTCAAAGAGTCAGTCCCGTGGCGTACCGATTAGAACTACCAACTGAACTTAGCCAAGTACATGATGTGTTTCATGTCTCGAATCTTAAAAGGTGTCTTGCTGATGACACACTGGTTATTCCTTTGGATGATATCCGCATTGATGAGCAAATGCACTTCGTTGAAGAACCTATAGAAATCATGGAAGGAGAGGTCAAACAAACGCGTAAAAGCAATACACCTATCGTTAAAGTCCGTTGGAATTCACGTAGAGGCCCCGAATATACCTGGGAACGTAAAGACCACATGATACGGAAATATCCCCATCTCTTCTCAACTGCTGATGCAAACGAGGAATCTACCAAAAACTTCGGGACGAAGTTTCTAATAACGGGGAGGTACTATAACGACCCTCATTTTTCTGTTCTATATTTTTCCATATTAAATGCCCAACTATATAATTAAACTTAACAATTAAACTTTAATTAACGATTGTTAAGAATTATATTAATTAACTTTATGTAATAATTAACAAGTCAATAAAAAGATAAAAGTAATGAGCTTATTAACTTTCGTGAATAAATAAATAACTTTAAAACTTGTGTACTTAAACTTGGATAATTAAGGAACCATTTAAGCTAAATTAAAGTGCAAGTACTAAAGTGAAAAAGTTCCATCCTAAACCCTAGCCGATTTTAGGAAGGGTAAAATTACCCTTTTGGCCCTAAAATTTTCGGCCAAATCAAAGCCCCATAACCTCCTCTTTAAGCTAACATGTTCCCTAAGTAAATCTAACCCTAACCTGAATTCTAGAATTTTCATAACACTCCTATAAATAGAGGCCTAACCTAAACCTTTTCATTGTACCAAATCACAACAACAATTCTCTCTCAAATATCTCTCCCCTCTCTCTTGTTTTTGGCTCCCAAAACCGAAACCATCACCACCACCATCGAAATCCACCACCACCTTCAAGGGTTTTCCAAGTGATCTTCAATTTTTTCTTCTTGTTCTTCGCATTCTTCAAGAATCTTCAAGGTGTTCTTGGTTGTTAGAGTGCTTTGATCTTCAATCTTCAAGTGTTTCATCTTTCTTTGTTAATCATCTTCGAATCTTCAAAGGTATAACATAAACCCTAACTTAATTACATAATCTTTGATCTTTGTTTTAATTCATGTTCATGTTACAAATTCATAAACATATACATTATATACATGAACACACATAGATTTATATATGCATGAAAAAGAAAAAAAATTTAAATATGTATGTAAGTGTATGTCGACCGAAAAAAAAAGGAGTGTTTGATCTTTAAACCCTAGGTGATTAGATAAAAGATTTGTTTGTGTTTAATTAAGGAAACAAAATATAAATATATATACATATACATAAATCGATACATATATATATACATGTAAAAAAAATTATATATATATACATATACATTCGGTACATAAAAAAAATAAAAAAAAATACTATATATATATACAAATACACGAAATATATATATATATATATATATATATATATATATATATATATATATATATATATATATATATATATATATATATATATATATATATATATATATATATATATATATATATATACTAAACCCTAATTACACCTAAACTCTACTACATTAACTAAAACCCTAAACCTAACCCTAATCATTACGTAATTATTAATACACTAAACCCTAAACCTAAACATTTATTACAAAACCCTAATCATTAAATACTTTAATTAATTAAACCTAATTAATTAATGAAACCCTAATACTACTATTACTACTATATAATATTTATACACTATTACTATGACTAACACTTATAATATACTACTTATATTATAATACGTATGTTACAATAGTCATCCACAATAACGTGAAGTCACTTGAACGTCAATGCTACTTAAGGCCTAGGGTGATCCTGGGTACCACTATGGGACGCTTGTGGATTACGAATGCTAAACTTAGATTTTGGTCAAGAAATCCTGGGCCAACCGGTAACAATAGATCATCTTGGTGACTCGGCAGTAGCATAGATGTTCGAGTATGATCCCCAATATCAACCCGACTATAGTAATCATACACTTAGTTATCTTCACACTTAATAGGTGGTAGACTTATTAAGGACAACTCACTGGTGTTCAACACTAACTTTCTAAAAGTGGAAACTTAATAAAAATGGAAACTTCCTAAAAGTGGAAACTTACTGGGAATGGAAACTTAGTAAAACGAACTATACTTAAAACACTTTCATACCTAAACTTAAACTTGGGCAAAACACTTAACTACTCTTAAATGTCAATAGGTTGACTCTCTGCTTGTTCATTCAAACTTTCTATTTCGAGGAATAACTCTCTCTCTACTTACTAAGGTGAACTCATAGCCCCACTCTTTATTGCTAGCAACTTATTTAACTTTTTGTGGTGAGACACATGCTACTTTTACTATTTACAATTTAGACACAAGTACCAAACTGTTAAACTATGCTATACCCTGCTATGTCCGACTAAGTCCCTACAGTGATATTTTTAATTGCTCGTTGAATGCATGCTTAATTATTGTGGGTAGGCCTATTGGGAGTAACGTCCCCGATACATTTGACCAAGTTATTGTATTACTTAATAATGAAATTAAACTGACAAGGACAGACACAACTTGTCATTGGGGCAAACTTGAACGTTTAGTCTAAATATCACGAACTGGCATAACTTTTTTGATCCCTACGAGATCAACTTTATAAACTAAATCTTGTGGTCTAAAATAACGGTCAAACTTATTTGTTAAACCTATGAACTTCACTCAACCTTTTTGGTTAACACTTTAGCATGTTTGTCTCAGGTGCCGATTGATCAAGCTTGAATTACTTACTGCTTATGTGATGCTACTTGGACTTAGGATCAGGAGATATTGCATTTATTATTCTTGCATTTAAAACAATTACTTTATTGTAATTTCCATTATTGTAACGACATTCATTTTCCGCTGCGTACTCAACAAAGTTTGTTTTTATCATTTAGTATTGTTCTCGTATATTATAATATGTTGGTTTGTTTGATATTAATGTCACATTCACCCAGGCCCTAATTAGGGGTGTGATATAACGTCATGAAGAAGAGTTCCATCACTGGTCACATGATGAGAGCAACCCGAATCAATAATCCATTGATTCTTATTAACAATCGTATCAACGGTAAAACATTGCTCCCATTTGACTTCATCATCATCGTTGCTTGAAAAAGCCACGTTTGCTTTTGTGACTTTAGAACGACAATATTTCTTGATGTGACCAACCTTCCCGCACTTGTAACATGTGGGAGGTCTCTTTTTATAGTTACACTTGTAACTAGTTTGCTCTTCTTCTTTTTCTTTGCTAGAAGAACCTTTCTTGAAGTTCTTCCCTTTTGAAAATAATACCGCATCATTTTCAAATCCTTTAGCCATTTGCTTGGCCAAAGCTTCTTGATTAGAGAGCAAATTCTCTAATTCTTCAACCGAAGGTTGAGTAGACCACCCCTGTATAGAGGTTATGAATGGAACATACTCTTTCTTCAAACCATGAATTAAATATCTTCGCAACCGAGATTCACTAATTTTCTCGTTTGTATCAATCTCTGAAATTTCAGAACAAAGAGTTTTCACCCGTAAGAAATATTCAGAAACTGACATACCTTCTTGTCTTGAGATTGCTAACTCATTTTCCAAGAATTGCAACCGTGCGGTATTCTTCTTGGTAATGGGTTTCTCAGGAGTATCCCAAACCTCCTTTGGCGAGTTAAGATCATGAACGTGTTCTATGAACTCTTTGCTAATTGATGTCCTTATAACGACCCTCACTTTTTCATTCTATATTTTTCCAATATTAAATGCCCAACAATATAATTAAACTTAATGATTTAACTGTAATCAATAAATTGTTAAGCGTTAAGAATTATAAAATATAATAATTAACTATGTGTAATAAACGACAAGTTAATAAAATATAAAAATAATGAGCTAATAAACTTTTGTGAACAAAATAAATAACCCTAAACCTTGTACACTTAAATAATTAAACTTGGAAACTTAAGGAACCATTTAAGCTAATCTAAAGTGCAAGGTTTAAAATGAAAAAGTTCCAAACCATCCCATGTATGCCCTAGTAGAATTTTTAAAGGGTAAAATTACCCTTTTGCCCTCCCAAATTCGGCCTCCCCATCACTAAACCCTAACCCTAACTTTTCCTTCAAATAAACCTAGATCTAGAATCATCCTAATGCAACTCTAAATAGATGAGCCATTCTTAGGTTTTCTTCATCCCATTCTCATACAACAATCTTCTCTCAAAAACACTCTCAAGTCTCTCTCCCTCTCCTAATTTTCGGCCAAGAAAACCGAAAATCACCACCATCATCTTCAAGATCTTCAAGTGATCTTCAAGCAATCTTCGAAGGATCTTCATCGTGTTCTTCGTGTTCATCAAGATCTTCAAGGGTGTTCTTCGGTTTTGATCTTCATCTTCAAGTCATCATCATCTTTTTCTTGTTAATCTTCATCAATCTTCATCAAGGTAAAAATCCTAGATCAAAAACTTTTAAATCTTACTTTCAATTCATGTTTATAATCATAATCGTATTTATGCATGATCTTAACCTTTATATTGTTCATGTAAAAAAATAATAAAATATATATACATATACACACACCCCTACGGTTTAAAAAAAAAAAGAATTTTTCTGTTTGATCTTTAAACCCTAGAAGATTGTTAGAAGATTTGTTAATGTTTAAAAAAGGTAACAAGATATATACATACTATAAATAGATACACCATGTATATATGTAAAAAAAATATAATATATATATATATATATATATATATATATATATATATATATATATATATATATATATATATATATTATATATATATATTTATATGTATATGGCCGAATATATAAAAAAATATTATCTATATATACATATCCACGATATATATCCACGATATATATATATATATATATATATATATATATATATATATATATATATATATATATATATATATATATATATATATATATATATATATATATATATATTAAATACATAAAACCCTAATATTACTTAAACCCTAATTAACCTAACCCTAATTATTAAACCCTAATTTACTTAACTAAACCCTAAACATTTAATATAAAACCCTAATAATCATTACCTTATCATTACTTCCTAAACCCTAATCATTTAATACTACTTTATTAATTAAAACTAATTAATTAATAATACTACTTAACTAACAAACCCTAATACTACTTATACTATATTACTAATACTACTTAACACCTATACACTTATACTACTACTTAACACTTACACTATTACTAACACTTATAATATACCACTTGTAGTATAACACGCGATTACAATGGTCATCCACGATAACGTGAGGAGTACTCGAACGTCAACTCTACTTAAGGCCTAAGGTGATCCTTGGTACCACTATGGGATGCTTGTGGATTACGAATGCCAAACTTAGATTTTGGTCAAGAAATCCTGGGCCAACCTGTAACAATTGGTCATTCTAGTGACTCAGCGGTGGCATAGATGTTTGGGTATGATCCACAATATCAACCCGACTATAGTAATCATACACCTAGTTATCTTCACACTTAATAGGTGGTAGACTTATTAAGGACAACTCACTAGTGTTCGACACTAACTTACTAAAAGTGGAAACTACTAAAAATGGAAACTTGCTAAAAGTAGAAACTTACAAAGAATGAAAACTTAGTAAAACGAACTATACTTAAAACACTTGCATACTTAAACTTAAATTTGGGCAAAACACTTAACTACTCTTAAATGTCATTAGGTTGACTTTCTGCTCATCCATCCAAACTTTCTATTCCGAGGAATAACAATCTCTCTCTACTTACTAAGGTGAACTCATAGCCCCACTCTTTATTGCATGCAACTTATTTAACTTTTTGGGGTGAGACACATGCTACTTTTACTATTTACAATTTAGACACAAGTACCAACTGTTAAACTGTAACGACCCGCACTTTTTCGATCGTTCTATACTTATAAGATTAATATTTACATAAATTAAACCTTACCAACATGATAAGCAATCCAAATTGTCAAGACTTATGTTTTTCGAAAAGAGTTTTACACAACGTTTGACCGTCTAGTTTGACCGATGATATCACGAACTATACAATATATGATAATTATACGTTTGTGTATATATATGTATATATACATATTTAACATGACCTAAGAATGTTTTAATATCTCATTTTGTATTAATAACAATAAGTTATAAGTATATTTTGAAACTACTAACTTAAGTTTTCAAAACGATAACCATACGTAACGTTATTTGACTTAAATACTTATGACCTATAATGTTTATACATATATCGTATAAGTAATGTATTTAATCACTTTTAAAGACTTAAATACATAAAACAATATAAGTATATTTACAAAATATAACTATATTTGAATCCTCGTTCCGTTTTCTCAAAGATTTCTATACATATACCTAGGGTATATGTACCCGTATCATACGCAGCTCCTAGATGTATTTACTATTGGTATATACCAATAAAAATCTGCTCCTTAGCAGCCTTAAATGATTAAGAAACATGTGGAACCAACCATTTGTCAAGTAGCATGAATTATTTAGCAAGAAAACAAAGTTAGGTATCTTTTTTTTCCTTTATAACCTAAAAACGTTTTTATGCATGCACACCATTTCTTCACCCCATTTTCTCATACTTACACTTCCATTTCTCTCTCAAAATACTCTTAACTTCATACTTGATCATCTCCAAGCATTTTCCCCATCATTTAGCTTCAAAAACAACACTTAAACCTCATAAGAAAACCTTACAAAAACACTTCAAGAAATCCTTCCAAGAACACCAACTTACTTCCAATCTTTCATCCACTTCCATCACGCTTTTGGTTCTAGGTTCTTACTCCTCTTTTACAACAACCTTGTCCAAGGAACTTGAGGTAGAATCTATGTTCATAACCTTATTCGATTCATATATATATAGCTATCTTATTTTGTGGTATAAAATTTTAACAACAAGAACATAGTTTGAATGTTTTCAAACTTGTTTGCAAACTAAATAGATCCTTCTAACTTAACTTTTAAAATACTCCAAGACCTGTAATATAACTTAAATATATGCTAATTTAACAAGGTATAACTTGGTTTTTCAAAGATTATCTTAAAAACTGTTTTTACGACGTCGGAGTGCCACCGGGGACTGTTTTGGGTTGGATAATTAAAAACCATCTTAAACTTTGAATTGGAGGTTTATTTTCTGTAAAAATGATTTTTACTATGAATATGATAACACATAAAAATTTCATGATTTAACTCAAAGTATAAGTATTTTTAGAAAAATAATCATTTAAGGTTGTTTACATGATGGAAAATGATTAACTTCATAAGTTTCACTAAAGTTTGACCTATGCCGTGTGATTTTGAATACAAACTAAGGTATTTACAGTTCATAGTCTTAAAGAGGGACTCGATCCAAGGAGATGGCAAGTTGAATCAACGAAAACGGAGTTGTAACGAAGAAACTATGACCGAAACAAAATCGGATATCCAAGACTAGTTAGCCACGAAAATAATTGGGAAAAATTAAATAAATCACATCTTTTTAAGTTAACATGATATTTTATATATATGTATTTATAATTCAATTTTATATGGTTCAGGATCACCCGTAAACAACACGAGAAGATTAATCATAAGATCCCATGATTGTACGCAACACGTCATTTGACAACACCGGTACTTTATGTACGCAACACGTCATTTGACAACACCGGTACCGTGGGTCAAGATTAATCTCGACCAATACATATACGATGGGGTTTTATTTATTTCGTTGGGGGTTTTATTTATTTCATTGCGGGTATATTAAACATCTAAAAATGAACCATTAAAATTGAATTACTAACAACGAACTGCTAACTACGGACTAAGGAATTATTCAAAGTATTAAAAGTATAACAAGTATATATATGTGACGTTTGTTTAAAAAGAAAAGGTATTGATATATTATATATGGATAGGTTCGTGATATCAACCGGAGACCAAGTCAATTATATATATATCTTCAAGACGAAAGTGAGTATATAGTCCCACTTTTAAACTCTAAATATTTCGGGATGAGAATACATGTATTTTATGTTTTACGTTATGGACACAAGTAACTGAAAAATATATTCTACGTTGAGTTGTACCACTGGCATACTTCCCTGTAGCTTGGTAACTGTTATTTACAGCGGTATTGTAAACGCGAATCCTGTTGATAGATCTATCGGGCCTGACAACCCCAACCGGACTGGACGACCAGTATTCAACGGTTGCACAGTACTTCGTTTCGTGACTACACTTGGTACGGTGTAGTAAGATTTCATAATAAAGGGAATATGCGACGTGATTAAATGTTAAGTATGGTTACCAAGTGCTCAACCACTTAGAATATTTTTATTAAACTGTTTATATACGAAATCTTGTGGTCTATATATATATATATTGCTGCCGGCATTAAACCTATATCTCACCAACTTTATGTTGACCTTTTAAAACATGTCTATTCTCAGGTGATTACTAAAGCTTCCGCTGCATTATGTTGAATTTGAGCAGGATCTTGCGTACGCATATTTGTGTCAAAAATAAAACTGCATACCCAAGGATTTGTGTTGTAAAATATGCTCGAAATCGTGTTGTTATCATTATATGTAAAGTTTGTAAGTCGAAGATTATCGCTAAACGATAATCATCTTTTTATTGTCTAAAGCTTGTAACAAAAATAATGGTTATGGTTTGTAATGTATAATATATGCAGTTTCTCTTTTAAAAATGTCGCATATAGAGGTCAATACCTCGCAATGAAATCATACGTTATCTAACACGTTCTTATGGTTAAGGACGGGTTATGACATGTGGTATCAGAGCGGTGGTCTTAGCGAACCAGGTTTGCATTAGTGTGTCTAACTGATAAGTCGTTAGGATACATTAGTAAGTCTGGACTTTGACCGGGTCTGATTTAAAAACCATTGCTTATCATTGTTGGTTAAAATTTATATGTAAATATTATGTAGTACTAATGGGTTAGTTGTTGTGTGATAGATGTCGGGCTCAAAACTTGTCATCACGTTCAGCGACTCCGAACCAGAATCTTCAGATGGTGTTCCAGTCATTAACCTATCCGATGACGAAAATAATATCTTTGGGGAAGACTCACAAATTCCGGATGAACCGACTATAGAGAACCCGGAAAGTGAACCCGAGGAGGAAAGTGAACCCGAGGAGGAAAGTGAACCCGAGGAGGAAAGTGAACCAGAGGAGGAAAGTGAACCCGAGGAAGAAATACAGGAAATTACAAAAGACGAGTTCGAACTAGGAAAGAAACGAAAGGCTAATGAATTAGAAAATTCAAATCCCGAGTTTAGTAAGGATGATGTGGCACCAACTCCACTAGACACTACCACCCCTATTCCCGCTATTCCTATTCGTTCTATCCCGGCATCCAGTTCTTCAGTCCCACAGCCAAAATATAGGCAGACAGCCAGGATAAGCGTTAAGCGATTCTTTGAACCTAAACGTCCTAGAAAATAGACCAAACGATGCGCTGCCGTATTAAACCATGGGATCATATAATGTTTTGTATAATATTATTAGTGTGGTTTGCTTAATGTTCGATGTAAGATAAGCATATGTAAAATAGTGAAGTGTGAAATGCAATAATTTTCCATGGTTAAGTATTACTTAGATGGTAGTAATTGATTCTG
The DNA here is from genome assembly GCF_046630445.1 of Rutidosis leptorrhynchoides. Lineage (NCBI taxonomy): Eukaryota > Viridiplantae > Streptophyta > Magnoliopsida > Asterales > Asteraceae > Rutidosis > Rutidosis leptorrhynchoides. The sequence continues at coordinate 147,277,085 of NC_092342.1, forward strand.
TACTAAGCTATTAAGTATGGACATTAACGGGTAGGTACTACCCTAGATATAATTATAAAACGCTAATAAGAAGAAAAGGCTTTTATAATAATACCTGGTTCATATTATTAACAAGCTATAATGTACTATAAATACACACTACATCTATAATAATCTATGTGAATAATTATTTTCTTTCATTAGGAAATGGCGCGATTGAATCGAATGACGGAACAAGAAATCCAGGAACTCATCAATCAGCGAGTGAACGACAGAATGTTATGGGTCGAGGCTGCAAGAGGTGCTGCAGTTAACCCAAATCCTCGTGTGGGATGCACTTACAAAATTTTTCAAGCTTGCAAGCCCTCATCATTCAGTGGAACAGAAGGACCAATCGGTTTAACCCGGTGGATAGAAAAGATGGAGACTGTGTTTAAAATCAGTGGTTGTGTTGAAAAGGACATGACCAAGTATGCATCGTGCACTTTACAAGATAGTGCACTCACGTGGTGGAAAAATTATGTGAAGGCTGTAGGAGGAGATGTAGCTTATGATACTCCTTGGGAAGAATTCAAAACAATGTTAATCAACGAGTATTGTCCAAGGAACGAGGTTAGGAAGTTGGAAGATGAATTACGAAGCCTGAAGGTTGTTGGTACTGAAATCACCAACTACAATCAGAGATTCATGGAATTAGTTTTGCTATGTCCTGAATTGGTTCCAACCGAAGAACGGAAGATTGAAATGTACAAAGATGGTTTGCCCAAAAAGGTCAAGGCAAACGTTACAGCATCGAAACCTAAGACAATTCATGAAGCTATAACCATGGCAAACGAGCTAATGGATCAGGTCATCATGGATAAGAAAGCATCCAATACTGATGTGAAGGTATCAGGTAACAAAAGAAAGTGGAATGGAAATTATGATCGAGGTAACCAACAACAATCTTTTAAGAAACAAGAAACCATACAAGGTGCGGGTAGTGGTTTAAGCTTTGGTTATAAAGGACAAAATCCTTTATGCAACCGATGCCACAAACATCACTCTGGTTACTGTAATGTGGTATGCAACAAATGTAATCGAAAGGGTCATCTTGCTGAAGATTGTAGGGCTCTCGTTACAAATACAAATGGTACCAAGACTCTTGCCACCAATGCAAATAGAACTGCTTTGGCTACCATTACTTGTTTTGGGTGTGGAAAACAAGGTCACTATAAGAGCCAGTGCCCGAATCCAGAGAAGAATATCGGACCTGCACGTGGGAGAGCATTTGTTATTAATGCTAGAGAGGCATGTGAAGACCCGGAGCTTGTTACGGGTACGTTTACCATTAATAACTTATCCGCATCTATTATATTTGATACTGGTGCCGATAGAAGTTACGTGAGTAGAGGCTTTTACGCTAAATTGAATTGTTCATCATTACCTCTAGATGCTAAGTACATGATTGAGTTAGCTAATGGTAAACTAATTAAAGCCGATAAAATTTGCCGTGATTGTAAAATAAATTTAGCCGGAGAAACATTTAAAATTGACTTAATACCCATAGAATTAGGAAGTTTTGATGTAATAGTCGGCATGGACTGGATGTCCAAAGTAGGAGCTGAAGTTGTGTGTGCCAAGAAAGCAATTCGCATTCCTTGTAAGGATAGAATGCCGGTGATGATTTATGGAGAGAAGGGTAACTCAAAGCTAAAACTCATTAGTTATTTGAAAGCTCAAAAGTGCTTGAAGAAAGGGTGTTATGCTATCTTAGCACATGTTAATAAAGTCGAAAAGAAAGAAAAAGAGAAGTGCATCAATGACGTGCCTGTGGCAAGAGATTTTCCTGAAGTATTTCCGGAAGAGTTGCCGGGATTACCTCCATTTAGATCTGTAGAATTTCAAATAGATCTTGTACCAGGAGCTGCACCGGTTGCCCGTGCTCCATATAGACTTGCACCGTCCGAGTTAAAAGAACTTCAGAGTCAGTTAAAAGAATTACTGGATCGTGGATTCATACGACCAAGTACTTCACCGTGGGGAGCTTCAATTTTATTCGTTAAGAAGAAAGACGGATCTTTCCGAATGTGTATAGATTATCGTGAATTAAATAAGTTAACTATCAAGAATCGGTATCCACTACCGAGAATTGACGACTTATTTGATCAACTCCAAGGATCATGTGTGTACTCGAAAATTGACCTAAGATCGGGCTATCATCAATTACGTGTCAAAGAAGAAGATATACCGAAAACTGCTTTTCGGACACGTTATGGTCATTACGAATTTTTGGTCATGCCGTTTGGGTTGACAAATGCGCCAGCTGTATTCATGGACCTCATGAATCGAGTTTGTAGTCCATATTTAGATAAGTTTGTTATCGTTTTCATTGATGATATTCTTATCTATTCCAAGAGTGAGCAAGAGCATGAGCAGCATTTAAGGTTGATATTAGAGTTGTTAAGAAAAGAACAGCTATATGCTAAATTTTCTAAATGTGCTTTCTGGTTGAAAGAAGTGCAATTTCTTGGCCACGTTGTTACTAGCAAAGGAATTCAGGTTGATCCAGCAAAAATTGAAGCCATTGAAAAATGGGAGACTCCTAAAACACCAATGCAGATACGCCAATTTTTGGGTTTAGCCGGTTATTATAGAAGGTTTATTCAAGATTTTTCCCGAATAGCTAAGCCGTTGACAACATTAACGCAAAAAGGGAAGAAATACGAATGGACCTCGGAGCAGGAGAACGCATTTCAATTACTGAAGAAGAAGTTAACTACGGCGCCTATTTTATCGTTACCTGAAGGGAACGATGATTTTGAAATATATTGTGACGCTTCGCGACAAGGTTTTGGTTGTGTTCTTATGCAACGAAAGAAAGTTATTGCATACGCATCCCGACAATTAAAGATTCACGAGCGGAATTATACGACGCATGATCTAGAACTGGGAGCAGTCGTGTTTGCATTGAAGATATGGAGACACTACTTGTATGGGGTTAAATGCACTGTGTTTACTGATCATAAAAGCCTTCAACATATTTTCGATCAAAAACAGCTGAACATGAGGCAACGTAGGTGGGTTGAGTTAATAAATGACTATGATTGTGAAATTCGTTATCATCCCGGGAAAGCGAACGTGGTGGCCGACGCTCTAAGCAGAAAGGAACGAGAACCAATTCGAGTACGAGCGATGAACATAAAAATTCGCATGAATCTCAACTCACAAATCAAAGAAGTTCAACGAGAAGCACTTACTAAAGAAAATATAGGAAATGAAATAATGAAGAAGTATGAGAAGCAACTCGTTATGCGGGAAGATGGAATTCGATATTTTGCAAATCGTATTTGGGTACCGAAGTTGGGTGGATTAAGGAAGTTGATGTTGAACGAGGCACATAAGACAAGATATTCGATACATCCTGGAGTTGGAAAGATGTACCAAGATCTTAAGACGCATTATTGGTGGCCTAATTTGAAGACAGACGTTGCAACATATGTTGGCGAATGTTTAACTTGTTCCAAAGTCAAAGCAGAACACCAGAAGCCGTCAGGGTTACTTCAACAACCAGAAATTCCAGAATGGAAATGGGACGGTATTACCATGGATTTCATCACGAAGTTACCAAAGACTGCCTGGGGATACGACACCATTTGGGTGATTGTTGATCGTCTCACCAAGTCTGCACATTTCTTGCCTATGAAGGAAACGGATAGAATGGAGAAACTATTACGATTGTATATAAAGGAAATTGTTTCAAGGCATGGAATACCTATTTCCATTATATCTGATCGTGATAGTAGATTTACCTCAAAGTTCTGGCAATCACTACAGGAGGCCCTAGGAACTCGTTTGGATATGAGCACCGCATATCATCCGCAAACCGACGGGCAGAGTGAATGAACAATTCAGACTCTTGAAGACATGCTCAGGGCATGTGTGATCGATTTTGGAAACGGATGGGATAAATATTTACCATTAGCAGAATTCTCGTATAATAATAGTTATCATGCGAGCATTAAAGCTGCGCCATTCGAAGCATTGTACGGAAGGAAGTGTAGATCTCCTATCTGTTGGAATGAAGTAGGAGATCGACAATTAACTGGTCCCGAGATCATACATGAAACTACTGAAAAGATAGTACACATCAAGGAGAGATTGAAAACAGCCCGTAGTCGCCAAAAGAGCTACGCCGATGTCCGAAGGAAACCATTAGAGTTTCAGATCGGTGACATGGTTATGCTAAAGGTGTCACCTTGGAAAGGTGTAATACGTTTCGGTAAAAGAGGTAAACTGAACCCAAGATATGTAGGCCCGTTCAAGATCATCGAACGCATTGGACCAGTAGCTTATAGACTCGAGTTACCGCAACAACTCGCCGGAGTACATAATACCTTTCACGTCTCGAACCTTAAGAAGTGTCTTGCAAAGGAAGACCTCACCATTCCTCTTGAAGAAATCCATGTCGACGAGAAACTACAATTCGTCGAAGAACCAATCGAAATCATGGACCGTGAAGTTAAACAGCTCAAGCAAAGCAACATACCGATCGTTAAGGTACGTTGGAATGCTCGAAGAGGTCCCGAGTTTACGTGGGAACGGGAGGATCAGATGAAACAAAAGTATCCACACTTGTTTCTCGATGACGCAAAATAGGTACAATTTTAAAATTTCGGGACGAAATTTATTTAACGGGGAGGTAATGTAACGACCCGCACTTTTTCGATCGTTCTATACTTATAAGATTAATATTTACATAAATTAAACCTTACCAACATGATAAGCAATCCAAATTGTCAAGACTTATGTTTTTCGAAAAGAGTTTTACACAACGTTTGACCGTCTAGTTTGACCGATGATATCACGAACTATACAATATATGATAATTATACGTTTGTGTATATATACCTTTTGCCCTCCCAAATTCGGCCTCCCCATCACTAAACCCTAACCCTAACTTTTCCTTCAAATAAACCTAGATCTAGAATCATCCTAATGCAACTCTAAATAGATGAGCCATTCTTAGGTTTTCTTCATCCCATTCTCATACAACAATCTTCTCTCAAAAACACTCTCAAGTCTCTCTCCCTCTCCTAATTTTCGGCCAAGAAAACTGAAAATCACCACCATCATCTTCAAGATCTTCAAGTGATCTTCAAGCAATCTTCGAAGGATCTTCATCGTGTTCTTCGTGTTCATCAAGATCTTCAAGGGTGTTCTTCGGTTTTGATCTTCATCTTCAAGTCATCATCATCTTTTTCTTGTTAATCTTCATCAATCTTCATCAAGGTAAAAATCCTAGATCAAAAACTTTTAAATCTTACTTTCAATTCATGTTTATAATCATAATCGTATTTATGCATGATCTTAACCTTTATATTGTTCATGTAAAAAAATAATAAAATATATATACATATACACACACCCCTACGGTTTAAAAAAAAAAGAATTTTTCTGTTTGATCTTTAAACCCTAGAAGATTGTTAGAAGATTTGTTAATGTTTAAAAAAGGTAACAAGATATATACATACTATAAATAGATACACCATGTATATATGTAAAAAAAATATAATATAATATAATATATATATATATATATATATATATATATATATATATATATATATATATATATATATATATATATTATATATATTTATATGTATATGGCCGAATATATAAAAAAAATATTATCTATATATACATATCCACGATATATATCCACGATATATATATATATATATATATATATATATATATATATATATATATATATATATATATATATATATATATATATATATATATTAAATACATAAAACCCTAATATTACTTAAACCCTAATTAACCTAACCCTAATTATTAAACCCTAATTTACTTAACTAAACCCTAAACATTTAATATAAAACCCTAATAATCATTACCTTATCATTACTTCCTAAACCCTAATCATTTAATACTACTTTATTAATTAAAACTAATTAATTAATAATACTACTTAACTAACAAACCCTAATACTACTTATACTATATTACTAATACTACTTAACACCTATACACTTATACTACTACTTAACACTTACACTATTACTAACACTTATAATATACCACTTGTAGTATAACACGCGATTACAATGGTCATCCACGATAACGTGAGGAGTACTCGAACGTCAACTCTACTTAAGGCCTAAGGTGATCCTTGGTACCACTATGGGATGCTTGTGGATTACGAATGCCAAACTTAGATTTTGGTCAAGAAATCCTGGGCCAACCTGTAACAATTGGTCATTCTAGTGACTCAGCGGTGGCATAGATGTTTGGGTATGATCCACAATATCAACCCGACTATAGTAATCATACACCTAGTTATCTTCACACTTAATAGGTGGTAGACTTATTAAGGACAACTCACTAGTGTTCGACACTAACTTACTAAAAGTGGAAACTACTAAAAATGGAAACTTGCTAAAAGTAGAAACTTACAAAGAATGAAAACTTAGTAAAACGAACTATACTTAAAACACTTGCATACTTAAACTTAAATTTGGGCAAAACACTTAACTACTCTTAAATGTCATTAGGTTGACTTTCTGCTCATCCATCCAAACTTTCTATTCCGAGGAATAACAATCTCTCTCTACTTACTAAGGTGAACTCATAGCCCCACTCTTTATTGCATGCAACTTATTTAACTTTTTGGGGTGAGACACATGCTACTTTTACTATTTACAATTTAGACACAAGTACCAACTGTTAAACTGTAACGACCCGCACTTTTTCGATCGTTCTATACTTATAAGATTAATATTTACATAAATTAAACCTTACCAACATGATAAGCAATCCAAATTTTCAAGACTTATGTTTTTCGAAAAGAGTTTTACACAACGTTTGACCGTCTAGTTTGACCGATGATATCACGAACTATACAATATATGATAATTATACGTTTGTGTATATATATGTATATATACATATTTAACATGACCTAAGAATGTTTTAATATCTCATTTTGTATTAATAACAATAAGTTATAAGTATATTTTGAAACTACTAACTTAAGTTTTCAAAACGATAACCATACGTAACGTTATTTGACTTAAATACTTATGACCTATAATGTTTATACATATATCGTATAAGTAATGTATTTAATCACTTTTAAAGACTTAAATACATAAAACAATATAAGTATATTTACAAAAGATAACTATATTTGAATCCTCGTTCCGTTTTCTCAAAGATTTCTATACATATACCTAGGGTATATGTACCCGTATCATACGCAGCTCCTAGATGTATTTACTATTGGTATATACCAATAAAAATCTGCTCCTTAGCAGCCTTAAATGATTAAGAAACATGTGGAACCAACCATTTGTCAAGTAGCATGAATTATTTAGCAAGAAAACAAAGTTAGGTATCTTTTTTTTCCTTTATAACCTAAAAACGTTTTTATGCATGCACACCATTTCTTCACCCCATTTTCTCATACTTACACTTCCATTTCTCTCTCAAAATACTCTTAACTTCATACTTGATCATCTCCAAGCATTTTCCCCATCATTTAGCTTCAAAAACAACACTTAAACCTCATAAGAAAACCTTACAAAAACACTTCAAGAAATCCTTCCAAGAACACCAACTTACTTCCAATCTTTCATCCACTTCCATCACCCTTTTGGTTCTAGGTTCTTACTCCTCTTTTACAACAACCTTGTCCAAGGAACTTGAGGTAGAATCTATGTTCATAACCTTATTCGATTCATATATATATAGCTATCTTATTTTGTGGTATAAAATTTTAACAACAAGGACATAGTTTGAATGTTTTCAAACTTGTTTGCAAACTAAATAGATCCTTCTAACTTAACTTTTAAAATACTCCAAGACCTGTAATATAACTTAAATATATGCTAATTTAACAAGGTATAACTTGGTTTTTCAAAGATTATCTTAAAAACTGTTTTTACGACGTCGGAGTGCCACCGGGGACTGTTTTGGGTTGGATAATTAAAAACCATCTTAAACTTTGAATTGGAGGTTTATTTTATGGAAAAATGATTTTTACTATGAATATGATAACACATAAAAATTTCATGATTTAACTCAAAGTATAAGTATTTTTAGAAAAATAATCATTTAAGGTTGTTTACATGATGAAAAATGATTAACTTCATAAGTTTCACTAAAGTTTGACCTATGCCGTGTGATTTTGAATACAAACTAAGGTATTTACAGTTCATAGTCTTAAAGAGGGACTCGATCCAAGGAGATGGCAAGTTGAATCAACGAAAACGGAGTTGTAACGAAGAAACTATGACCGAAACAAAATCGGATATCCAAGACTAGTTAGCCACGAAAATAATTGGGAAAAATTAAATAAATCACATCTTTTTAAGTTAACATGATATTTTATATATATGTACTTATAATTCAATTTTATATGGTTCAGGATCACCCGTAAACAACACGAGAAGATTAATCATAAGATCCCATGATTGTACGCAACACGTCATTTGACAACACCGGTACTTTATGTACGCAACACGTCATTTGACAACACCGGTACCGTGGGTCAAGATTAATCTCGACCAATACATATACGATGGGGTTTTATTTATTTTGTTGGGGGTTTTATTTATTTCATTGCGGGTATATTAAACATCTAAAAATGAACCATTAAAATTGAATTACTAACAACGAACTGCTAACTACGGACTAAGGAATTATTCAAAGTATTAAAAGTATAACAAGTATATTTATGTGACGTTTGTTTAAAAAGAAAAGGTATTGATATATTATATATGGATAGGTTCGTGATATCAACCGGAGACCAAGTCAATTATATATATATCTTCAAGACGAAAGTGAGTATATAGTCCCACTTTTAAACTCTAAATATTTCGGGATGAGAATACATGTATTTTATGTTTTACGTTATGGACACAAGTAACTGAAAAATATATTCTACGTTGAGTTGTACCACTGGCATACTTCCCTGTAGCTTGGTAACTGTTATTTACAGCGGTATTGTAAACGCGAATCCTGTTGATAGATCTATCGGGCCTGACAACCCCAACCGGACTGGACGACCAGTATTCAACGGTTGTACAGTACTTCGTTTCGTGACTACACTTGGTACGGTGTAGTAAGATTTCATAATAAAGGGAATATGCGACGTGATTAAATGTTAAGTATGGTTACCAAGTGCTCAACCACTTAGAATATTTTTATTAAACTGTTTATATACGAAATCTTGTGGTCTATATATATATATATATTGCTGCCGGCATTAAACCTATATCTCACCAACTTTATGTTGACCTTTTAAAACATGTCTATTCTCAGGTGATTACTAAAGCTTCCGCTGCATTATGTTGAATTTGAGCAGGATCTTGCGTACGCATATTTGTGTCAAAAATAAAACTGCATACCCAAGGATTTGTGTTGTAAAATATGCTCGAAATCGTGTTGTTATCATTATATGTAAAGTTTGTAAGTCGAAGATTATCGCTAAACGATAATCATCTTTTTATTGTCTAAAGCTTGTAACAAAAATAATGGTTATGGTTTGTAATGTATAATATATGCAGTTTCTCTTTTAAAAATGTCGCATATAGAGGTCAATACCTCGCAATGAAATCATACGTTATCTAACACGTTCTTATGGTTAAGGACGGGTTATGACATAAACTATGCTATACCCAGGTATGTCCGACTAAGTCCCTACAATGATATTTTTAATTGCTCGTTAAATGCATTCTTAATTATTGGGGGTAGGCCTATCGGGAGTAACGTCCCCGATACATTTGACCAAGTCATTGCATTACTTAATAATGAAATTAAATCGACAACTATAGACACAACTTGTCATTGGGGTAAACATTGAACGTTTAGTCTAAATATCACGAATTGGCATAACTTTTTGATCCCGGCGAGATCAACTTTATAAACTATATCTTGTGGTCTAAAACAATGGTCAAACATATTTGTTAAAGCTATGAACTTCACTCAACCTTTTTGGTTCACACTTTAGCATGTTTTGTCTCAGGTGCCGATTGATCAAGCTTACGTATTTACTACTTATGTGATGCTACTTGGACTTAGAATCAAGAGATATCGCATTTATTATTTTTGCATTTGAAACAATTACTTTATTGTAATTTCCATCATTGTAACGACATTTCATTTTCCGCCGCGTACTCAATAAGATCTATTTTTATCATTTAGTATTGTTCTCTTAATTATAATATGTTGGTTTATTTTATATTAAGTCACATTTCACCCAGGCCCTAACTGGGGTTGTGATAGTCCTCAACACAAAGAGAGCCTTCCCACACTTAATCTTCCATTTTCTTCGTGACTCGCCTTGCTCAAGAGTTTCTACGGGAATTATGGCATCGCTTCCGGCCACAAGTTCCCATAGATCTTGACCTTGGAGATAAGCCTCCATACACATCTTCCAATACTTATAGTTGTTGCCTACAAGTCTTTCCATACCATTGAACATACCTCCATTGTTTACATTTGAGACTTCCATTTTTGATTTGCAAGAAACTAGTTTACACTTTGAGTAATTGCACACAAAGTTTAACTTAGGACTAAACTTATAACCAAGTTTATAACCAAGCTCTTGTTACCATAAAACAATAAGTTTAAATTGCTATAAATGTGAAGGTAAGGAAAATAATATGAAACAAGATAGATTGCAGAAGAGAATGTATATTGATTGAGTTATATTATGAATCACGTACATGCATGGGTTTAAATACAAGGAAAAAGGTAAAGAATATTAAATGTTAGCCTAATAAAACAAACATGCTAGATATAAAGGAGATATCATATCACTCTATATTAAATGCAAGATATCTATAAATTTGGAAATATCCCATAAATCAAGGGATTATAATATCCCATAAATCAAGGGATTATGTTGCACTAATTTTAACAACTTTGTCTTAATTTTTACCCTATAGAAGTTTTCATCAAGGATATGTAGGCGTGATCATCCCCTCTGATTTGTATAATAATATTTTTTTGACATTATGCCTTTTATTTAGTAGTTTTTGCTAACATGCTGTTGTTGTTATGGCTGTTGGTTCTTGTTGTTGCCATTCTTTTGTTGCTGCCTCTAGTAGTGTTGATGGTGGGAAATGGCCTAAAGATGAATTCTTTGAGTCTCACCATGTTTTTGCTGAACTTGAATTGCATTAATTAGCGACTTCCTTCTAGTGCTTTAATTTGCTGAACATAAATTACATACCTGAATGTGGTACACGAGTAGCAATAACCCAACACTACTGCAACCCTTCATTTTGAGTCCCTTTTAGAACATGTTTACAATCGACAACACCAAATATATCTGTGACGATCGCTCCAAATCCATATGGATGAACACTTCATTCATCGATTTCATTGCGAGGTATTTGACCTCTATATGATACGTTTTGTAAACATTGCATTCTTTTGAAAAGGCATACCATAAATGAATATTTAAATCAAAGGTTTTTGACAGGTAATGATTTCTACATATAGACAATCACCGTAAATAATTGTTTACAACAGTACTTCCGTTGATAATGCAGTCAAAATAAGATACATGGTGATGATTTGGTGAATGCAACGTTTCCTTGAAAAATATGCCATGTAAGACTCCATGCACATAGCTTGTCTAACATATAAGTAAACAGCGGAAGACTTCTAGGGAACCTAAGAATAAACATGCTAACAAGTGTCAACACAAAGGTTGGTGAGTTCATAGTTTTAATGTTTTGCATAATCTGTACATAAAGGTAGATCACAAGATTTCAGTTGTTTCATCCAGAAACGTTTATCAAAATATTCTACAAGATTGGGCACCCTGGTAGCTAAACTTTAACGTTATAATAAGTACCCCTGTTTTAACATACATGCAACCAACATGTACAATACACGCAAACCAACGTGTACTAAACTCAAATAGCATACGTCTGTTTTATAGTTCAGGCTAGGGTTTCTATACCTGGAACAGACAGGGATGTCAAGCCCTATGGATCCATATACAACTACTTGCGACCACCAGTTATTATAACCGGCAGTTACTAGTTACCAAAGCTAAGAGATTTTCGATTCAAACTCGGTGTAGAATTTAGTATGTACTTGTATCCATTGCGTTTAAAATAAAGTGCATGTATTCTCAGCCCAAAATTATAGATTGCAAAAGAAATTAAAAAGGGAGCAAATAAAACTCACCTTAGCAGCATATAAAGTCGTTCACTAAAATGTGACCGAAACTCGGATTACCAAATAACCGTAGATCTCAACCTATATAACATATGTTGGTCAATAAATGTCTATCAAGCTAGGTCAGGTCATAGTGTATCACAATCCTAATGCTCGAGATTGACATACAAAAGTTATCCAAAGTCGTTTCAAAAAGTCAATTTTGACAATAGTTCAATAAAACGAGATGTGCCTTATATAAGGATTCATTTACTCGGCTAGTAGTATTCAAAAATCCAATTTATCAATCTTATAAACAAGTTATTTAAGTATTAATTGCAGATTCAAAAGCAATTCCAATTAACGTCAATTATAATTCAGTTGACCATATCTTTTGATTCGTTCATCGAAATTACGCGATTTCTAAATGAAAAGTTATTGATTTTTCGCCAGCTTTCCAAAAACATGTATATCATATACCTTTTACCAGTAATATATGTATTTAATTCGTGATTCATTGTAAACTATTTAACTACGAAATTTAGCATACAAGCATGTATAAATATATATACTCGAGCACTAGACATAGATACAAAATTAATATATAAAAATATAAGATATGAATGCTCACGTATCAATATTGTGATTCAATATTGCAGGAAAGTATGTACACGCAACAGAGATGATAAACACTAGTTTGACATACGAGCAAAACCCTCAAACCCTACCCATAATATCCATAGCTATAACCCATAATTTCCTTAGCTCTATCCCGCTTGAAAAACCATTTTGAAAGTGACACGTTTATAACCTCGTCGTAGTATTTTATGTATAATACTAATAATAACGATATCTAAAAATACTAATAATAATAATAAGATTAATAATAATAATCTTAATCTTAATAATAATAATAATAATAATAATAATAATAATAATAATTAATAATAATAATAATAATAATAATAATAATAATAATAATAATAATAATAATAATAATAATAATAATAATAATAATAATAATAATAAAAAATATAATATAGAGGGAGTACGAGATAGATAGAAGTGAAGAATGAATCACAAAACAGAAATCGTTCGAATTTATAGCACTTAGCCTGTCCCAGCCTTCCATGCTATCACATGGGTCTGAGGCACAATGGCCATGCGATCGCATGGACCCTTTTTCCAGCTCAGATTCGTTTTATCGTGTAGCTTGTCGATATATTTAAATATTAATATAATATATATAATTTAAATTAATTAATTATATATTATATTATATTCCCGTGCATAGTTGATTTGTAATTTTTGTTCCGATAAGTCGTACGTCATCACGCGACTTATGTCCCGGTTTCGGTTTTTCGAATGTCCCTTCGTACGCTGAGAAAACTTGTACTTTACATTTCGTGACTCGTACCTTTGTCAAAATATAGTCTTAAATTATCCCTAAACTATACCACTCGAGATATAACTTATACCTTTGAGTGTTTTGGTCATTTACTTCTATAAATCTTGTATCTAACTTTGTTTAATCCCAATCTAATGTCAAACGAGTGTTATCGTTGTTTACTAAATAAATTTGAAACCTCATATATATCCTTATATTAAAAGCAAATAATATTTTTACTAATCTTTAAGTTTTAAAACACGTTTTTACATAACATGTTTCATTACGTAGATGTTTATCTTAAACAAATAAGTATAACGTTATACGTTTAATACTTTGTTAATGTTTTCAAGTCATATTCTCATAATAGACTTCATTACTTAATAAAACATCGTCTTGTTATTTACTACTATAATAGTATTATCAAATGATTTATAACCAATTTAATATATATTCAATATTCATAAACACGTTTTAAATACAAGTCGCAAATTATTCATACAATTAATATTCTTATCATATATTTTCAAATAGATATATAAACCAATAAGTTTAATGCACAGTATCATACAATTAATACTTTGTTACGCTTTCAAGTTACAGTATATATATGTATCTATTTACATATCATTGTTCGCGAATCGTCGAGAACAAACGAAGGGTATTTGAATAGTTCAAAAATTTTGAGATTCAGATTTACAGACTTTGCTTATCGTGTCGGAAACGTTAATCATATAAAGATTAAGTTTAAATTTGGTCAGAAATTTTCGGGTAATCACAGTACCTACCCGTTAAAGAAATTTCATCCCGAAATTTGAGTGAGGTCGTCATGGCTAACAATAAAAATGTTTTCATGACGAACATGAGTTGATAAATAGAGTTTTATCACCATTGAATATTATGGATAAAACAATCCGATTACTCGAAGCGTGTGAGAGAAGTTATCGTAAAAGAGTGAAATGAAGGAATAGAGATTCGTCTTATCTCTTGACGTAGTAACGATTGATTTCCGGAATTTAAGGAATAGAAAATCTTCATAATCTAAATAAGATTTGATTCTTTGAAATTTAAGGAGATTAAGATCTTCTTTAATTAAATGCGTAATCTGCCTCAATTGCTATGTCTGATATTTCACTATAAATTGACCTCTTCCGTTTTATTTATTTTCACCACTCCTATAAGCTTCTTCCTTATTTCATACTTCCTAATAGATTGTGAAAATGCTTAATCCAGTTCTGATTCTTGATATTTTCTTGGCTATCGTATCCTTCATTCTTCTTTTTCATCTGCCACCAGAGGAGGTTATTTTCTTCTACTATTACCTTGGGGTTATAGTGTTTTTCATTCTCCCGTGTCTTTATATTGTTATACGCATTGATATACACGGTTTGTAATTTTGGGGTTTTTATCGGGCTTTTTATTCTCCATTATATTTCGGAGTTTCATGCTTTCGTTTTCTCTTCCAGACCTTAAGTCAAGCGAATAATGGTCCAGAATTCTTAGGTATGGAGTTTCAGATGAACTAACTAATGTTCTAAGAAAGAAATGGTAATAGCATGATCTTGAATTGTCAAATTACCAGAATATCCGGAAAAGACCAAATCATCAAGAAAAATATTTTCTTTATATGTTTAGAGGTTAAATAGAATGAAAGAGTTATGTAACATGGTTCATGATGAGGGTGTGATCTGTGAATCTTTATCACGTTCCATTAGAAACTCAGCATGACTTATTGTAATATAATTACGTTGATCAAGTGTCATTATATTATACTAATTCATGCTTCAGTTCCCAACACTACTTCAAAACATTCATATTTTAAACTTGAAGGTTTCAGAATTTAGAAACTAAAATAGTTTCTTTTATGATATAATACAGATAGCGCGAAGAGGTAATGATTTCAGATAAGAATGGTTTCGAAAAATATCTTCAGAAATATGGAGGATATATATAATGGAAGATACGATGATATCTTAGAATATTTAAGATAAGATGATGATGAAGAATATTGTCCGCAATGGTTTTAGAGTAAGGAGCAAGGTATTCGCTAATGATTTCAGCAGACACTGAATCATTTAGATTCTTTAAAGGTAGATTTAGTCTTTGTGATTTGTCCACAGCCTCCTTCATGGTCTGCTCAATCCGTTTTTCAGTTCCAAACATTCTCTTTTTCTCAGCTTTACCACCATATTATTCTTTATCATCAAACTTTTGACTGTTAAGGTTGTTTACAGTTTTTGCTGCTTCATCAGCATTGTTCCAATTTCAGAGAACTAGTTCATAGTTTGGGATGTTTTTCAGAAACTTCACATTCGAAGTGTGTAAGTCTAGAAGATAGATGTTATCTATATATAACTGTTGTCGTAGAAAATGCTGCGAGATTCAAAATACTGATTGCTAGTTACCGGTAGTTGGTATGGCAATTACCGTTACAAGATGTGGATGAGTACATGATAGGGTTTCAATGAGTATAATAATTTTTTAAAAGATCAAGGATCAATGAGGGTGTTGGTAAATTTACTGCTAATGTGGTGGAACATGAAAGGTTCCCCAGTAACAAGAACGTATATGTCAAGGTAATAATAAGGCTAATCTGAAAAGTCGAAGTTGACTAGTTGGAAGTGTGATAAAACTGGATACTTTGAAAAGGAATTGCAAGATTATTTTCGGTAATAACAATGCTAAAGGATCTTTCACAGTTTTGAAGTCAGCGTATTGCTTTGAAAGACGTAGAGATCTAAGAATGATGTCACTTGTTAAATCTTGACTTGGATTCTGTTCTGTATTTGAATTTGAATAAGAATGGTTGTTCAGATTTATATGAACGAATGTATAGCGTTGTGAAAGTAGTGGATATAGTCAATAATTTTTGAATCAAAATTGAAGAATGTACAGTGTAACATATTAATTGTGAACTTAAATATTTCCCCGGGTATTACCTACCCGTTAAAGATTTCACAATTAATACTTTGTACAAAAGAATTTTTATTACCGTCTTTATGAAAATATATGTATGTATATTTTCTTCAGATGTAATACATATTTAATGAGTTAATATCATATTAAGCTCATTTGATTTTTGGCTTGACTTAGAAATGATTAATCTCTAAAACATTAGAGATTACGTAATCTTCACGGAGTATTTCACTAATGAAATCAATACTTCATTATTTATTCTTATTCCTTGGTATCTATAGGGCGTATGACGTTGATGCTCGTGGACAGATTGTGAAGTTGAGGTTTGTGGTGCGGTAAGTGGTGGTAATGGTACTGTTGGTGTTGTTGTCGGTGGTACTGTTGATGCCGATGATGCTGCTGGTGCTTGTAACCTTTGCACCATATTCTCCAAAGCCACTACCCGAGCGCGAAGCTCGTTGACTTCTTCTATTACATCGAAATGATTGTTGGTTCGGACGAGCGGATGAATAAGATTCAGAATATTGGATATTACGTAATCGTTGCGAGCTGTTCTGGAAATGATGGTGAAAATGGTGTTACGAACAGGTTAGCCGGTAAGTGCTTCAGGTTCTTCGCCAAGAGGTGAATGTGGTGGATGGAAGAGATCATCTTCTTCTTGTCTCCAAAGATTAATTAGACTACGAACCCATCCCCAATTCATCCAGAATAGATGATGGCTAATTAGTTGATCCATTCCGGTTACGCTGCTTTCAGAGCTCGAGTGGAAATCCATATCAGAGTAGCTGTTGGAATCTGAGGAATTCAAACTAGATACGGAATTCATCTTACACGGTTTGGATAAAGGATTTTTGATATGAAATGGTTTTTAGATATCGGATGATATTCTAATTACATAGAATACCTATATATAATACAAGGGATCCGTAAATTACGGAGGAACTTTTGAAAGTTGTCAGGCAAAGTTTACAGTAACATATACGCTAAGATATGAATTAGCAGATATGCTGAGATACGAATTTTGTCTATACACTATTCATACAATCAATGCAGTAAGACGTGTCAAGACTAAGAATGATAAGCAGGTAATTTCCGACAAAAAATGATAAGCAAAACTTTTGACATGCAGCTACGGTCGAAGTCCAGACTTATGAATGCATCCTAACAACTATCAGTTAGACATACTAATGCAAGACCTGATTCACTAGGACTAACGCTCTGATACCAATTGTGACGATCGCCACAAATCTATATGGACGAACACGTCATTCATCGATTTCATGGCGAGGTATTTGACCTCTATATGATACGTTTTGTAAACATTGCATTCTTTTGAAAAGGCACACCATAAATGAATATTTAAATCAAAGGTTTTCGACAGCTGATGATTTCTACATATTGACAATCACCGTAAATAATAGTTTACAATAGTACTTCCGTTGACAATGTAGTCAAAATAAGATACATGGTGATGATTTTGTGAATGCAACGTTTCCTTGAAAAATATGGCATGTAAGACTCCATGCTTGTCTAACATATAAGCAAACAGTGGAAGACTTCTAGGAAACCTGAGAATAAACATGCTAACAAGTGTCAACACAAAGGTTGGTGAGTTCATAGTTTTAATGTTTTGCATAATCTGTACATAAAGGTGGATCACAAGATTTCAGTTGTTTCATCCAGAAACGTTTATCAAAATATTCTACAAGATTGAGCACCCTGGTAGCTAAACTTTAACGTTATAATAAGTACCCCTGTTTTAACATACATGCAACCAGCATGTACAATACACGTAAACCAACGTGTACTAAACTCAAATAGCATACGTCTGTTTTATAGTTCAGGCTAGGGTTTCTATACCTGGAACAGACGGGGATGTCAAGCCCTATGGATCCATATACAACTACTCGTGCCCACCAGTTCTTATAACCGGCAGTTACTAGTTACCAAAGCTAAGGGATTTTCGGTTCAAACTCGGTGTAAAATTTAGTATGTACTTGTATCCATTGTGTTTAAAATAAAGTGCATGTATTCTCAGCCCAAAAATATAGATTGCAAAAGAAATTAAAAAGGTAGCAAATGAAACTCACCTTAGCAGCATATAAAGTCGTTCACCAAAATGTGACCGAAACTCGGATTACCAAATAACCGTAGATCTCAACCTAGAGAACATATATTGGTCAATAAATGTCTATCAAGCTAGGTCAGGTCATAGTGTATCACAATCCTAATGCTCGAGATTGACATACAAAAGTTATCCAAAGTCGTTTCAAAAAGTCAATTTTGACAATAGTTCAACAAAACGAGACGTGCCTTATATAAGGATTCATTTACTCGGCTAGTAGTATTCAAAAATCCAATTTATCAATCTTATAAACAAGTTGTTTAAGTATTAATTGCAGATTCAAAAGCAATTCCAATTAACGTCAATTATAATTCAGTTGACCATATCTTTTGATTCGTTCATCGAAATTACGCGATTTCTAAATGAAAAGTTATTGATTTTTCGCCAGGTTTCCAAAAACATGTATATCATATACCTTTTACCAGTAATATATGTATTTAATTCGTGATTCATTGTAAACTGTTTAACTACAAAATTTAGCATACAAGCATGTATAAATATATATACTCGAGCACTAGACATAGATACAAAATTAATATATAAAAAGATAAGATATGAATGCTCACGTATCAATATTGTGATTCAATATTGCAGGAAAGTATGTAGACGCAACAGGGATGATAAACACTAGTTTGACATACGAGCAAAACCCTCAAACCCTACCCATAACCTCCATAGCTATAACCCATAATTTCCTTAGCTCTATCCCGGTTGAAAAACCATTTTGAAAGTGACACGTTTATAACCTCGTCGTAGTATTTTATGTATAATACTAATAATAACGATATGTAAAAATACTAATAATAATAATAAGATTAATAATAATAATAATATTAATCTTAATAATAATAATAATAATAATAATAATAATAATAATAATAATAATAATAATAATAATAGTAATAATAATAATAATAATAATAATAATAATAATAATAATAATAAATATAATATAGAGGGAGTACGAGATATTTAGAAGTGAAGAATGAATCACAAAATAGAAATCGTTCGAATTTATAGCACTTGGCCTGTCCCAGCCTTCCATGCGATGGCATGGGTCTGAGGCACAATGGCCATGCGATCGCATGGCCCCTTTTTCCAGCTAAGATTCGTTTTATCGTGTAGCTTGTCGACATATTTAAATATTAATATAATATATATAATTTAAATTAATTAATTATATATTATATTATATTCCCGTGCGTAGTTGATTTGTAATTTTTGTTCCGATAAGTCGTACGTCATCACGCGACTTATGTCCCGGTTTCGGTTTTTCGAATGTCCCTTCGTACGCTGAGAAAACTTGTACTTTACGTTTCGTGACTCGTACCTTTGTCAAAATATAGTCTTAAATTATCCCTAAACTATACCACTCGAGATATAACTTATACCTTTGAGTGTTTTGGTCATTTACTTCTATAAATCTTGTATCTAGCTTTGTTTAATCCCAATCTAATGTCAAACGAGTGTTATCATTGTTTACTAAATAAATTTGAAACCTTATATATATCCTTATATTAAAAGCTAATAATATTTTTACTAATCTTTAAGTTTTAAAACATGTTTTTACATAACATGTTTCATTACGTAGATGTTTATCTTAAACAAATAAGTATAACGCTATACGTTTAATACTTTGTTAACGTTTTCAAGTCATATTCTCATAATAGACTTCATTACTTAATAAATCATCGTCTTGTTATTTACTACTATAATAGTATTATCAAATGTTTTATAACCAAGTTAATATATATTCAATATTCATAAACACGTTTTAAATACATGTCGCAAGCTATTCATACAATTAATATTCCAACTTATCATATATATTCAAATAGATATATAAACCAATAAGTTTAATGCATAGTATCATACAATTAATACTTTGTTACACTTTCAAGTTATAGTATGTATATGTATCTATTTACATATCATTGTTCGCGAATCGTCAAGAACAAACGAAGGGTATTTGAATAGTTCAAAATGAAATGTCCCGTTCATATTAATTATAAACGTTCCATATTAATTGATTTCGTTGCGAGGTTTTGACCTCTATATGAGACGTTTTTCAAAGACTGCATTCATTTTTAAAACAACCATAACCTTTATTTTATCTATAAAGGTTTAAAAAGCATTACGTAGATTATTAAATAATGATAATCTAAAATATACCCTTTACACACGACCATTACATAATGGTTTACAATAAAAATATATTACATCAAAAATAAGTTTCTTAAATGCAGTTTTTACATAATATCATACAAACATGGACTTCAAATCTTGTCCTTATTTTAGTATGCAACAGCGGAAGCTGTTAATAATCACCTGAGAATAAACATGCTTAAAACGTCAACAAAATGTTGGTGAGTTATAGGTTTAACCTATATATTATCAAATCATAATAATAGACCACAAGATTTCATATTTCAATATACATCCCATACATAGAGATAAAAATCATTCATATGGTGAACACCTGGTAACCGACATTAACAAGATGCATATAAGAATATCCCCTATCATTCCGGAAAATCCTTCGGACATGATAAAAATGAATTCGAAGTACTAAAGCATCCGGTACTTTGGATGGGGTTCATTAGGCCCAATAGATCTATCTTTAGGATTCGCGTCAATTAGTAGATCGGTTTACTAATTCTTAGGCTACCAAGCAAAAAGGGCATATTTGGCTTCGATCATTCACCCATATAATGTAGTTTCAATTACTTGTGTCTATTTCGTAAAATATATATAAAACTGCATGTATTCTCATCCCAAAATATTAGATTTTAAAAGTGAGACTATAACTCACTTTCACAGATTTTTATTTCGTCGGGAAGTAAGACTTGGCCACTGGTCGATTCACGAACATATAACAAATATGTACATATATATCAAAGTATGTTCAAAATATATTTACAACATTTTTATTACGTTTTAATGTTTTAAGTTTATTAAGTCAGCTGTCCTCGTTAGTAACCTACAACTAGTTGTCCACAGTTAGATGTACAGAAATAAATCGATATATATTATCTTGAATCAATCCACGACCCAGTGTATACACGTCTCAGGCTAGATCACAACTCAAAGTATATATATTTTTGGAATCAACCTCAACCCTGTATAGCTAACTCCAACATTACTGCATATAGAGTGTCTATGGTTGTTCCAAATAATATATATAGATGGGTCGATATGATATGTCAAAACATTTGCATACGTGTCTATGGTATCCCAAGATTACATAATATATTAGAATACATGTATAATACAATATAAGTTAGCTAGGATATGATTAATATAGATTTGTTACAATATTTCCCGTAGCTACAACAATCAAAAAAATATCCAATCTTGTTTTACCCATAACTTCTTCGTTTTAAATCCGTTTTTAGTGAATCAAATTGCTATGGTTTCATATTGAACTCTATTTTACGAATCTTAACAGAAAAAGTATAGGTTTATAGTCGGAAATATAAGTTACAAGTCATTTTTGTAAGAGGTAGTCATTTCATTCGAAAGAACGACGTCTTAATGACGATTTTGAAAAACATACTTCCACTTTGAGTTTAACCATGATTTTTGGATATAGTTTCATGTTTATAAGAAAAATAATTTTCCCAAAAGAACAACTTTTAAATCAAAGGTTATCATAGTTTTTAATTATCAAACCCAAAACAGCCCGCGGTGTTACTACGACGGCGTATGTCCGGTTTTACGGTGTTTTTCGTGTTTTCTGGTTTTAAATCATTAAGTTAGCATATCATAAAGATATAGAAAATGTGTTTAGTTGATTTTAAAATTCAAGTTAGAAGGATTAACTTTTGTTTGCGAACAAGTTTAGAATTAACTAAACTATGTTCTAGTGATTTCAAGTTTAAACCTTCGAATAAGGTAGTTTTATATATATGAATTGAATGATGTTATGAACATCATTACTACCTCAGGTTTTGTGGATAAACCTACTGAAAATGAGAAAAATAGATCTAGCTTCAAAGGATCCTTGGATGGTTTGAAAGTTCTTGAAGCAAAATATGACACAAAAACAAGTTCAAGTAAGATTTCCACTCGAAATAAGATTGTTAAAGTTATAGAAATTGAATCAAAGTTTGGATATGAGTATTACCTTATATTAGAAAGATATCTTACTATAAATAAGAAAGATTTCTTGAGGTTGGATGATCACTTTACAAGATTGGAAGTAAGCTAGCAAACTTGGAAGTATTCTTGATTTTATGAAACTAGAACTTATAGAATTTATGAAGAACACTTAGAACTTGAAGATAGAACTTGAGAGAGATCAATTAAATGAAGAAAATTGAAGAATGAAAGTATTTGTAGGTGTTTTTGGTCATTGGTATATGGATTAGATATAAAGGATGTGTAATTTTGTTTACTTGTAAATAAGTCATGAATGATTATTAATATTTTTGTAATTTTATGAGATATTTCATACTAGTTGCCATGATAGTTCCTACATGTGTTAGGTGACTCACATGGGCTGCTAAGAGCTGATCATTGGAGTGTATATACCAATAGTACATACATCTAAAAGCTGTGTATTGTACGAGTACGAATACGGGTGCATACGAGTAGAATTGTTGATGAAACTGAATGAGGATGTAATTGTAAGCATTTTTGTTAAGTAGAAGTATTTTGATAAGTATCTTGAAGTCTTTCAAAAGTTTATGAATACATATTAAAACACTACATGTATATACATATTAACTGAGTCGTAAAGTCATCGTTAGTCGTTACATGTAAGTGTTGTTTTGAAGCCTTTAGGTTAACGATCCTGTTAAGTGTTGTTAACCCATTGTTTATTATATCAAATAAGATGTTAAATTATTACATTATCATGATATTATAATGTATTAATATATCTTAATATGATATATATACAATTAAATGTCGTTACAACGATAATCGTTACATATATGCCTCGCTTCGAAATCCTTAAGTTAGTAGTCTTGTTTTTACATATGTAGTTCATTGTTAATACACTTAATGACATGTTTAATTATCATTTATCATGATTAAATATAGTGTATCAATATCTTAATATGATTCATATGTATTTAGTAAGACGTTGTTATAACGATAATCGTTATATATATCGTTTCGATTTTCTTAATTCAATAAACTCAATTTTATGTATATAACTCATTGTTAAAATACCTAATGAGATATTTACTTATCATAATATCATGTTAACTATATATATATATATATAATCATATATATGTCATCATATAGTTTTTACAAGTTTTAACGTTCGTGAATCACCGGTCAACTTAGGTGGTCAATTGTCTATATGAAACCTATTTCAATTAATCAAGTCTTAACAAGTTTGATTGCTTAACATGTTGGAAATACTTAATCATGTAAATAACAATTTAATTTAATATATATAAACATGGAAAAGATCGGGTCACTACACAAAAATTTTGAGATTCAGTTTTACAGACTTTGCTTATCGTGTCGGAAACGTTAATCATATAAAGATTAAGTTTAAATTTGGTCAGAAATTTTCGGGTCATCCTAATATCATATACCATTTGAAAGCTTGTTGGTAATACTTTCTGTCCATACTAATAGTTTTCATCCAGAATCAACCATTTTCAAGTTACGGGCCCTTAAAGTAGGAGCGAGAGTCATTATAACACTATCCAAAAAGACACCCGATATAGTTGACGACCCAAACTCTTATCCAATGTATCCATGTGACCTAAAATCAGTCCACAACTTTAAAATAACATTATAATCCGGTTGATAACATTAATGTGCAAAAGTAATGTGAACGCGTTAAAATGGACAATATACCTGAATGTGGTACCCTTATAACAATAACTCAGCACAACCGCAACCCTTCATTTTGACACCCTTTTAGAACATGTTTACAATCGACAACACCAAACACATCATATACCATTTGAAAGCTTGTCAGGAATACTTTCTATCCTTACTAATAGGTTTCATTTCGACTCAACCATTTTCAAGATACGTGCCTATAAAGTAGGAGTGAGAGTCATTATAGCACTTCTACCCAAAGAGACACCTAAAATGGTTGATGACCCAAACTCTTATCCATGAGAACCACAATAAATTTAAAATAAGATTATAAACGTGTTGATAACTTTAAATTTGCAAAAATATGTAGACACGTCAAAATGGACAATATACCTGAATGTGGTACCCTTAGAGCAATAACCCATCACAGCTGCAACCCTTCATTTGACGCCCTTTTAGAACATGTTTACAGTCAACAACACTAAAAATATGATATACCATTTGAAAGCTTGTTAGGAATACTTTCTATCCTTATTAATAGTTTTCATTCAGACCCAACCATTTTCAAGTGACGCGCTCGTAAAGTAGGAGCGAGAGTCATTATAGTACTTTTGCCTAAAAAGACACACAAAAAGGTTGACAACCCAAAATGTGACGCAAAATTAGTTCACAACTAAAAAATAACATTATAAACCTATTGATAACTTCAAATTTACAAAATAATGTAAACATGTCAAAATGGACAATTATGGCCCAAATTAATATTCTAATACATAGAAGTTTTATAAACATATTTAAAAAAGATAAAAACAACCACTAATGTACCATATACATTTGAAGCAGCTTCACAGGAACAGTAGCCAGAAACCTTTGACTACCAGTTGAAACATCATGGAAAACAAATCGAACTACACGACTACTATTACATCTCATAACAATCCTTTGACTTAGGTTGTTAAGGTCATGGTCTTGACCTAGTTTTAGTATTTAAGTGCAAATTAGGTTGAGATTGCACTTAGGTGTTTTGGGTTATAAAAGCTATTGGAGAATTATAGCTTGTTGTATGATGGATTATAGGTGTTCTGTTGATTAGCGGAAGTTCAAGCTTGAGACCTCATTCATTCGAGAATCAAGGTGAATGGAGTATTTATATGTGTATGTATATAAGTTGGTTACTTGCGGGTGATGTGGCGAGTGATATTCGGGCATGAGGATTCACTCTTTGTCGGCCACTTAGTGCAAAGTGGTAAATGTTATCCATAAGGATTCCCTTTTTGTTTGCCATGTTTGAGATTATGACATGTGGTGGGTTTTATTTGTAAGAATTCACTCTTTGTCGGCCACATGTGGTAATGTGGTGAGTGTCATCCAAAAGGTTTCACTCTTTGTCAGCCACATTTCCGTGATATATGTAACGACCATGGATTTTCCAACTTATATTATTAATATTTATTATTAATACTTGCGTTGTACTAAATGTATTCTTATACATTTTACTTGTTACCGTAATTGACTTTCCATGTCCCGACTCGTCTTTTCGACACGTGCTTTTCATGAATAATATTTCAAATATTATTTACGTTCATAATTAATTATTATTAATTATTTCTAATTAACTAATGTAAGTAGTTAATTACTTGGGCTTGTTACTAATTGGTTACATACTTATACATGGGCTTTTATTATTGGACTTGGACTATCTAGGCCCATCCTACATTACTTAATGGACTAGTTAGTGAGCCCATCATTATGCTTGTGATTTATTAAGGATAAACAAAGATTAATTAGTTTAGTGAGGAGACAAAGATGTTACAAGCATGCATGACCACCTTTCCCATGTATTTGGCTTTATACTCTTCCTAGCATACACCATCCTCCCACACTTGAAAGGTGAAAGTTGACTACCCCTTTGAGCCTCCAAAACCGTAGGCCTAATTGGGTGGGGAGGGAGTTCATTTTTTCTTTTTCTTTTTTGTTACTTATATACTAGTATTACTTCATTTCACACACTCCATTCTTACACTACTTTTTTTTCTCCAAACTTTCTCTCTAAATTGTAAGTAATATATCTTTTTCTTTCTTCTTTTTTTCCTTTGAAAACCGCCACTAAGCATCATCATTCTTCTTGTTTGTTGTTTGTTGTTAAAGATCAAGCTTCCTAGTTTGTATCTTCATGAATCTTGCTTCTTCCATCCTTTAGTTGATTACTTTATTTTTTTGTTTTAAATTCATGATTGTATAATATTGGTCAAGTATTACTAGTTAAACTTGATCTCATTTTTCTTGAAACTAAAGTTTAAACTTTGTAAGTTCAAGAACATGGAAGTTTAACTTTCTAGTTATAACTTCATACACTTATGTTGGATCTAAGTTTCTATAGCTTATGGTCTTCCAATTTTGTCTAAAACAAAAGCTTATAAGCTTATATACATTTTACAAAATAAAAATCTAAGTTTCATAACTTATGGTTTTATTAAAGTAAAGATCCAAGTTCCATAACTTAGGGTTTAACTTAAGAACACTAGATCTAGACTTTCTAGTCTAGGATCTTCAAGATCTAACTAAGATCTAAGTTCTAAAACTTAAGATCTTGTTTATTTAGTTTACATTCAAGTTTATAACTTAATATTACTATTAGAACTCATGTATGTGTCGGATCTAAGATCTTGATGTAACTTTGGTTCATCAAACTTCTTACAACCCTTAAATGAGTTGTGCTATTTATCTTAGACATACACTAGTGTCATGATGGTCAAAACTTGGTAAAGATAATGCAAACACATCAACGAGTTGTACACTTGAAGCTATAAGCATCAAGGATGAGAACCGTGATGAGCATTAAGCACCAAGAATCCATCGGAGCACTTTGCTTACTGTTTTTTGGATCTGATCAGGCTACTGGGCTACTGGAAAAGTTGATTTACAGATTTTTCGGTTCGAGTAGATGACTTTTCGTTTAAGACTCGTCTTAATCCGTGTAGTGACCCGAACTTTTCCATGTTATATATTAAATGAAAACTATATTTGTATGATTAAATGTTTCCAACATGTTAAGAAATCAAACTTGTTAAGACTTGATTATTTGAAATGTGCTTCATATAGACAATTGACCACCCAAGTGGACCGGCGATTCACGAACGTTAAAAATTTGTAAAACCTACATGATGATATATATATGGATATATATATATATATATATATATGGTTAACATGAGATTATGATAAGTAAGTATCTCACTAAGTATATTAACAATGAGTGATATACATAAAAATAAGTTTATTGAATTAAGAAACTCGAAACGATATATATAACGATTATCGTTATAACAACGTCTTACTAAATACATATGAATCATATTAAGATATTGATACACTATGTTTAACATGATAAAATGATAATTAAGTATATCATTAAGTGTGTTAACAATGAACTACATATGTAAAACAAGACTACTAACTTAAGAATTTCGAAACGAGGCATATATGTAACGATTATCGTTGTAACAACATTTAACTGTATATATATCATTCTAAGATATATTAATATATCATAATATCATGATAATGTAATAATTTAACATCTCTTTAGATATAATAAACAAAGGGTTAACAACATTTAACAAGATCGTTAACCTAAAGGTTTCAAAACAACATTTACATGTAACGACTAACGATGACTTATCGACTCAGTTAAAATGTATATACATGTAGTGTTTTAATATGTATTTATACACTTTTGAAAGACTTCAATACACTTATCAAAATACTTCTACTTAACAAAAATTCTTACAATTACATCCTCGTTCAGTTTCATCAACAATTCTACCCGTATGCACCCGTATTCGTACTCGTACAATACACAGCTTTTAGATGTATGTACTATTGGTATATACACTCCAATGATCAGCTCTTAGCAGCCCATGTGAGTCACCTAATACAAGTGGGAACCATCATTTGGCAACTAGCATGAAATATCTCATAAAATTACAAAAATATTAGTAATCATTCATGACTTATTTACATGTAAACAAAATTACACATCCTTTATATCTAATCCATATACCAACGACCAAAAACACCTACAAACACTTTCATTCTTCAATTTTCTTCATCTAAGTGATCTATCTCAAGTTCTATCTTCAAGTTCTAAGTGTTCTTCATAAATTTTACAAGTTCTAGTTTCATAAAATCAAGAATACTTTCAAGTTTACTAGCTCACTTCCAATCTTGTAAAGTGATCATCCAACCTCAATAAATCCTTGTTGTTTATAGTAAGATATCATTCTAAATCAAGGTAATACTCATATACAAACTTTGATTCAATTCCTATAACTATAACTATCTTAATTCGAGTGATAATCTTACTTGAACTTATTTTTGTATCATGATTCTGCTTCAAGAACTTTTAAGCCATCCAAGATCCTTTGAAGCTAGATCATTTCTTGTCACTTCCAGTAGGTTTACCTACTAAACTTGAGGTAGTAATGATGTTTATAACATCATTCGATTCATATATATAAAACTACCTTATTCGAAGGTTTAAACTTGAAATCACTAGAACATAGTTTAGTTAATTCTAAACTTGTTCGCAATCAAAAGTTAAACCTTCTAACTTGACTTTTAAAATCAACTAAACACATGTTCTATATCTATATGATATGCTAACTTAATGATTTAAAACCTGGAAACACGATGAACACCGTAAAACCGGATATACGCCGTCGTAGTAACACCGCGGGCTGTTTTGGGTTAGTTAATTAAAAACTTTGATAAACTTTGATTTAAAAGTTGTTCTTCTGGAAAAATGATTTTTCTTATGAACATGAAACTATATCCAAAAATCATGGTTAAACTCAAAGTAGAAGTATGTTTTCCAAAATGGTCATCTAGACGTCGTTATTTTGACTGAAATGAATACCTTTACAAAAATAACTTGTAACCTATATTTCTGACTATAAACTTATACTTTTTCTGTTTAGATTCATAAACTTAAGTTCAATATGAAACCATAGCAACTTGAAACACTCAAAACGGATTTAAAACGAAGAAGTTATGGGTAAAACAAGATTGGATAATTTTTCTTGTTGTAGCTACGTGAAAATTGGTAACAAAACTATATTAATCATATCCTAGATAACTTATATTGTATTACATGTATTCTAATATATTATGTAATCTTGGGATACCATAGACACGTATGCAAATGTTTTGACATATCATATCGATCCATGTATATATATTATTTGGAACAACCATAGACACTCTATATGCAGTAATGTTGGAGTTAGCTATATAGGGATGAGGTTGATTCCAAATATATATATACTTTGAGTTGTGATCTAGCCTGAGATGTGTATACACTGGGTCGTGAATTGATTCAAGATAATATATATATCGATTTATTTCTGTACATCTAACTGTGGACAACTAGTTGTAGGTTACTAACTAGGACAGCTGACTTAATAAACTTAAAACATTAAAATGTATTAAAAATGTTGTAAATATATTTTGAACATATTTTGATATATATGTACATATTTGTTATAGGTTCGTGAATCGACCAGTGGCCAAGTCTTACTTCCCGACGAAGTAAAAATCTGTGAAAATGAGTTATAGTCCCACTTTTAAAATCTATTATTTTTTTTGGGATGAGAATACATGCGATTTTATAAATGTTTTACAAAATAGACACAAGTAATCGAAAATACTTTCTATGTTGGATTATTATTCAGAATATGCCCCTTTTTAGCTTGGTAGCCTAAGAATTAGGGAAATGGCCCCTAATTGACGCGAATCCTAAAGATAGATCTATTTGGCCCAACAAGCCTCATCCGAGTTACGGATGCTTTAGTACTTCGATTTATCATATCCGATGAGAGTCCCGGAATGATGGGATATTCTATATGCATCTTGTTAAGGTCGGTTACCAGGTGTTCAACATACGAATGATTTTTATCTCTATGCAGTTTGTGAAATGCCTGATATGATATGTGTTATAAAAATGAAATCTTGTGGTCTATTATTATGATTTGATAATATGTAGGTTAAACCTATAACTCACCCACAATTTTGTTGACATTTTAAGCATGTTTATTCTCAGGTGATTATTAAGAGCTTCTGCTGTTGCATACTAAATTAAGGACAAGATTTGGAGTCCATGCTTGTATAATATTGTTTAAAAACTGCATTCGAAGACTTATGTTGATGTGTAATATTATTGTAAACCATTATGTAATGGTCGTGTGAAAAATGCTATATTTTAAAATATCATTATTTGATAATCGTCGTAATATTTTAAAGGTTATGGTTTGTTCTAAAATCGAATGCAGTCTTTGAAAAACGTCTCATATAGATGTCAAAACCTCGCAACGAAATCAATTAATATGGAACGTTTATAATCAATATGAACGGGACATTTCAGTTGGTATCCGAGCATTGGTCTTAGAGAACCAGAAATTAGCATTAGTGTGTCTTATCGAGTTTGTTAGGATACATTAGTGAGTCTGGACTTCGACTGTGTTTTCTTTAAAAACGATTGCTTAACACTTTTGTTGAAAACTATTTATTATTAACATGTAAATATTATGTGATATATTAACCTTTTAATGTGTTTGATATTGTGTGATAGATGTCTACCACTAGTACAAATCCCATCGATTCCCCAAATAATAATGAAGAGTCGAATATATATTGGGAAGATTCACAAATTCCCGAAGAAGAACCGGAAGAGGAGGAACCGGAAGAGGAGGAACCGGAAGAGGAGGAATCGGAAGAAGAGGAACCAGAAGAGGAGGAACCGGAAGAGGAGGAACCGGAAGAAGAAGAGGTTCCGGAGGAAGAAATATTGATACATACAGTAATTCGATTAAATAAAAGGAAATCCTCAACCAACGGACCAAAGTTAATAATGGTCAATGGTGTTTCCGCCGAGGAAGCAAAATATTGGGAAGATTACCAATTTTCCGATGAATCGGATCCCGATGAGGATTCTGATGATGTTATAGAAATTACCTCGACCCAATTTAATAAAGCGAAGGAAAATAATAAGGGAAAAGTTATAAAAATAGAGAAATCTGATTCCAACCCTGATGAACTTTATATATATCAGCAACATCCGTATTTCCTAAAATGTAACAATGACCCGAGAACCTCTAAACCACCAGGTTTTTCTAAACCATTGTATAAAACGACGGCTCATATTAGAGGAACACCATATATTCCTAGAAAATTAGGAAAACGAACTAAGTCCGAAGAAGAAGAAACCAGTGATTCAGATTAGAGGGTTGTAATCATGTTGTGTATTATATGTATTGTAGTGTGCTTGTACTTTTATGTTCTATGTAAAAACTGCTAGTATTGTTTGTTAATTATCTTTTACGAATCTAATCCTTGTCTATTTTACAGTATAAAAACAAAATGGACGTTAAGGGTAGACAACCGAATATTTTAGAAGATCTACCAGAGGATATGATTGAGGAAATCTTGTCTAGAGTCGGTCAGAATTCATCAGCACAATTAATTATGGCAAAATTAACTTGTCAAACATTTGAAAGACTTTCCAGAAATGCCTTAGTTTATAAAAGGCTTTCCTTTCATAGGTGGGGTATATCACATTTGGGAGACCGTAAGTTAGGCCATGTTTTCTTTAAAGCGTTAAATGCAATTTTACTCTACGGGTTAAGAACCTATTTTGACTCAACATATCCCAACATAGGATTTCGTGAATTGGAAAGAGCTTCTAACATGCAACATAAAGAAGCATGTTATGCTTACGGGTTAGTGATGTTCGCTTCTTACCAAAGTGAGAAAAAGAACATCGGATTGCAACTTTTAAATAAAACCTTCCCACAAGTGACGGATTCAGTAGTTGGGGTGAGAAACAAGGTTTTTAGATTATTACGGGGCTGTTGGACATTACGAAATCCTCATCCTTTTGACGACATTACAACATGCTGTCTTGTCAACGGTCACAACGGTTATGTTCCACAAGACCAAGGATGGGAAGTAGTCTTAGTAAAACCAGAATGCATGACTTGTTTCTGGACGTATGAATTACGTGTCTTTATTGCCTTTGTTGAACTACTTACGTATTAACTAGAATTGTCTTCGCAACTGTTTTGTATCAGAGTTTTTATGTGCTATATTTCATGCTATATGTAAAATAGCGGTATTGTAAGTTTGCAAAATATTGTATAAAAGTTTGAATGTGAAATATTATTATAATCAGTTTTTCATATAAATTGTAGTAGTTGAATTGTATGTTAGCTACTAAGTATGAACTTAACGGGTAGGTATTACCCGAATTAAAACTTATAAAATGCTAATATGAAGAAAAAGCTTTTATAAATGAGTTCATATTATGCTACGGAATACTATTGACTACTCTTAATATTCTATATGATTAACTTAATTCTTTTGGCTATTTTTGAAGGAAATGGCACCAACTACTCGTCAGAACTTGAACATGAGTGAGGAAGACTTATGTGCTTTCCTTGCAGCAAATATAGCCGCAGTACAGGCTGCAATGCAAAACAACAATAACTCAGGGTCTAGCAGTGGAGTTAACTCCACAGAAAACCGTGTAGGATGCTCCTACAAGGCTTTCACTACCTGTAAACCTCTGGAATTCAATGGAACTGAAGGACCAGTCGGACTGAAACGATGGACCGAAGAGGTCGAATCTGTGTTTGCTATAAGCAAATGTGCTGAGGAAGATAAGGTAAAGTACGCCACACATACCTTCATAGGTACTGCGTTAACATGGTGGAATACCTATCTCGAACAAGTGGGACAAGATGCTGCTTACGCACTACCATGGTCAGCATTCAAACAGTTGATAAATGAGCAGTACCGTCCCAGAAACGAAGTCAATAAGCTCAAGACAGAGCTTAGAGAATTACGAACGAAGGGATTCGATATCACCACATACGAACGACGATTCACCGAGTTGTGTTTATTGTGCCCAAGAGTGTTCGAAGATGAAGAAGAGCAGATTGATGCGTTTGTAAAGGGGTTACTAGAGAGAATTCAGGAGGATGTGAGTTCAAGCGCGCCCACTTCAATGCAAAAAGCAAGCCGAATGGCTCACAAACTTATAAACCAGATTGAGAGAAGGATTAAAGAGCAGGCGGCCGAGGAGGCCAAAATGAAACAAGTCAAGAGAAAGTGGGAAGAACCTAGTGACAAGAGTCACAATTTCAACAATCAACACCACAATCACAACCACAATCGTACCATTTTTCGTAACAACAAACGCAACAAAAACCATTCCAACAACAACAACTACAACAATCATCCCAACAATAATACCAACCGCAACAACAAAAATCCCAACAACAATCTCAATAACAACACTGGTAATCAAAATCATAAAATTTCGTGTCTGAGGTGTGAAGGGTACCATCCAACTACTTTTTGTCCAGCTACATGTACTAAATGTAATAGAAAGGGTCATGATACAACGAAGTGTGAAATTTATGGACCATCGGGTAAAGGAACAAGTAATGCCCACATTATTTGTTTTGGATGCGGGAAGAAGGGCCACTACAAAACTGTGTGTCCAAACCAGGGAAATAATAATGGGCAAAGCCGTGGGAGAGTTTTTAACATTAATGCGGAAGAAGCGCAGGAAGACCCGGACCTTGTTACGGGTACGTTTCTTATCGATGAAAAACCTGCTTATGTTTTATCTGATTCGGGTGCGGATAGAAGTTATATGAGTAGAGATTTTTGTGCTAAATTAAGTGGTCCATTGACGCCTATGAATAATAAATTTTTACTCGAATTAGCAAACGGTAAATTAATTTTGGCAGATAAAATATGTTGGAATCGAGAAATTAAACTGGTTAGCGAAACATTTAAGATTGATTTAATACCAGTAGAGTTTGGGAGTTTTGATGTGATAATCGGTATGGATTGGTTGAAAAGGAGAGAGCAGAAATCGTATGTTACAAAAATGCAATTCGCATTGTACGAGAAAAAGGAAATCCCTTAATGGTGTACAGAGAAAAGAGCAATGCGAAGCTAAATCTTATTAGTAATTTAAAGGCACAAAAACTAATAAGAAAAGGTTGCTATGCTGTTCTAGTGTGACGACCCGGGAATTTCTGACCAAATTTAAACTTGATCTTTATATGTTTCCGACACGATAAGCAAAGTCTGTAATGTTGAAGTCTCAAAACCTTTGAACTGTGTTCATGTATACATTTGACCTTTGACTAATCCCGACGATTCACAAACAATTATTGTTAATAAAGATGTATATATATACATATATAAATATTCGTGTATAAATAATAATGTGAAATAATGAAATACAAATAATTCAGTAGAATTAATTTTGTAAAATAATATTTAACATAATAAAGTTAGGATTAAAAAGAAATCTATATATAAACATATATAATAACTATGCATAATTATTAATATACGTATATTGTAATATATATATATATATATATATATATATATATATATATATATATATATATATATATATATATATATATATATATATATATATATATATATATATATATATATATATATATATATATATATATATATGTAAAAGATATAAATATTATTTGTTGAATTTTATAATATCTATTTTTACTATGAAATAATATAATATAGTAAATAGATATATAATAATAATATATATAAAACATTATTAATGTGCTCATATTTACATATATATAATATATGATGTAACTTTTATGCAAATACAATTATATAATAAAATATATATATAAGATGTGTAAATACTAAATATTTAGTATATAATATATTATATTACATAATTAATAATAAATAATAATAAGGTATTAAATTAAATTATAAATTAAAATATATTTACTAAAGTAATAATATTACCACTTGCGATATTAATATCAACATTAGTATTTTTAATGTCATTACATTAATTATATATAACATATAGATATAAAATTTGATATATATATATATATATATATATATATATATATATATATATATATATATATATATATATATATATATATATATATATATATATATAAATTATTATTAGTATTATTATTATCATTTTCATAAAAATCATTTTTTATGACTTATTAATATTCTTATTATTATTATTACTAAATTCTATTTTAATTATTATTATTAATGTTTTCATTAAAATTATCAATTAATGATATACTAATTATGAGAATACAATGAAAAACGAATTAGGTTAGTTTTCCTACCTGCTCTATTTTTATTTTCCTCATTCTCTGCTCCTGATTGAGATTGTGTTGACTACTTTAACACTACAACACAGGTTGGATCGAATCTATTATATATTTTTACTCAGCTTTTATATATTTTTTTATTTATTTATTGCACCTTCTGTCAAATTTGGTTATCCGTCCTAATCTAATCCCATTACAAAAAAATTAGTATCGTTATAAGTGTTATACCTCCTTCAATCACGCAGACACATTCAATTTCCACTGCAAATCAAAATTTAAAACAGAAAATATAGAAAACTCACTCAATACCCTGTTCTTGAACTCCAACCTGCAAAACTTTGAATTCGAAACCCATATCAAAATCCGTAAATGCAGTCACGTTAGTAATCCTCTAGTGAAACTTCGTGCAAAGTTTCATAATCCAATTTTTATTATTCATCTCGAATTCGTGAAGTCAAATTTTGTTTTTAAAAAGTCAAATTTTGTGTTCATGGAGAAATTAGAAATTTTTTTGATGTTTTGAATTCAATTAACGATTCCAATACTTTCTAAATACGATTAGTAACATATTTCATGTTGAAATCTTGCTCTGAAACAGACTCTAGATTCAAAATCGAATTGGAGTTTAATCATTTTTTTTTACAGCTCGTTATTTATTTATTTTCATTTTTGGGTTTTAAATTAAGTAAGTCATTCATTAAAGAACACTTCTGTTTCAATTTCTGATCTAATTGGAGATTTAGAGCTGATTAATGTTTTGGTTTGGTCGACTGGGTTTTTACTGAAGAAGAAGATGTTTATAAACAGAAACATAACGGGTTAAAAATAAATGGGTTTCAAATATTTTAGAAAAATAGAAAACGGTTGAGTGGTTTGAGGGGTTGTCGAGTTTCGAGAGGTCGCGGGTTCGAGTCCCGGCTTGGGCGATTTTGATATTTTTTTGAGCCTTTAAGGTAGTAACCTATTTTAATTATTATTATTATTATTATTATTATTATTATTATTATTATTATTATTATTATTATTATTATTATTATTATTATTATTATTATTATTATTATTATTATTATTATTATTATTATTATTATTATTGTTATTAATATGTTAATCAAAGTTATTACTACCATTAATATTATGATTAATGTTATCATTAATTAAGTTAGATATTGTTATCATTACTATTAGTATTTTATAAGTGTTATTATTATTATTATTATTATTATTATTATTATTATTATTATTATTATTATTATTATTATTATTATTATTATTATTATTATTATTATTAGTACCATCATTTAGGATATTATTAATTGTATTATTATGATTTAAAACCAACATTTTTTTATAACTATTATCATTATTATAAATATCATTATTGCTAAAGTTAGTATAAAAAGTATTATCTTAGTAAAAGTACTATATTTATTAAAATTATTATCATTATTATTAAAAGTGACATTTTTATAAAAGATATCCTTTTGATAAATATTAGGATTATTATTATTAGTACTATTTTTAAAGACATCATTAGTATTACTACTATAATTATTGTTACCATCAGTATTATTATTATTATTATTATTATTATTATTAATATTATCATTATAACTAAACACGATTTTTATTATTATTGATACAAAAATATACTTATAGTAATATTACATATAAGTATGTACTAATCATATTAACATTTTTAACAAATTAGGTATTTTTAATATAATACTAATTATAAATATATATTGATATAACTATATAAAAGATTAATCATATTAAATATATACACCAATTAAATATAATACATAATTTAAGATATAATATATAACCTTGTTCGATTACGATTATATATACTTTAATATATATATACAAATGATATAGGTTCGTGAATCCGAGGCCAACCCTGGATTGTTCAATGTCGTCATATGTATTTTTACTACAAAATACAGTATTGTGAGTTTCATTTGCTCCCTTTTTAAATGCTTTTGCAATATATATTTTTGGGACTGAGAATACATGCGCTGCTTTTATAACTGTTTTACGAAATAGACACAAGTACTTAAAACTACATTCTATAGTTGGATTATTAAACCGAATATGCCCCTTTTTAGTCTGGTAATCTAAGAATTAGGGAACATACATCCTAATTGACGCGAACTCTAAAGATAGATCTATCGGGCCCAACAAGCCCCATCCAAAGTACCGGATGCTTTAGTACTTCGAAATTTATATCATGTCCGAAGGAGGATCTCGGAATGATGGGGATATTCTTATATGCATATTGTGAGTGTCGGTTACCAGGTGTTCAATCCATATGAATGATTATTTTTGTCTCTATGCATGGGATGTATATTTATGAGAAATGAAAATCTTGTGGTCTATTAAAATGATGGAAATGATTATTTATGTTAAACTAATGAACTTACCAACCTTTTGGTTGACACTTTAAAGCATGTTTATTCTCAGGTACGAAAGAAATCTTCCGCTGTGCATTTGCTCATTTTAGGGATATTACTTGGAGTCATTCATGACATATTTCAAAAGACGTTGCATTCGAGTCGTTGAGTTCATCAAGATTAATATTAAGTCAATTATAGTTATATTATGAAATGGTATACATGCCGTCAACTTTCGATGTAATGAAATATTGTCTTTTCAAAAACGAATGCAATGTTTGTAAAATGTATCTTATAGAGGTCAAGTACCTCGCGATGTAATCAACTATTGTGAATTGTTTATAATCGATACAGACTTCGTCCGGATGGATTAGGATGGGTCTCTACAGTTGGTATCAGAGCGGTGGTCTTAGCAAACTAGGTCTGCATTAGTGTGTCTGACTGAGAAGTCGTTAGAATGCATTAGTGAGTCTGGACTTCGACCGTGTCTGCATGTCAAAAGTTTTTCTTATCATTTCGTGTCGAAAATTACCTTCTTATCATTCTTAGAGAATCACTTACTTATCATCCTTAGTCTAGACACATCTTATTGCATTGATTGCATGATTAGCGTATAGATAAAATTCATATCTTAGCATATCTGCTAATTCATATCCTAGCGTATCTGTTATTGTAAACTTTGCCTGTCATTTTCCGTAGATTCCTCCGTAACTTATGGGATTTTAGTATTATATATGCATATGTAAATTATGTATTGCAGGGTACTAATCTACATCCTATAATCTATTTTTTATCGAAAATACTTCATCTGATCGTACGAGATGAATCCCTCACCCAGTTCGAGTCCCTCAGATTTCGATAGCTATTCCGATAGTTATTTCGACAACTATTCCGATATGGATTTCCACTCGAGCTCCGAAAGTGGTGTCATCAGAATGAATCCATCAATCAGCCACCTCCAATTCATCTGATGGGTTTGTAGTCGACTTAATCAATGGAGACGCGAAGAAGGCGATCCTTTTCACCAACCGAATTTACCTCTTGACGAAGAACCCGAAGCACTTACCAGTGAACTAGTCCGAAACACCATTTTCACCCTCATTTCCCGAATATCTCGCCATGATTATATTCAATCTAAAATTCTAAACCTCATTCATCTGCTCGTCCGAACCGACAATCATCCTGGCATAATAGAAGAAGTCAATGAGCTTTGCGCTCGAGTAGTGGCTTTGGAAAATATGGTGCAAAACGTATCGGCTTCAGCAACATCACCGGCACCAACAGTATTACCAATATCAACACCAGTACCACCAACAACCCAAGTTTCAACATCACATGCCTCAACATCGCAATCTATAACCCAAGCATGATCTTCGTTCTACATATCGTTTTACATCGATTATCTTCGTTCTACGTATGGTTACACATCATTTATTTTCGTTCTACATGGCAATTATGTAATCTTTAATATTTTAGAGATTATGTATTCTAGTTCTAACGGTAAACCATATGAGTTTAATATCACATTGACTCATTAATCCATGATTACATCTGAAGAAAATATATATGTAAGTATATTTTCATAAAGGTTGTAATTAAAAATACTGTTAATGGTGAAAATATTTTAACGGATAGGTAATACCCGAGGAATATTTAGATTTCATATTAATAAGTTACATTGTACATTCTTCGAATCTGATTTAACAGTCATTTACTATCCTATTTACAACCACCGATATACGTATCCGTTCACCGCAGAATAACCGTTTTCATTCAATTTCATATTTGGATTTTGATCTATCAGAATCCAACAAGTAGCATAGTGAAGAAAAACATTGGACAAAATAAAATTTGT
Source organism: Rutidosis leptorrhynchoides (assembly GCF_046630445.1). Taxonomy (NCBI): domain Eukaryota; kingdom Viridiplantae; phylum Streptophyta; class Magnoliopsida; order Asterales; family Asteraceae; genus Rutidosis; species Rutidosis leptorrhynchoides. The sequence continues at coordinate 147,316,929 of NC_092342.1, forward strand.
TAGAAACAAACAAATTAACTATGAGAAATTTTGTTAAGAAACCACGCTAACAAAATCCTAGCTAACTGTTCCTAGCTAACTGTTAATTCCTTATTACATTTTATTTATCGCAGTTTATTTATCGCAATTTAATTATCGCAATTTTATTTATCGTCAATTAATTTCTGTTATTTACATTACGCACTTTATTTATCGTCATTTAATTTCTGTTATTTATTTTACGCATTTTAAATATCGGGACACGTATACAAGGTTTTGACATATCATATCGATGCATCTATATATATTATTTGGAATAACCATAGACACTCTATATGCAGTAATGATTGAGTTCTCTATACAGGGTTGAGGTTGATTCTACAATAATATATATAGTTTGAGTTGTGATCGAGTCTGAGACGTATACGGATCACGATACGTATTAATTAATTCGAACATTATATATTAAACTATATATGAATTATTGGACTGTCAACCGTGGACTATCGACTGTGGACTAATAACATTGGATAATTAAAATGAATTAAAATATTGATTATAACATATGAAACTAAACAATTCTTCAAGTTTGCCACTTGATTTCGTCTTAAACCTCATTTGTATCTTCACGATTACATTCTGCGATTCAAACCTTTCATAAATCTTGAAAACACCTCAATCGAGAGGATGAATCAACCACACTTCCTCTACGGAAAGAAAGATTGATGCGTATAGTTATGCATCTGAAAACTCTCGGAAACTGGGTAAACGTTTAACGCGTAGCTGTGCTAATTCCTTTAGCGTTATTATTACCAAAAAATAACTTTGCAATCTCTTTCCAAATTAATCAATTTTGTCACAGCTCCAGCAAGTCAACTTTGACTTTTCGTTCAAAACAACCTTATTATAACCTTGATATATATGCGTGCTCTTTTATTGTTACCTGGGAACTTTTTATATTCCATCATATTACCAGCAGACGTACCAGCAACCTCGTTGCTCCTTGGCTTAAATCTCTCCGACAAATCACTATATTTATCTATTGAGTCTCGTCATGTACTCATCCGCATCTTGTAAAAAGAATTTCCATACCAATTACCGAGAATTATCAATTAGTATTTGGAATTTTGCAATGTTCCTACATCAACAGTTATATGTATACATATAACATTTATCTCATAGAATTATGATCTTCCATTCTGAAATTTTTGAAGAGCATTCAGTCTACAAATCAATACTCTAAATATTGAACAGTAGAATGAAGTAGCAGAAACTGTAAACAACCGTAAACGACTGTAACAGTCAGAAGTTGATGGTAAAGAAGGATATGTTGGAAAAGCTCGGAAAAGCTGGAACTGAAAAAAAAAATGGTTTGAGCTAACTATGAAGGAGACCAAGGACAAATACAAGGACCATACCCTATATTCATAGAATCCAGATAATTCTGGATCCATTGAAATCTTTAGAGAATATCTTGCTCCGTGCTCATGTTAAAATCTTGCAGAAATTCTTTCTTCATCAACCATCGAACTTAGAAATTCTAAAATATCATCATAAATATCTTCGATATTTCTGAGGATATTTTCGTAAATATTTTTGTCTGAAATTATATACCTCTTCGTGCTATCTGTATTACATCATATTGAAAACTATTTTAGTTTTCAATATTCTGTAACATCTAAGTATAAATTATGAATGAATTTTGAAGTGATGTTGGGAATTGATACATGAGTTAGTATAATATAATGACACTTGATCAACGTGATTATATTACAGTAAGTCATGCTGAGTTTCTAATGGGACGTGATGATTCACATATCATAACATCATCATGTGCCATGTTACATAACTCTTTCGTTCTGCTTAACTTCCTAACATATCAAGAAAGAATATCCTTGATAGTTCCATTCTCAGAACTTCGGGTAATTTGATAAATTAAATCGTGCGATTACGTTCTTTCTTGTTTAGAACATTAAGTTCATTCGAAACTCCACGCTTACGAATTCTGGACCGTTACTCGCTTTACTAGAGGTCGAGAAGAGAATAAAAAGGCAAAGAGATCCAAAATATAAGAGAAAATATAAAGCCCAATAACAACACGGAGGTTACAAACTATGGATATTAATACGAATAGCAATATAAAGACACGGTATAATTAAGAATAGTATCACCCCAAAGTAATAGTAGAAGTAAATAGATTTTTCTGAAAGAAGATTTAAAAGAAGGATGACGGAAATGATAATTAGAAAAGTATCAAGGATTAGAACGGGATTAAGCATTTTAACAATCTTTTGAATGTATGAACTAAGAAAGAAAGTACAGGAGTGGTGGAAAATAATGGAACGGAAAAAGTTTAATCTATAATGGAAATATCAGGTAGAGTAATCGAGACAAATCACCGTATTTAATTATAGAGATTTTAATCTCCTTATTGCCGAAGAATCAAATCTCTTAGATTTCAAAGATTTCTTTAAATCCCTTGAATTCCGGAATTCAAACGTGACTACGTCAAAAGTTAAATCTCTATCTCAATCTTGTGTGACAGCTTCACTCGTACGCTTCACATAATCGAATCGTTTTATCTATACTAATTAATAATGATAAAACTCTATTTATCAACTCATATTCGTTATGAAAACACTTTTATTGTTAACCATGACGACCACACTAAAATTTCGGGACGAAATTTCTTTAACGGGTAAGTACTGTGACGACCCGGGAATTTTCGACCAAATTTAAACTTGATCTTTATTTGTTTCCGACACGATAAGCAAAGTCTGTAATGTTGAAGCCTCAAAACCTTTGAACTGTGTTCATGTATAAATTTGACCTTTGACTAATCCCGACGATTCACGAACAATTATTGTTAATAAAGATGTATATATATACATATATAAATATACGTGTATAAATAATAATGTGAAATAATGAAATACAAATAATTCAGTAGAATTAATTGTGTAAAATAGTATTTAACATAATAAAGTTAGGATTAAAAAGAAATCTATATATAAACATATATAATAACTATACATAATTATTAATATACGTATATTGTAATATATATATATATATATATATATATATATATATATATATATATATATATATATATATATATATATATATATATATATATATATATATATATATATATATATATATATATATATATATATATATATAAAAGATATAAATATTATTTGTTGAAGTTTATAATATCTATTTTTACTATGAAATAATATAATATAGTAAATAGATATATAATAATAATATATATAAAACATTATTAATGTGCTCATATTTACATATATATAATATATGATATAACTTTTATGCAAATACAATTATATAATAAAATATATATATAAGATGTGTAAATACTAAATATTCAGTATATAATATATTATATTACATAATTAATAATAAATAATAATAAGGTATTAAATTAAATTATAAATTAAAATATATTTACTAAAGTAATAATATTACCACTTGCGATATTAATATCAACATTAGTATTTTTAATGTCATTATATTAATTATATATAACATATAGATATAAAATTTGATATATATATATATATATAAATTATTATTAGTATTATTATTATCATTTTCATAAAAATCATTTTTATGACTTATTAATATTCTTATTATTATTATTACTAAATTCTATTATAATTATTATTATTAATGTTTTCATTAAAATTATCAATTAATGATATACTAATTATGAGAATACAATGAAAAACGAATTAGGTTAGTTTTGCTACCTGCTCTATTTTTATTTTCCTCATTCTCTGCTCCTGATTGAGATTGTGTTGACTACTTTAACACTACAAAACAGGTTGGATCGAATCTGTTATATATTTTTACTCAGCTTTTATATTTTTTTTTATATTTATTTATTGTACCTTCTGTCAAATTTAGTTATACGTCCTAATCTAATCCCATTACAAAAAAATTAGTATCGTTATAAGTGTTATACCTCCTTCAATCACGCAGACACATTCAATTTCCACTGCAAATTAAAATTTAAAACAGAAAATATAGAAAACTCACTCAATACCCTGTTCTTGAACTCCAACCTGCAAAACTTTGAATTCGAAACCCATATCAAAATCCGTAAATGCAGTCACGTTAGTTATCCTCTAGTGAAACTCCGTGCAAAGTTTCATAATCCAATTTTTATTATTCATCTCGAATTCGTGAAGTCAAATTTTGTTTTTAAAAAGTTAAAGTTTGTGTTCATGGAGAAATTAGAATTTTTTTTGATGTTTTGAATTCAATTAATGATTCCAATACTTTCTAAATACGATTAGTAACATATTTCATGTTGAAATCTTGCTCTGAAACAGACTCTAGATTCAAAATCGAATTGGAGTTTCATCGTTTTTTTTTACAGCTCGTTATTTTTTTTTAATTTTTGGGTTTTAAATTAATTAAGTCATTCATTAAAGAACACTTCTGTTTCAATTTCTGATCTAATTGGAGATTTAGAGCTGATTAATGTTTTGGTTTGGTCGACTGGGTTTTTGCTGAAGAAGAAGATGTTTATAAACAGAAACATAACGGGTTAAAAATAAATGGGTTTCAAATATTTCAGAAAAACAGAAAACGGTTGAGTGGTTTGAGGGGTTGTCGGGTTTCGAGAAGTCGCGGGTTCGAGTCCCGGCTTGGGCGATTTTGATATTTTTTTGAGCCTTTAAGGTAGTAACCTATTTCAATTATTATTATTATTATTATTATTATTATTATTATTATTATTATTATTATTATTATTATTATTATTATTATTATTATTATTATTATTATTATTATTATTATTATTATTATTATGATATTATTATTGTTATTAATATGTTAATCAAAGTTATTACTACCATTAATATTATGATTAATGTTATCATTAATTAAGTTAGATATTGTTATCATCACTATTAGTATTTTATAAGTGTTATTATTATTATTAATATTATCATTATAATAATAATTATTATTATTTTTAGTACCATCATTTAGGATATTATTAATTGTATTATTATGATTTAAAACCAACATTTTTTTTATAACTATTATCATTATTATAAATATCATTATTGCTAAAGTTAGTATAAAAAGTATTATCTTAGTAAAAGTACTATATTTATTAAAATTATTATCATTATTATTAAAAGTGACATTTTTATAAAAGATATCCTTTTGATAAATACTAGGATTATTATTATTAGTACTATTTTTAAAGACATCATTAGTATTACTACTATAATTATTGTTACCATCAGTATTATTATTATTATTAATATTATCATTATAACTAAACACGATTTTTATTATTATTGATACAAAAATATACTTATAGTAATATTACATATAAGTATGTACTAATCATATTAACATTTTTAACAAATTAGGTATTTTTAATATAATACTAATTATAAATATATATTGATATAACTATATAAAAGATTAATCATACTAAATATATACACCAATCAAATATAATACATAATTTAAGATATAATATATAACCTTGTTCGATTACGATTATATATGCTTTAATATATATATACAAATGATATAGGTTCGTGAATCCGAGGCCAACCCTGCATTGTTCAATGTCGTCATATGTATTTTTACTACAAAATACAGTATTGTGAGTTTCATTTGCTCCCTTTTTAAATGCTTTTGCAATATATATTTTTGGGACTGAGAATACATGCGCTGCTTTTATAACTGTTTTACAAAATAGACACAAGTACTTAAAACTACATTCTATGGTTAGATTATTAAACCGAATATGCCCCTTTTTAGTCTGGTAATCTAAGAATTAGGGAACAGACACCCTAATTGACGCGAACTCTAAAGATAGATCTATCGGGCCCAACAAGCCCCATCCAAAGTACCGGATGCTTTAGTACTTCGAAATTTATATCATGTCCGAAGGAGGATCCCAGAATGATGGGGATATTCTTATATGCATATTGCGAATGTCGGTTACCAGGTGTTCAATCCATATGAATGATTATTTTTGTCTCGATGCATGAGACGTATATTTATGAGAAATGAAAATCTTGTGGTCTATTAAAATGATGGAAATAATTATTTATGTTAAACTAATGAACTCACCAACGTTTTGGTTGACACTTTAAAGCATGTTTATTCTCAGGTACGAAAGAAATCTTCCGCTGTGCATTTGCTCATTTTAGGGATATTACTTGGAGTCATTCATGACATATTTCAAAAGGCATTGCATTCGAGTTGTTGAGTTCATCAAGATTAATATTAAGCCAATTATAGTTAGATATATTATGAAATGGTATGCATGCCGTCAACTTTCGATGTAATGAAATATTGTCTTTTCAAAAACGAATGCAATGTTTGTAAAATGTATCTTATAGAGGTCAAGTACCTCGCGATGTAATCAACTATTGTGAATCGTTTATAATCGATACGGACTTCGTCCAGATGGATTAGGACGGGTCTCTACATCTAGCACATGTCGAGAAAGTACAAACCAAAGAAAAGAACATCAATGATGTTCCCGTCGCAAAAGAATTTCCTGATGTATTTCTGAAAGAATTACCGAGACTGCCTCCACACCGATCTGTTGAATTTCAAATAGATCTCGTACCAGGAGCTGCACCAATAGCTCATGCTCCATACAGACTTGCACCCAGCGAAATGAAGGAACTCCAAAGCCAATTACAAGAACTTTTAGAGCGTGGTTTTATATGACCAAGTACATCACCATGGGGAGCTCCTGTTTTGTTTGTCAAAAAGAAGGATGGTACATTCAGGTTGTGTATCGACTACCGAGAGTTGAACAAACTTACCATCAAGAATCGTTATCCACTACCAAGAATCGACGACTTATTTGATCAATTACAAGGCTCGTCAGTTTATTACGAAGATTGATTTACGTTCTGGGTATCATCAAATGCGGGTGAAGGAGGATGATATTCCAAAGACTGCTTTCAGGACGCGTTACGGTCATTACGAGTTTATGGTTATGCCGTTTGGGTCGACTAATGCACCAGCTGTGTTCATGGACCTCATGAACCGAGTGTGTGGACCATACTTTCACAAGTTTGTCATTATTTTTATCGATGACATACTTATTTACTCAAAGAATGATCAAGAGCACGAAGAACATTTTAGAAAAGTGCTAGAATTGTTGATGAAAGAAAAACTGTACGCTAAGTTTTCAAAGTGTGCATTTTGGTTGGAAGAAGTTCAATTCCTCGGTCACATAGTGAACAAAGAAGGTATTCAAGTGGATCCGGCAAATATTGAAACCGTTGAAAAGTGGGAAACCCCGAAAACTCCGAAGCATATACGCCAATTTTTAGGACTGGCTGGTTACTACAGAAGGTTCATCCAAGATTTTTCCAAAATAGCAAAACCCTTGACTGCATTAACGCATAAAGGGAAGAAATTTGAATGGAAGAATGAATAGGAGGAAGCGTTCCAATTGTTGAAGAATGAACAGGAGGAAGCGTTCCAATTGTTGAAGAAAAAGCTAACTACAGCACCTATATTGTCATTGCCTGAAGGGAATGATGATTTTGTGATATATTGTGACGCCTCAAAGCAAGGTCTCGGTTGTGTATTAATGCAATGAACGAAAGTAATTGCTTATGCGTCTAGACAATTGAAGATTCACGAGCAAAATTATACGACTCACGATTTGGAATTGGGCGCTGTTGTTTTTGCATTAAAGACTTGGAGGCATTACTTATATGGGGTCAAAAGTATTATATATACCGACCACAAAAGTCTCCAACATATATTTGATAAGAAACAACTAAACATGAGGCAGCGCAGGTGGATTGAATTGTTAAATGACTACGACTTTGAGATTCGTTACCATCCAGGGAAGGCGAATGTGGTAGCCGATGCTTTGAGTAGAAAGGACAGAGAACCTATACGGGTAAAAGCTATGAACATAATTATTCATACTAACCTTACTACTCAAATAAAGGAGGCGCAACAGGGGGTTGTAAAAGAAGGAAAGTTGAAGAATGAGATACCCAAAGGATCGGAGAAACATCTTAAAATTCGGGAAGACGGAACCCGATATTGGGCTGATAGAATTTGGGTACCAAAGTTTGGAGATGTGAGAGAAATGGTACTTAAAGAAGCACATAAAACCAGATACTAAATACATCCCGGAGCAGGAAAAATGTACAAAGATCTCAAGAAGCACTTTTGGTGGCCGGGTATGAAAGCCGATATTGCTAAATATGTAGGAGAATGTTTGACGTGTTCAAAGGTCAAAGCTGAACATCAGAAACCATCAAGTCTACTCCAACAACCTGAAATCCCAGAATGGAAATGGGAAAACATTACCATGGATTTCATTACTAAATTGTCAAGGACTGCAAGTGGTTATGATACTATTTGGGTAATAGTCGATCGTCTCACCAAGTCAGCACACTTCCTGCCAATGAGAGAAGATGACAAAATGGAGAAGTTAGCACGTCTATACTTGAAAGAAGTTGTCTCCAGACATGGAATACCAGTCTCTATAATCTCTGATAGGGATGGCAGATTTGTTTCAAGGTTTTGGCAGACACTGCAACAAGCATTGGGGACTCGTCTAGACATGAGTACTGCTTATCATCCACAAACTGATGGGCAGAGTGAAAGGACGATACAGACCCTTGAAGACATGCTACGAGCATGTGTTTTCAATTTCGGAAACAGTTGGGATCGACACCTACCGTTAGCAGAATTTTCCTACAACAACAGTTATCATTCGAGTATTGAGATGGCGCCGTTTGAGGCACTTTATTGTAGAAAGTGCAGGTCTCCAATTCTTTGGAGTGAAGTGGGGGATAGACCGATTACGGGTCCGGAGATAATACAAGAAACTACCGAGAAAATCATCCAAATTCAACAACGATTGAAAAGCGCACAGAGTCGACAAAAGAGCTATGCGGACAGTAAAAGAAAAGATATAGAATTTGAGATTAGAGAGATGGTCATGCTTAAGGTTTCACCTTGGAAAGGCGTTGTTCAATTTGGTAAACGGGGAAAACTAAATCCAAGGTACATTGGACCATTCAAGATTATAGATCGTGTTGGACCAGTAGCTTACCAACTGGAGTTACCTCAACAACTTGCGGCTGTACATAACACTTTTCATGTCTCGAATCTGAAGAAGTATTTTGCTAAAGAAGATCTCACTATTCCGTTAGACGAAATCCAAATCAACGAAAAACTTCAATTTATTGAAGAACCCGTCGAAATAATGGATCGTGAGGTTAAAAGACTTAAGCAAAACAAGATACCAATTGTTAAGGTTCGATGGAATGCTCATAGAGGACCCGAGTTTACCTGGGAGCATGAAGATCAAATGAAGAAGAAATACCAGCACCTATTTCCAGAAGATGCGTCAAAACCTCCAACTGCTTAAAATTTCGGGACGAAATTTAATTAACGGGTAGGTACTGTAGTGACCCGAACTTTTCCATGTTATATATTAAATGAAAACTATATTTGTATGATTAAATGTTTCCAACATGTTAAGCAATCAAACTTGTTAAGACTTGATTATTTGAAATGTGCTTCATATAGACAATTGACCACCCAAGTTGACCGGCGATTCACGAACGTTAAAAATTTGTAAAAAATACATGATGATATATATATGGATATATATATATATATATATATGTTTAACATGAGATTATGATAAGTAAGTATCTCACTAAGTATATTAACAATGGGTGATATACATAAAAATGAGTTTATTGAATTAAGAAACTCGAAACGATATATATAACGATTATCGTTATAACAACGTGTTACTAAATACATATGAATCATATTAAGATATTGATACACTATGTTTAACATGATAAAATGATAATTAAGTATATCATTAAGTGTGTTAACAATGAACTACATATGTAAAACAAGACTACCAACTTAAGAATTTCGAAACGAGGCATATATGTAACGATTATCGTTGTAACAACATTTAACTGTATATATATCATACTAAGATATATTAATATATCATAATATCATGATAATGTAATAATTTAGTATCTCTTTAGATATAATAAATAATGGGTTAACAACATTTAACAAGATCGTTAACCTAAAGGTTTCAAAACAACATTTACATGTAACGACTAACGATGACTTAACGACTCAGTTAAAATGTATATACATGTAGTGTTTTAATATGTATTCATACACTTTTGAAAGACTTCGAGACAATTATCAAAATACTTCTACTTAACAAAAATGATTACAATTACATCCTCGTTCAGTTTCATCAACAATTCTACTCGTATGCACCCGTATTCGTACTCGTACAATACACAGCTTTTAGATGTATGTACTTTTGGTATATACACTCCAATGATCAGCTCTTAGCAGCCATGTGAGTCACCTAACACATGTGGGAACCATCATTTGGCAACTAGCATGAAATATCTCATAAAATTACAAAAATATTAGTAATCATTCATGACTTATTTACATGTAAACAAAATTACATATCCTTTATATCTAATCCATATACCAACGAACAAAAATACCTACAAACACTTTCATTTCTCAATTTTCTTCATCTAATTGATCTCTCTCAAGTTCTATCTTCAAGTTCTAAGTGTTCTTCATAAATTCTACAAGTTCTAGTTTCATAAAATCAAGAATACTTCCAAGTTTACTAGCTCACTTCCAATCTTGTAAAGTGATCTTCCAACCTCAAGAAATCCTTGTTGTATACAGTAAGATATCATTCTAAATCAAGGTAATACTCATATATAAACTTTGATTCAATTCCTATAACTATAACTATCTTAATTCGAGTGATAATCTTACTTGAACTTGTTTTCGTGTCATGATTCTGCTTCAAGAACTTTCAAGCCATCCAAGATCCTTTGAAGCTAGATCATTTCTTGTCACTTTCAGTAGGTTTACCTACTAAACTTGAGGTAGTAATGATGTTCATAATATCATTCGATTCATATATATAAAACTACCTTAGTCGAAGGTTTAAACTTGAAATCACTAGAACATAGTTTAGTTAATTCAAAACTTATTCACAAACAAAAGTTAATCCTTCTAACTTGACTTTTAAAATCAACTAAACACATGTTCTATATGTATATTATATGCTTACTTAATGATTTAAAACCGGGAAACACGATGAACACCGTAAAACCGGATATACGTCGTCGTAGTAACACCGCGGGCTGTTTTGGGTTAGTTAATTAAAAAATATGATAAACTTTGATTTAAAAGTTGTTCTTCAGGAAAAATGATTTTTCTTATGAACACAAAACTATATCCAAAAATCATGGTTAAACTCAAAGTAGAAGTATGTTTTCCAAAATGGTCATCTAGCAGTCGTTCTTTCGATTGAAATGACTACCTTTACAAAAACGACTTGTAACATGTATTTCCGACTATAAACTTATACTTTTTCTGTTTATATTCATAAACTTAAGTTCAATATGAAACGATAGCAACTTGAAACACTCAAAACGGATTTAAAACGAAGAAGTTATGGGTAAAACAAGATTGGATAATTTTTCTTGTTGTAGCTACGTGAAAATTGGTAACAAATCTATATTAATCATATCCTAGCTAACTTATATTATATTACATGTATTCTAATTTATTATGTAATCTTAGGATACCATAGACACGTATGCAACTGTTTTGACATATCATATCGACCCATGTGTATATATTATTTGGAACAACCATAGACACTCTATATGCAGTAATGTTGGAGTTAGCTATACAGGGTTGAGGTTGATTCCAAAAATATATATACTTTGAGTTGTGATCTAGCCTGAGACGTGTATACACTGGGTCGTGGATTGATTCAAGATAATATATATATATATCGATTTATTTCTGTACATCTAACTGTGGACAATTAGTAGTAGGTTACTAACGAGGACAGCTGACTTAATAAACTTAAAACATTAAAATGTATTAAAAATGTTGTAAATATATTTTGAACACATTTTGATATATATGTACATATTTGTTATAGGTTCGTGAATCGACCAGTGGCCAAGTCTTACTTCCCGACGAAGTAAAAATCTGTGAAAGTGAGTTATAGTCCTACTTTTAAAATCTACTATTTTTTGGGATGAGAATACATGCGATTTTATAAATGTTTTACAAAATAGACACAAGTAATCGAAAATACTTTCTATGTTGGATTATCGAACATAATATGCCCCTTTTTAGCTTGGTAGCCTAAGAGTTAGGGAAATGGCCCCTAATTGACGTGAATCCTAAAGATAGATCTATTTGGCCCAACAAGCCTCATTCGAGTTACGGATGATTTAGTACTTCGATTTATCATATCCGATGAGAGTCCCGGAATGATGGGGATATTCTATATGCATCTTGTTAAGGTCGGTTACCAGGTGTTCAACATATGAATGATTTTTATCTCTATGCAGTTTGCGAAATGCCTGATATGAGATGTGTTATAAAAATGAAATCTTGTGGTCTATTATTATGATTTGATAATATGTAGGTTAAACCTATAACTCACCAACAATTTTGTTGACGTTTTAAGCAAATTTATTCTCAGGTGATTATTAAGAGCTTCCGTTGTTGCATACTAAATTAAGGACAAGATTTGGAGTCCATGCTTGTATAATATTGTTTAAAAACTGCATTCGAAGACTTATGTTGATGTGTAATATTATTGTAAACCATTATGTAATGGTCGTGTGAAAAATGCTATATTTTAGATTATCATTATTTGATAATCGTCGTAATATTTTAAAGGTTATGGTTTGTTCTAAAATCGAATGCAGTCTTTGAAAAACGTCTCATATAGAGGTCAAAACCTCGCAACGAAATCAATTAATATGGAACGTTTATAATCAATATGAACGGGACATTTCAATCCGACTTACGGTTTAGGATTTATAGCCTTCCGAAAGTCACTACGCTCTTTTAACGTTGTGCTGAAATTTTTGACCTACTCGCACTTAAACCGTTGCCACGGTCAAACGAAGATGATTTTGGTTCTGAAAATTGGTCAGTGGTTAAAGGACTCACATACGGAGCCATAGCCACTGACTACGTGTCTTTTCAATTTATATAGAGGTCGTAGAGGCTGAACGAAGTCAGCCTTTGTTTCGATCTCTATTCTTGATTGAAAACTTACTTTACTTTTTACTTATGTTGTTGAATGATGATGATACTTAAGACCTAATTTACATAATTTTAAACCTTTGGGAACGATTTACTGACTTAGTAACTTTTGACTTAGGTTAAGGATCTTTCGGACCAACTACTTGCTTACTTATCTCGTACCGACTTTACTACTTTTCACTGTGAGTTATTGCATCCCTTTTTACTTTAACTATTTTGAGAACTGAGAATACATGCGCTTTTTACGTTTTACATACTAGGCACGAGTACTTAAACTTTATATATGTGTGGGTTATACAACGGCATAAACTTTCCCCTTAGCTCGGCAACCTTTAGTCATTGGTTTTTGAACCGGTGAACGCGAATCTTATATATGGATCCATTGGGTTTGACATCCCCACTCGAGCTAGTAGTGAAATGTCCCGTTCATATTGATTATAAACGTTCCATAATAATTGATTTCGTCACGAGGTTTTGACCTCTATATGAGACGTTTTTCAAAGACTGCATTCATTTTTAAAACAACCATAACCTTTATTTTATCGATAAAGGTTTAAAAAGCATTACGTAGATTATCAAATAATGATAATCTAAAATATACCGTTTACACATAACCATTACATAATGGTTTACAATAAGAATATATTACATCAAAAATAAGTTTCTTGAATGCAGTTTTTACATAATATCATACAAGCATGGACTCCAAATCTTGTCCTTATTTTAGTATGCAACAACGGAAGCTCTTAGAAATCACCTGAGAATAAACATGCTTAAAACGTCAACAAAAATGTTGGTGAGTTATAGGTTTAACCTATATATTATCAAATCATAATAATAGACCACAAGATTTCATATTTCAATACATCCCATACATAGAGATAAAAATCATTCATACGGTGAATACCTATATATTATCAAATCATAATAATAGACTGAACATACTTTTATTTTCTGTACATCCCATACAAGAAGCATATAGAATATCCCCATCATTCCGGGACACCCATCGGACATGATAAAATCGAAGTACTAAAGCATTCCAAATTCCAGAATGGGGCTTGTTGGGCCCGATAGATCTATCTTTAGGATTCGCGTTAATTTGGGGGTCTGTTCCCAAATTCTTAGGCTACTAAGCTAAAAAGGGGCATATTCGACTTCGATCATTCACCCATTTAAAGTAGTTTAATTTACTTGTGTCAATTTCGTAAAATATTTATAAAATTGCATGTATTCTCATCCCAAAATATTAGATTTTAAAAGTGGGACTATAACTCACTTTCACAGATTTTTTTACTTCGTCGGGAAGTAAGACTTGGCCACTGGTTGATTCACGAACCTATAACAAATATGTACATATATATCAAAGTATGTTAAAAATATATTTACAACATTTTTAATACATTTTAATGTTTTAAGTTTATTAAGTCAGTTGTCCTCGTTAGTAACCTACAACTAGTTGTCCATAGTTAGATGTACAGAAAATAAATTGATATATATTATCTTGACCCAATCCATGACCCAGTGTATCTCAGGCTAGATCACAACTCAAAGTATATATATTTTTGGAATCAACCTCAACCCTGTATAGCTAACTCCAACATTACTGCATATAGAGTGTCTATGGTTGTTCCAAATAATATATATAGATGGGTCGATATGATATGTCAAAACATTTGCATACATGTCTATGGTATCCCAAGATTACATAATATATTAGAATATATGTATTATACAATATAAGTTAGCTAGGATATGATTAATATAGATTTGTTACCAATTTTCACGTAGCTACAACAAGTAAAAATATCCAATCTTGTTTTACCCATAACTTCTTCGTTTTAAATCCGTTTTGAGTGAATCCAATTGCTATGGTTTCATATTGAACTTATGTTTATGAATATATGCAGAAAAATTATAAGTTTATAGTCGGAAATATAGGTTACAAGTTATTTTTGTAAAGGTAGTCATTTCAGTCGAAAGAACGACGTCTAGATGACCATTTTGGAAAACATACTTCCACTTTGAGTTTAACCATGATTTTTGGATATAGTTTCATGTTCTTAAGAAAAATAATTTTCCTAGAAGAACAACTTTTAAATCAAAGTTTATCATATTTTTTAATTAACTAACCCAAAACAGCCCGCGGTGTTACTACGACGGCGTATATCCGGTTTTACGGTATTTTTCGTGTTTTCAGGTTTTAAATCATTGAGTTAGCATATCATATAGATATAGAACATGTGTCTAGTTGATTTTAAAAGTCAAGTTAGAAGGATTAACTTTTGTTTGCGAACAAGTTTAGAATTAACTAAACTATATTCTAGTGATTACAAGTTTAAACCTTCGAATAAGGTAGTTTTATATATATGAATCAAATGATGTTATAAACATCATTACTACCTTAGTTTTTGTGGATAAACCTACTGGAAATGAGAAAAATAGATCTAGCTTCAAAGGATCCTTAGATGGCTTGAAAGTTCTTGAAGTAGAATCATGACACGAAAACAAGTTCAAGTAAGATTTCCACTCGAAATAAGATTGTTAAAGTTATAGAAATTGAATCAAAGTTTGAATATGAGTATTACCTTGTATTAGAAAGATATCTTATTGTAAATAAGAAAGATTTCTTGAGGTTGGATGATCACTCAAAGTGGATTTGCAAGATTGGAAGTAAGCTAGCAAACTTGGAAGTGTTGTTGGTGTGTTCTTGAGTAGTTGTTTTATAACTTGGTTTATGTATGGATTTATGAACTAGATTGAGCTAGATTTTGATGAAGATGATGAAGAAAACTTAGAACAAAGGAAGAACACTTGAGAGAGAGTAATTTGATTCAAGAAAATTTCAAAGTGAATGTGTTGGTGTGTATGCAAGTTCACGTGAATTAGGCCTTCAATATAGGCTCCATTAGTTTGTTGTTTTGTTAGATATTTCTTGCTAGAAGTTAAATGATGGTTCCCACATGTGTTAGGTGACTCACAAGGGCTACTAAGAGCTAATCATTTGAGTGTATATACCAATAGTAAATATATTTAGAAGCTGTGTCTTGTACGAGTACGAATACGGGTGTATACGAGTAAAATTGTTGATGAAAATGAATGAGGATGTAATTGTAAGCATTTTTGTTAATTAGAAGTACTTTGATAAGTGTCTTGAAGTCTTTCAAAAGTGTATGAACACTACATGTAAATACATTTTAACTGAGTCATTAAGTCATCGTTAGTCGTTACATGTAAGTGTTGTTTTGAAACTTTTAGGTTAACGATCATTTTAAATGTTGTTAACCCATCATTTATTATATCTAAAGAGATGTTAAATTATTACATATCATGATATTAAGATGTATTAATATATATTAATATGATATATATACATTCAAATGTCGTTACAACGATAATCGTTACATATATGTCTTGTTTCGAAACCCTTAAGTTAGTAGTCTTGTTTTTACATATGAAGTTCATTGTTAATATATTTAATGATATGTTTACTTATCATAATATCATGTTAACTATATATATATATATATATATATATATATATATATATATATATATATATATATATATATAGTTTTTACAAGTTTTAACGTTCATGAATCACCGGTCAACTTGGGTGGTCAATTGTCTATATAAAATCTATTTCACTTAATCATGTCTTAACAAGTTTGATTGCTTAACATGTTAGAAACACTTAATCATGTAAACATCAATTTCATTTAATATAAAAATAAACATGGAAAAGTTCGGGTCACTACAAGTAGCGCTAGCATTTAACGGGTGTTTAATACTTTGTAAACTTACGCACTCTCCAATTGTACTCTTAGGGGCTGATATTTACGTTAAGTTAGTTACCAAGTGCCCACGGTTGAGCATATACTTTTCATACTGTTTTGAAACACTGAAATCTCGTGGCCTACCTTACATTACTGTTACATTTAAACTATAGCTCACCAACCTTCGTGTTGACATTTTAAGCATGTTTTCTCATGTGCTTAGAGGTTTGATGCTACCGATGTAGTAGTCTTGCTGTGTAGACTCCCGCTGCTCTTGTTAAAGATGTCTTTGCATGAAACGTTTACCTTGCATTAACAAACTGTGTTACTTTTGAACAATGATTTGTAATGACCTTCGGGTCTCGTACTTATGTTAATTGCTTCTATTCATAGAAGCATACATTCGTTTGTAAAACTTTTGATGTTGGTTATGACGTCACCCTTTCTTACGAATGCAAACTTATTTTAAAACAGCATATAGTGTTTGACCTTGTAATGATCCTGTTGTTGATGATCCGTACATGTTAATTTTGTACAGGGCATCACATTTGGTATCAGAGCATTGGTTGTACGGAATTAGGTTGCATTAGTGAGTCTAGACTGGACCGAGAAGGATTCATTAATAGGACTAATCTATAACTTGCTAGTTCACTTATTTCTGCGGAACTTGCTGCATGCTGCTGCTTACTTTTACTGCTGTATGTCGTATAATGTTACTTGTTTTCACTACTGTATGCTACTTTCTGCTTTCGATTGCATGATACTTCTGTAGGGTTTGTTATTATTACCATGCTACTTACTGCTATAGATGATCTAGACTGTCGTAGTTACTTTGCCTAATACATGCTTGCTATATGACTTACTGACATGGAAAAAGTTATTTTTCCTTGTTCAGATGTCGAATATCCCGCCCATCATCATTGACTTGGAGAGCGACTCAGATTCATCTGCCGCCTCGCCAGCTACTGCTGCCGACTCACAGATCCTGTCATCGCTACCCTCCAGTGACTCTGGCGATTCATCCTCGGGGGACAGTAGATACGCACTGGACCTGATGATCATCTCTGACGGAGGCGAGGAACCAGAGGAGATTCCAACTCCACCTAGCTCAGGACTCCCGGAGCCACAGCACCATTCCGGTGGTGCTATAATTCTTGGGGGAAATGAGGACGGTCCTTTCCGTAATGAGCGAGGACATTGGGTCAGATGCCTTGCTGATGGACGTGTCGTGCCCCGGTCGAGCAGATCTACCCTCAGATGATTCAGACGACTCATCATCCGATGACTTCAGCGAGGAGGATTTCGATGAGGATTCCGATGAGGACCCTGAGGAGACACCCATGCAGCCGCCCTCTACCCCGCCGAAGAAGCGGTATCGTTTTGATGCTACTGTTATTCCAGGGGTTAACGGAGGTAGACCGTTCGTGGACGCACGCGGACAGTTGGTTAGGTTTACCACCCGTAAGCGGGTTGTGCCTTACCCTGCCGATCCATTCGTGCGTAAGGCTTCCCGTTACGCACTGTCTACTTCTGGTGTTGGACCGTCTGCACCACCAGCTCCACCAGCATCATCTGCACCACCAGCTCCACCTGTACCATCTGCACCGCCAGCTCCACCTGTACCATCTGCACCGCCTGCCCCACCAGCATCCCCCGTCATCGAGGAACTGATGAGGGAAGTGCATATCCTCCGTGCTCGGGTAACTGAGCTCAAGGACCAGGTGTCCCACATAATGGACATCCTTTACCCACCGTCACCATAGGGCTATTGTATTAGATTTCATTATATAATTTTGTTTGTAGTTTCATGTTTTACTCATGTATTGTAACCTTATGCGGATGTATGTCACTTTCTTATTAATGAATGGAACTTAGTGTTGTTTAATTTCTGTGCGGTGTTCTATTTACGTTACTGTATGATGATTTTGTGGTATCTATATCTAGTTGCATTACTTAATTAACATGCGATGTGTTGATTCCATGTTGGTTACCATATACCGTATTACTATTTATTGAATGCTAGATTTTGACTTAAGTCGAAATTTCTGTTTCGAAGATCAATGGCAAACGGAAGATCAACGCCCACAGCAGCACAGATTGAGGAGATGATAACTGAACAAATAGCCGCAGCAATTGCGAATGTCAGCCCCCAAGCTCCACATGTTAACCAGAACAATCATAACGGGTGCACCTATAAGGAATTTCAAAGCTGCAAGCCCCACAATTTTAGTGGTACTGAGGGGCCAGTTGGACTGACAAGATGGTTTGAGAAATTAGAAGCTGTGCTCCGTGTGAGCAACTGCTCAGAAATGAACAAAACTAAGTATGCCTCCTGTACACTATCGGACGGCACTTTAACCTGGTGGAACACACTTGCTCAGGCTAAGGGAATTGACGAGGCCTATGCTACACCGTGGGAGGAATTTAAGGGGGCTATGATCGAGGAGTACTGCCTCAGAACAGAGATTCAGAAAATGGAAGCTGAGTTTTGGGAGTTGAAGGTTGTGGGAACTGATCTTGACAGTTATAACCGAATGTAGCTGGAACTAGCTTTGATGTGTCCCACGATGGTTACCCCGGAATTTAAGCGAATGGAACGGTATTTGTGGGACTTCCCAAGTCCATCCAGGGAAATGTCGCCTCTTCGAAACCAGCTGATGTCCTGGAAGCTATGCGCATGGCACACACCCTGATGAACCAAATTACCAGCAAAGAACCAGAAAAGGCAATATCAAAATCGGGAGCTAGTAATGAGAAATGTAAGTAGGACAGCAACAAGGGAAGGGTCTTTGATCAAAACCCAGCTAAGAGGTATGAAAGTTTCAAGGGGAACAACGACGGGAGGAACCCCAACCCAAACCCTAGCTCAAACCCTAACTACAAGGGTAGTCTCCCACAGTGCAAGAGATGCTACAAGTATCATACCGGGTACTGCAACGTGGTCTACGAAAAGTGTAAGAGGAGTGGGCATATTGGCAAAGACTACAAGATAACCACCCCAACTGTGAAGACAAACCCTACTGGACCAAGGAAGTGCTATGAGTGTGGACAACAGGGCCACTTCAGAAATGAATGTCCCAACAAGAGAAAGGACGGCGGGCCAGCACGTGGAAGAGCTTTCAATGTAAACGCAAGGGATGCCCGTGAAAACCCTGACTTGGTTATAGGTATATTCACTATCAACAATCTGTTAGCTTCTGTCCTATTTGATACTGGTGCCGATAGGAGTTATGTATGTTGACACTTTTGCTCTAAGATAAATTGGTCATTAGTTCCTTTAAAGGAGAGTATTCTTGTTGAGGTAGCCAATGGAAAACTTGAGAAAGTTGACCAAATTAGCCTAGGAGGTATTATCAACATAGCTGGTGTGGATTTCGAGATTGACTTGATACCCATCAAAATGGGAAGTTTTGATGTGATTGTCGGTATGGACTAGTTAACCAAGGTAAGGGCCGACATTATCTGTGGAGATAAAGCTATTCGTATACCACATGGAGATGGTGAGCCACTGATTATTTACGGAGAGAGATGTAACTCAAAGCTGAACCTCATTAGTTGCATGAAAGCACAAAAGATCATGAAGAAAGGACGTCTTGTTGTTTTAGCACATGTGAAAACATTAGAAACCGAGGTGAAGAGCATGGATGATGTACGAATTGTGAACGAGTTTCCCGATGTCTTTCCAGAAGAATTGCATGGATTACCGCCAATGAGGGTAGTGGAGTTTCAGATCGATTTAGTGCCAGGAGCTGCACCTGTAGCTCGCGCACCTTATCGACTCACACCTTCGGAAATGCAAGAGTTACAGAGCCAACTACAAGAACTGCTAGACCGTGGATTTATCCAACCAAGTTCTTCGCCTTGGGGCGCTCCTGTTTTGTTTGTGAAGAAGAAGGACGGATCCTTTCGCATGTGTATCGACTACCGCGAACTCAACAAATTGACGATCAAGAATCGGTATCCCCTTCCCTGAATTGACGATCTTTTTGATCAGCTGTAAGGCTCAAGCGTTTACTCTAAGATTGATTTGCGATCCGGTTATCACAGGTTGAGGGTGAAGGAGAGTGATGTGATGAAAAGTGCGTTCAGAACCCGTTATGGTCATTATGAGTTTCTCGTGATGCCATTCGATTTAACCAACGCACCTGCCGTGTTTATGGATCTCATGAATTGTTTATGCAAGCCATACCTGCATAAGTTTGTTATCGTCTTCATAGATGATATCTTCATCTACTCCAAAAGCGAAGAAGAACATGAGCAAAATCTTCGACTAGTGCTTGAACTCTTGAGACAAGAGCAACTTTATGCCAAATTCTCCAAGTGCAAATTTTGGTTGAAGGAAGTCCAGTTTATGGGTCATATTGTGAGCGATCAAGGTATCAAAGTTGATCCCACAAAGATCGAAGCTATCAGCAAGTGGGAAACCCCCACTACTCCGACTCATATCCGCCAATTTTTAGGTCTCTCCGGTTACTACCGAAGATTTATTGAAGGTTTCTCTCTGATTGCGCGTCCTTTGACCGCGCTGACTCACAAAGGGAAGAAGTTCATTTAGGAAACCAAACACAAATCAGCATTTCAAACCTTGAAGCAGAAGTTAACCACCGCGCCTATCTTATCACTTCCTGAAGGCAGTGACGACTTCGTTGTGTATTGCGATGCCTCAAAAAATGGTTTTGGTTGCGTATTGATGCAAAGAACGAAGGTCATTGCTTATGCTTCTCGTCAACTGAAGATTCACGAGCGAAACTACACTACACATGATCTCGAACTTGGAGCCATTATTTTTGCGCTCAAATTATGGAGACACTATCTCTATGGAACTAAAAGTACTATCTTCACCGACCACAAAAGCCTCCAACAATATTCGATCAGAAACAACTAAACATGAGACAGCAACGATGGATCGAGACGCTGAACGACTATGATTGTGAACTTCGTTACCATCCTGGCAAGGCAAATGTTGTAGCCGACACTTTGAGCCGAAAGGAGAGGATGGTACCTCTTCGTGTCCGAGCCTTGAACATCACCATTAATTTGAACCTCAATAGCCAGATCCGATTAGCCCAAGATGAGGCTCTCAAAGAGGAGAATATTTCTCATGAACACATGAACATTCTCGTCTCTCGATTCGAGGTTAAGGAGACTGGACTCCGATACTTCATCGGAAGAATTTTGGTGCCTAGTTATGGGGATTTGTGAAGCCCCATTCTAGATGAAGCCCACAAGTCAAGATATTCAATTCATCCAGGAGTCGGTAAAATGTACCACGATCTCAAGGAACAGTATTGGTGGCCTAATCTTAAGAAGGATGTTGCAACTTATGTTGGGAAGTGTTTGACTTGCTCGAAGGTTAAGGCCGAACATCAAAGGCCATTTGGGTTACTTCAGTAACCATAAATCTCGCAATGGAAGTGGGAAAGGATATTGATGGACTTCATCACGAAACTACCAAAGACGGTAGGCGGATACGATACCATCTGGGTTATCGTTGACCGTCTTACCAATTCTGCACACTTCTTAGCCATGAAAGAAACGGACACGATGGAAAAACTCGCTCAACTATACATAGAGTAAATTGTATCTCGTCATGGTGTGCCCTTATTGATTATTTCATACCGAGATGCCCGTTTTGCTTCCAGATTTTGGCGTTCTTTGCAAGAAGCCTTGGGAACTCGTCTCGACATGAGTACTGCATATCACCCACAGACCGACGGACAAAGCGAACGCACGATTCAGACTTTGGAGGACATGTTGCATTCTTGTGTTATTGATTTCGGAAAGGCTTGGGAAAGGCATTAGCCGCTAGTCGAATTCTCTTACAACAACAGTTATCATTCGAGTATTAATGCCGCACCTTTCGAATCATTGTATGGCCGCAAATGTTGTTCTCCTATTTGTTGGGCCGAAGTAGGCAAAAATCAAATCACCGGACCTGAGTTAGTCCATGAAACAACCGAGAAGATTGTCCAAATTCAAGCGAGGCTCAAGACGGCCCGTGATCGCCAAAAGAGTTATGCCGACCTTAAACGTAAAGACTTCAAATTCAATGTGGGTGAGCATGTAATGTTGAAGGTCGCACCTTGGAAAGGTGTGATTCGTTTTGGAAAGCGCGAAAAGTTAAACCCGCGATACATTGGTCCTTTCGAAATCTTGGAGCATGTTGGACCCGTTGCTTACCGCCTAGATCTTCCGACTCAATTGAGCTCAGTTCATCCTACCTTCTACGTATTGAATTTGAAGAAGTATCTTGCTGAACCGAAACTTGTCATACCACTGGAAGAACTTACGATTGATGACAAACTCCACTTCATGGAAGAACCTGTTGAGATTATGGACCGTGAGGTTAAAACTTTGAAACGCAACAAGATTCCGATTGTCCGAGTCCAATGGAATGCCAAACGAGGACCCGAGTTTACCTAGGAATGAGAGGATCAAATGATGCAGAAGTATCCTCACATTTTCCCAACTCTTCCATATACCTCAGCATAAAATTTCGGGACGAAATTTTCTTTAACAGGTGGGTAATGTAATGACCCTGGATTTTCTAACTTATATTATTAATATTTATTATTAATACTTGCGTTGTACTAAATGTATTCTTATACATTTTACTTGTTACCGTAATTGACTTTCCATGTCCCGACTCGTCTTTTCGACACGTGCTTTTCATGAATAATATTTCGAATATTATTTACGTTCATAATTAATTATTATTAATTATTTCTAATTAACTAATGTAAGTAGTTAATTACTTGAGCTTGTTACTAATTGGTTACATACTTATACATGGGCCTTTATTATTGGACTTGGACTATCAAGGCCTACCCTACATTACTTAATGGACTTATTAGTGAGCCCATCATTATGCTTGTGATTTATTAAGGATAAACAAGGATTAATTAGTTTAGTGAGGAGACAAAGATGTTGGAAGCATGCATGACCACCTTTCCCATGTATTTGGCTTTATACTCTTCATAGCATACACCATCCTCCCACACTTGAAAGGTGAACGTTGACTACCCCTTTGAGCCTCCAAAACCGTCGGTCTAATTGGGTGGGGAGGGAGTTCATTTTTTCTTTTCTTTTTGTTACTTATATACTAGTATTACTTCATTTCACACACTCCATTCTTACACTACTTTCTTTTCTCCAAACTTTCTCTCTAAATTGTAAGTAATATATCTTTTTCTTTCTTCTTTTTTTCCTTTGAAAACCGCCACTAAGCATCATCATTCTTCTTGTTTATTGTTTGTTGTTAAAGATCAAGCTTCCTAGTTTGTATCTTCATGAATCTTGCTTCTTCCATCCTTTGTTTGATGAGAAGTCAAGAACAAGGATATAAACTTGTTAGCTTATGGTTCTACACTTGAAATATTATAAAGATCTAAAGTTCATAAGCTTTAAGATCTTACTTGTGTTCATGTTTTGTAAACTTAAGGTTTATTTTCTTAAGATCCATGTTTTGGCTTGAATCTTCTTAAGTATGAAACAAACATGAACTTGTTACATGTAACTTTAGTTGATTACTTTATTTTTTTTTTTTAAATTCATGATTGTATAATATTGGTCAAGTATTACTAGTTAAACTTGATCTCATTTTTCTTGAAACTAAAGTTTAAACTTTGTAAGTTCAAGAACATGGAAGTTTAACTTTCTAGTTATAACTTCATACACTTATGTTGGATCTAAGTTTCTATAGCTTATGGTCTTCTAATTTTGTCTAAAACAAAATCTTATAAGCTTATATACATTTTACAAAATAAAAATCTAAATTTCATAACTTATGGTTTTATTAAAGTAAAGATCCAAGTTCTATAACTTAGGGTTTAACTTAAGAACACTAGATCTAGACTTTCTAGTCTAGGATCTTCAAGATCTAATTAAGATCTAAGTTCTATAACTTAAGATCTTGTTTATTTAGTTTACATTCAAGTTTATAGCTTAATATTACTATTAGAACTCATGTATGTGTCGGATCTAAGATCTTGATGTAACTTTGGTTCATCAAACTTCTTACAACCCTTAAATGAGTTGTGCTATTTATCTTAGACATACACTAGTGTCATGATGGTCAAAACTTGGTAAAGATGATGCAAACACATCAACGAGTTGTATAACAACCCTCATTTTTCCATACTAAATATACTAAATTGCCTTTAGGGTTTCATTGTCTGATCCTGTGTATTGACATTAGGGTTGTTATCCAGATACATTAAATGCTTATTAATTAATGCTCGTAATTGAAGACCTTAAACCCTAACCCTAATTAATAATAATATAAACCCTATTATTATAAACTCTAACTCTAATCAAATTATTATGTATATATATAAATATAAGTAGCGCTGTAAATAATAAAAAGTTTCATTCTTATTAAACTTTTAAAACAATGAGGAAACAAATAAAATTAATTAAACTTATAGAACCAAAAATGATAAATTTATAATACTTATCAAGTAGTAATATATATATATATATATATATATATATATATATATATATATATATATATATATATATATATGCTGAAAAAATAATAATAATATATATATGTATAAAGAAAATCGGCCAAGGAGTAAAAAAAAGAAGAAAAGAAACTTGATCACTAAGCTAATCTTTGATCATAATCCTAATCCTAATCAACTTCAATTTCCTTGCATCCTAATCTAGTTCCAAGTCCTTGATCACCAAGTTATTTCCTAGAATCCTAATGTGATTACAACATATGCTAATCTCCAATAAAAAGACTCATTAGTTCTTGATTTTCTCATTCACAATTTGCATTAAAAAAATCACACATATACTTCTCCTTGTTCCTCATTTATTCGGCAGATTTTACAGCCCATCACCCTCCTTTGAGTCGACTAAAATAGCCCTCAACAGCCCTAATCTACCACCCATCACAGCCCATCATTCGCCACCTTCTGCAGTCCAAAACAGTTGCTAGTTTTCCTGCATCCTGTTGCCTTTTTCGAGCCACAACAGCCTGCTATATGCAGCGGTAAAACCTCCACCCATTGTTGTTCGATTTACACCACAAAAACGGCCACCCAAAACAGCCCACAACCACCGCCACATTGCTGTCTTTGTGCAGCTACAACCGCTACCCTTTGCTGCGTTTTTCTGCAGCCCGGACTGCCACCCGAACAGCAGCTTTTTGCTGCTATTTTTGACCCAAAACAGCAGCTATTCTTCTGTGATTTTTGACCCAAGTTACAGTCTTTTTCTGCTGTTGCAAACCACCACCAACACCTTCTTTTTTTGCTACTATTCGCCACTCGAGACAGCCTCAAAAGTTGCTGCGTTACTATTCCGTTCCTGCTGTTTCTGCGTGTCCAATCAGGCCCAAGACCCGCCAGTTTTGCATCAACGCTGCTGTTTCTTTCTGCCTGATGTCCGCTATTCAGACATCATCACCATTCACCTAGGTTCTTGGTTAACAAACTCACTTAAGGTATCCCTAAAACCTATAACTAATCATACTTTGTTTTGATAGTTATTGGTTATGAATATGATCAAGTATTGAGATTTTAATGAGATGAAGATGGTTAAAAGATTATGAACTTGAAGAAGTTAATAAACATAAAAGATTATGATTTATGAATGTTAGTAAGATTATGAATATGAATAAAGCTATGTTAAGTATAATGAATAAGATTATGAACATAAATGTAGTTTAGAGTTAATAAGATGAATAATTATTATGAGTGTGATCATGGATATAGTATATGAAGATAATAATTATAATAAGAAATTATGAATAAGGGTTAAAAGTTGATTAATAAGATTGTACATTAAAAGTATTAGGTTAGGTTATGTTAAAAGTTTATGATAAGTTAGATGATTAATGAATAGGTTGAAAGTATGATTAGTTATTATAATAAGATTAAGTATGTAAATAAGGTTTAGAAGGATAATGAAAGATTATGATCTTGATATATAAACTAGATAAGTAAATGGATAAAAAGTTATCGTTAATGATTGATAAGTTGTTAGGTTATTAAGATTAAGAATCATGATGGAACTAGTTAAAAAAAAGTTAAAGGGTATGAATATGAATAATTATCATTCATGGTTATGATATAGGTTAAGAGTTAAACTAGTGGTTTATGATCTTATGTACATGAATGAAGATTAGAAAATAATGATAATGATAGTAATATACGTCCATGCATGCATGCATGCATGCATACGTGTGTATGTACATGTGTATATTGTGAGTATATGCTTGTGTATATATGTATATATATACATACGTGTATATGTATGTGTACATATGTATGTATATGTATGTGTGTGTGTATGAATACAGGTGTATGTATGATATGTTAGTAAAATATAAAGGGTGAAGAAGTTATAAGCATATATATATGTACCACTTTTACATTAATGTATATATAACACTTACATATGTTATATATATATATATATATATATATATATATATATATATATATATATATATATATATATATATATATATATCACCTAGTTATGAAAATATATGTATGTGATAATGCTAAAAACGAACATATATTTCATAGCATTATCCCTCAAGAAAGACAAGCTTTTAGTTGCAATTGTTCTATTTACAAGTGATATTCGTTTAAATAATAAAAGGTGAAGACAAAAGATAGATTCGATGAATTGAAGACGCAAATAACCAAAAAGCTCAAAAGTACAAAGTACAATCAAAGTGGTTCAAATTATTGATGAGAAACGTCTCAAAATTACAAGAGTACAATACGCAAAACGCAAAGTACAAGATATTAAATAGTACGAAAGGATGTTCGAAAATCCGGAACCGGGACCAGAGTCAACTCTCAACGCTTGATGCAACGGACTAAAAATTACAAATCAACTATGCACATAAATATAATATAATATATAAATAATTCTTAAAATTATATATATATTATATTATATATATAAACCATCGGCAAATAAACAAATAAAAGCATGTGAGCTGTAAAAGAAGGCCATGCGATCGCATGGCCAGAAGGCACAAATGCCATGCGATCGCATGGCTGAAGATACCTGGCCACATCTATAAATTTCAGCATTTTCGGACGAATGTAACACATCTTTCTCTAATCTATCTCTCACTCTTACGATATATATATATATATATATATATATATATATATATATATATATATATATATATATATATATATATATATATAATTTTAATTTTAATTTAATAATAATAATAAGGGTATGTTAGCGAATGTTGTAAGGGTGTAAGTCGAAATTCTGTCCATGTAACGCTACGCTATTATGAATCATTGTAAGTTATGTTCAACCTTTTTAAATTAATGTCTCGTAGCTAAGTTATTATTATTCTTATTTAAATCGAAGTAATCATGATGTTTGGCTAAATATTAAAGACGGGGTAATTGGGATTTGTACCATAATTGGGGTTTGGACAAAAGAATGACACTTGTGGAAATTAGACTATGGGCTATTAATGGGCTTTATATTTGTTTAATTGAATGATAGTTCGTTAATTTAATATAAAGATTTACAATTGGATGTACCTATAAATAACCATATACACTCGATCGGCCACGATGGGCGGGATATTTATAAGTACTAATAATTGTTCATTTAACCGAACACGGGAATGGATTAATAGTTAATGGATTTATTAAAATAGGGGTGAATTACATACAAGGAAAATTGGTGTAATTATAGTTTAAGTCCCCAATTAGTTGGAATATTTGACTTCGGATATAAGAATAATTTGACGAGGACACTCGCACTTTATATTTATGATTGATGGGCTGTTATGGATGAAAACCAGATGGACATATAGAATAATCCAGGACAAAGGACAATTAACCCATGGTATTAAACTAAAATCAACACGTCAAACATCATGATTACGGAAGTTTAAATAAGCATAATTCCTTTATTTCATATTTCATCGCACTTTTATTTACTGTCATTTTATTTAATTGCACTTTTAATTATCGTACTTTTTAATTATCGCAATTTTATTTATTGTCATTTACTTTACGCTTTAAATTAAGTTATTTTTATTTTTAATATTTTACATTAGGTTTTAACTGCGACTAAAGTTTTAAAATCGACAAACCGGTCATTAAACGGTAAAAACCCCCTTTTATAATAATAATTCTACTTATATATATATTTATATAAATATAGTTTAAAAAATATAGCGTTAAACTTGGCTAGTTCCCTGTAGATGAACCGGACTTACTAAAAACTACACTATTGTAGGATTAGGTACACTGCCTATAAGTGTTGTAGCAAGGTTTAGTTATATCCACTCTATAAATAAATAAATAACTTGTGTAAAAATGTATCGTATTTAATAGTAATTCCTAGTAAAATATAAGCTATTTCGTATACACCTCTACACACATCAAGTATTTTTGGCACCGCTGTCGGGGACTGCTTAAACGCCGGAAGCGAAACGTATATAAAAAAAAGTTTTTTATTAAGTTTTAATTTCTTTTTGTAAAAATACGTTTTAAATATTAAAAATACAAAAATATAAAAAGAAAAAAAAAAGAAAATATATATATTTTTAAGAGTTTGTTAAATATATATATAAAATTATAAAGTTTCTTTATTTTTATTTTAGTTTTTAAAATATAAGTTTTTATTTATTTATATAAATATTTTATAAAAACAGAAAAATTATAAAATTAAAGATTTTCGAGCCTGGTACTGTAGCAGCCCATATTCTGGCCTGGAACCCTAACCCAAGCGACCGCATGAAAATATAACACAATATCCATGCGATCGTATGGCCTTGTCTGACACGCCATATTTGACCTAGTTCTGCATTAATTGCGGAGTATTAATTATTATTATTATTATTATAAACCCTAATTATGGTTAATCATTTAATTAATTAGTTTAGTTTTTAGTTTTAATTTGTAATTTATGTTTTAATTAGTTTTATTAATTATATAAATTAATATTTTTATAAAATAAATAATATAAAAATAATATTTTTATAAAAATTAGTAATTTTATCATATTTTTATGTCTCTTTTTATAAATTGTATATTTTTATTATTTAGTATGTAATTTGTATTTTTATCGCTCGTAACTAGTTTTAAGATATAGTATTTACCGTAGTTATTTTTATTTCTAGATTTTTAGACTTTGCCGTAAAATTCCTTAAGTGCTTTTTCTTTAGACTAAGATTTAAGTACTTTAGAATTTTGCGACGCCGTTTTATGATTTTAGTACTTTTTAAGTTATTGCCGTTTTGGATTTAGAATTCCTTTAAGCTTTAATACCATTTAGACGTAACTTTTAATATTTAGTTTTTAGAATTCTAAGTTTCGACGCTTTATTTTCTTATTTTTATTTTTCGACTGTTTGTTTTTCGACCATTTATTTTTCGACGTTTCAACCTTTTATTTTTCGACGCTTTCCGACGCGCTCTTTTTCTTTCTTATTTCTCGCCGCTCTAGTTTTTAGGACATATAATTTTCTATTTCTTCTCTAAAATTTCTTTAAATTTCGACGAAAAATTATTTTAAGCGGTTAAATTGATAGACATCCAAAATTTTCTGGTTCATAGTAATAGTTGGATTTGTTAGTGGCGAGTTGTGGGCTTCCGATTTAAAGGGTCCTGGCTACCTGCTGTATCTATTGGCTATTCGAAACATGGGCAAAATTAAAAAAGTCTATTAATTTGATAACTTATATAATTTTTATCTTTTATAACTAATAAGATATTCAGTGAATGCACCGAGCAAAACGTTCACCACCTTTTATACGTTCACCACCTGTAACCAGATCAAGACATCTAGCCAATATTGTCGCCGTTGATTTTTCTTTAGAATCGTCATCCAGTCGACCAAGTACTCAAATTGAAATTTCCGATAATCCATTTTTTGAACCCGACCTCACAATTGAGAATCTGGAGGATATTCAGGGACAATTCAGAGATCCTGAACCATTAATCTTTCCTCCAGAACCACCAATCATTCAAACAGATATTGTCGAGGAACAAACCATTAAATCAGAATCCTCTAGTGATTAAGATTTAACAAATTCAATCATGGAAAATCTGAAACCTTTAAGTATAGAAGACCGAATGAGAGCTAAACGCACTGGCCAAGGTCATGCAATTACTCAACCAGACATTAATGCTCCAGATTATGAAATCAAAGGACAAATCCTACACATGGTAACTAATCAATGCCAATTTAGTGGTGCGCCGAAGGAAGATCCAAACGAACATCTTATTACTTTTAATAGGATTCGTACTCTATTTAAAATCCGAGAAGTTGAGGATGAACAGATATATGTCATGTTATTTCCCTGGACTATAAAGGGAGAAGCCAAAGATTGGTTAGAATCGTTACCTAAAGGGGCAATTGATACATGGGATGTTTTAGTTGAAAAATTTCTTAAACAATTCTTTCCGACATCTAAAGCCGTGAGACTTCAAGGAGAAATTGTTACGTTCACACAAAAGCCAAATGAAACTCTATATGAGGCGTGGACAAGATTTGGAAAATTGATAAGAGGATGTCCGCAACATGGTTTAGACACTTATCAAATAGTACAAATATTCTACCAAGGATGCGACATCACTACAAGAAAAGACATCGATATAGCAGCTGGTGGTTCCATTATGAAGAAAACCGCAACTGAAGCTTACAAAATTATTGATAACACTGCTTCTCACTCTCATGAGTGGCATCAAGAAAAAGATATCGTTAGATCATCTAAAGCAGCTAGAGCCGATTCTAGCCATGACTTTGATTCCATATCTGCAAAGATAGATGTTGTCGAGAGACGAATGGAAAAGATGACTAAAGATATTCACTCAATACGAATTAGTTGTGAGCAGTGTGGAGGACCACATTTGACAAAAGATTGTCTCAATATTGAACAAACAATGGAACAAAGAGAGAATGCTTCATACATGAACCAAAGGCTTGGAAATAATTATCAGAATAATTATCAACCGCCAAGACCAATCTACAATCAAAATCAGAATTATAACCGAAATGTTCCATACAACAACCAACAAGGTCCTAGTAATCAGCAAGTATCCAATAATACTTACAATCAGCAAAGACCTATTTTTCAAAACAAACCACCACAAACCGATGATAAAAAGCAAAATTTAGAAGATATGATATCGAAGCTAGTTGAATCTCAAACGCAGTTTTTCACATCTCAGAAACAAACCAATGAACAAAATGCTCAAGCATTTAGAAATCAACAAGCATCTATTCAAATTTTGAAACAAGAAGTAAGTAACCTAGCAAGGTTGATAGGTGAAAAAAACCGAGAAGTCTACCTAGCGATACAAATGCTAACCCCCGGAATGAAATAGCTAAAGCCATTACCACAAGAAGTGGTATTACACTTAAACCACCTGAAATGCCTGTAATTTCTGATAACGCTATTCCTACTCCACAAGAACAACAACCTGAACAAAATAAGGAAACAAAACCAGTAGTTGAAAAGGTTAATGAAGATAACACAGTTAAGGCTAAACCTTATGTTAAACCATACCAACCACCACTTCCTTACCCGAGTAAAATGAGAAAAGAAAGTCTTGAAGCCGAGCAATCCAAATTCTTGGATATGTTTAAAAAAATAAATGTTAATCTTTCTTTCATTGATGTGATCTCAGGAATGCCTAGATATGCTAAATTTCTGAAAGATCTAATCACAAATAGAAAGAAAATGGAAGAACTCTCGGCTGTTACAATGAATGCTAATTGTTCTGCAGTGCTGTTGAATAAGATACCAGAAAAACTTTCAGATCCAGGAAGTTTCACGATTCCATGTTTTCTGGGTAGTCTTAGTTCAATAGAAGCATTGGCAGACTTAGGTGCTAGTATAAATCTAATGCCGTATTCACTATACGCTAAACTAGACCTTGAAGAATTGAAACTAACACGAATAAGCATACAACTAGCCGATCGATCAGTAAAATATCCTAGAGGGATAATGGAAAACATGCTAGTTAAAGTTGGTACTTTAGTATTTCCAGTAGATTTTGTTATTCGGGACATGGAAGAAGATTCTCGAGTTCCTCTTATATTAGGAAGACCATTCTTAAACACGGCTAAAGCAATAATAGACGTGTTCAGTAAGAAACTGACCCTAAGTATAGAGGACGAGAGTGTTACCTTTTCTGTTGATAGAGCCATGCAACAACCGCAATCTGCAGATGATACATGTTATTATATTCAAATTATAGATTCACATGCAGAATTGTTAGAAGAATTTCCAGAATTATAAGGAATAGGAGAATGTTCTTTAGGAAAAGGAACTGAACCAATTGATGAAGCTGAAATGTTAGCCACACTTATGGCTAATGATTATGAACCAACATTTGGAATACGCTTATTTACATGGTGAATCTGAATTACCTGTAATAATAACGTCTTCTCTTACTGAAAATGAAAAATCTCAACTCATTTATATGCTAAAAGCTCATAAACCAGCTATTGCATGGAAGATTCATAATATTAAAGGTATAAGTCCTTCGTATTGCACTCATAAAATCCTTATGGAAGAAGGTCATAAAACGTATGTGCAACGCCAACGAAGACTAAATCCTAATATGCAAGATGTTGTTTAGAAAGAAATTATTAAACTGCTAGATGCAGGTTTAATTTATCCAATCTCTGATAGTCCATGGGTAAGCCCAGTTCAATGTGTACCTAAGAAGGGTGGCAAGACTGTCATCACAAATGAAAAAAATGAGCTTATTCCTACTAGGACTGTAACAGGATGGCGTGTTTGTATTGATTATAGAAAATTAAATGACGCCACCAGAAAAGATCACTTTCCCTTACCTTTCATTGATCAAATGTTGGAAAGATTAGCCGGAAACAGTTACTATTATTTTCTTGATGGTTTTTCCGGATATTTTTAAATTCTAATAGCAACCGAGGACCAAGAGAAAACCACATTCACGTGCCCTTATGGTACTTTTGCTTACAAACGCATGCCATTTGGACTTTGCAACGCCCCTGCAACCTTTCAAAGGTGCATGATGGCGATTTTTCACGATATGATAGAAGAATGCATGGAAGTTTTCATGGATGACTTTTCAGTCTTCGGTGATACTTTTGAAACATGTCTAGTTAATCTTGAACGAATGCTAATTAGATGCGAACAATCAAATTTAGTTCTTAATTGGGAGAAATGCCATTTCATGGTTAAAGAAGGCATCGTTGTTGGTCATAAAATTTCAAAGGAAGGAATTGAAGTAGATAGAGCTAAAGTAGATGTAATTGTGAAACTTTCACATCCCACCAATGTTAGAGGAGTTAGGAGTTTTCTAGGGCATGTCGGTTTTTACCGACGTTTCATAAAAGATTTTTCTAAAATTGTCACTCCTATGAATAAACTCCTAGAAAAGGATGCTCCATTCATCTTTTCAGATGAATGCATCAAATCTTTTCATATTCTTAAATAAAAACTCACTAATGCGCCGATCATGATAACTCCAAATTGGAATCTACCGTTTAAACTTATGTGCGATGCAAGTGATTTTACAATGGGAGCCATTTTAGGACAAAGGATTGAAAAACGATTTCAACCTATTTATTACGCTAGTAAGACGTTACAAGGGGCACAAACAAACTACACAACTACTGAAAAATAACTCCTTGCTATTGTCTTTGCTTTTGACAAATTTCGTTCATATCTCGTTATAGCTAAAACGGTGGTCTATACCGACCATTCTACTCTTAGATATCTATTTTCAAAACAAGATGCCAAACCACGATTAATCCATTGGATCTTACTCTTACAAGAGTTCGATATTGAAATCCGAGACAAAAAGGGAGCAAAAAATCTCGCAGCTGATCATCTTTCTCGTCTTGAAAATCCCGAATTAGAAGTTCTAAATGAATCGGCCATACAAGACAACTTTCCTGATGAATATCTATTGAAAATAGATTATAATGAAATTCCATGGTTTGCAGACTATGCATACTATTTAGTATGTGGATTCCTTGAAAAAGGGTTGTCATACCAAAAACGAAAGAAATTCTTTAGTGATATAAAACACTATTTTTGGGAAGATCCACATTTGTTTAAAAGTTGTCCCGATAGAATAATACGCCGATGTGCATTCGGGGATGAAGCCAGTCAAATCTTAAACCATTGTCACACAGGACCAACAGGAGGGCATTATGGGCCTCAACTTACAGCAAGAAAAGTTTACGACGCTGGATTCTATTGGCCTACAATTTTCAAAGACGCACACCTTCTTTGCAAATCCTGTGATGCATGTCAAAGGGCCGGAAAAATAAGTCAACGTGATGAAATGCCACAAAATGTCATTCAAGTATGTGAAGTATTTGAAGTTTGGGGTATTGACTTTATGGGTCCATTTCCAAAGTCTCATAATAATCTCTACATTCTCGTTGCCATTGATTATGTATCTAAATGGGCGGAAGCACAAGCTCTCCCAACTAACGATGCACGAGTTGTAGTCAACTTTTTAAAACGTCTTTTTGCAAGGTTTGGAACACCGAAAGCTTTAATAAGTGATCGGGGTACTCATTTTTGTAATAATCAATTTGAGAAAGTTCTCAAAAGATATGGAGTAACTCATAAAATCTCAACTGCTTATCATCCACAAACAAGTGGACAAGTTGAAAATACCAATCGAGCTTTAAAACGTATTCTAGAGAAAATTGTAGGATCAAATCCGAAGGAATGGTCCATGAAATAGGAGTATGCACTCTGGGCTTTTAGAACATCCTACAAAACTCCAATTGGAACCACACCTTTAAAACTCGTTTATGGAAAAGCATGTCACCTTCCAGTAGAAATTGAACACAAAGCATTTTGGGCTTTGAAGACATGTAATCTTGATTTACATGAAGCCAGACGTCTAAGATTAAGTCAACTAAACGAATTAGAAAAATTAAGACATGAAGCATACGAAAATTCGTTAATCTATAAAGAAAGAACGAAGAAATGGTATGATAAAAGAATCAGAAGTTCAAAAGAATTTAAGGAAGGAGACAGAGTCCTTCTTTTCAATTCACGATTCCAGCTATTTCCTGGAAAATTGAAATCAAGATGGTCTGGACCATTCATAGTCAAAAGAGTTTTTCCATACGGAACAATAGAGTTGATAAATTCAAATGGGGTGGAATTTAAAGTTAATGGTCACAGAGTTAAACATTACATAGATAATCTAATGGAAGTTGAAGATGAAGTTAATCACAATTTCGACACCACAGCTAACTAAGTGTGGGAAGGTTCGAATCTTTTTAGGGTAATATGTATTTCTGTTAGAGTTAGATATTCTGTTTTCGTGTAGTTCTCGAGAATGGAATCCTAATGATCTTTCCCTAGCAGACCCTAAAGAACTAGTCTTCTCCCCCCATTCTGAATTTTTATTTTTTTTAGGTTTTACGAGATGAAGAATTCCTTTGATCTGAACCATGGTCTAATGCTACATGCTATGATTACTAAACGTAATAATGACACCCTTCCGAGTGAACTGGTATCATTCATAAGAGGCAAAATGGACGGAGTAAGAAAAGAACTCAGGAAAGATCATCATAAGATACATTTTGGTAAAGGAAAATCAAAATCCGCAACAAAAAGAAGAGCATGACACCTTGAAAGATGTCATAAATGCGGAAAATGGTCACACAAAGGTAAATGTTCAAATAATCAAACATATTCAAATACCGAATTTGTTACTCTATGCAGAGAAGGACCGTTCATATGTTTAGAAGAAAAGATATTGAAGAATCGAGGTTGCGCTTACGTAGTTATGGAAAATCAAATCACACGACTCTCCTATGAGTCAGCTAAAGCAGGTCTCTAAGAATTCTTCCTCATAGGTAAGTATGCACAGTTTTTATTTTTAATTTTATTGCTTTTAACTTTTTAATAATAAACGCTGAATCGTTCGCTATAAAGTATTAAATTGGTATTCAATAAAAGTAGATATGCATAACTGAAATTATTGATATCATACAAAAATTTATTACATCACTGCGAAATTTACCGTTTATTCTTAAGGTATAAATATCTTTAATCAATCAACCCATAATATTTCAAAAATTCGTCAGGAGTAAAACTAGGTTATGGAACCGAAATTACTTTACCGAAAAGAGGGGCGTATATTTTTGATAATATTTGATTGATTAAAGTGGGATAAAAGACTAAAAAGATTTTTAATTTTATTTTTTTACCATGTTTTTAAAATTAATATATAAATATTAAATTAATATTGTAAACTTTTTAAAATCAATATATTTAAGTTTGTAAATATTTGAAAAAATAATATTTTTAATATAAGTTTGTATGTATAAAAATGATATTTATATGAATTTTTAATTTTATGGATTTTAAATTTAAGTTTGGTGTGAATTTAAAAACAAAAATTTACTTTATTTCACTAAGTTAAAAATATGATTTTTAAAATTCGTCTTGAGTTGAAAACTATGTCATTGAAGTGAAATTGCTTTACCCAAGGGAATGACGAGAAATTTTATTATCATTATTTTTAATCTTATTGAATTAAAGTATGCCAAAAACATTAAAAAAACCCAAAAATCTTTGCTTTTAAAACAACGCTTTGAAATGACAAATTTTTAAAATTTTGTTGAGAGACGGACTAGGACATCGTTCCGAAATGCCTTCGTCCTAAATAACAAGGAAAACAAAATTTTAAATTTATTTAATTTTAGTTTTATAAGTATAAGGTTTAAAAATAAAAATAAAAATAAAAATAAAAACCCTGCACCCCATGCGATCGCATGGGGTTTGCACTTGGAATCCATGCAGTCACATGGAGACCAAATGCTGGTCAGGTATCAAAAGTCCAGCGACTGGTTCTGCTGCTTCACAATACCACACACATATACGCATATACTCTCAAAAATCACCCAAAAATTCTCATTTTTTCACCAAATTACTCCAAATTTCTCACAAAACTTCGCTACAATCATGCCTAGGTTCGGATTTTTTAGCAAGAAGGTAAAAATTACACTCCTAAACTCTTAAATTTCTTAGTTTTTGTGATAATTACCAATAATTTACCTAATTTAATTTTGTTAAATTCTAGTGTAATTAGAGTTAAATTGTTAGTATATTATGCATGTATAACCTAGATTGATGCTATTTAACATGATTTGAAGCCAAAAACTTCAAAATTTTTAGAAATCTAGGGTTTGTGTTCTTAAGCAATTTGGAGCTTTTTGATATAAACAGGTTATGACCGATTTTTGTCATGAATTATTGCTAAATTAAGTAGTGTAACATATTTAGGTAGCTAAATGATCAAAACTTTGATCATAAACATGATTTTTGAGAATTAAAGTAGACTTTTTAGGTCTAAAATTCATGAACTTAATTAAATTGATGTAAATGCCATTTGAAACTTGTTTAATTGCTAGTAATGGTTATTTTAACATGTTATTTGAGTTGAATGCTTATGAACTTTGTAAACATTTTCATATATGCTTATTTGAAAAAGTGTAGAATTGTAAAAATTGTGAAAAATGTGTATAAGTTTAATTTTGATTGAACATGTTATTATAATTGTTTCAAGTTGTTATTTTGCTAACACTAATGCATATTTGGATGCACAAATTTTGTGTTTAATGGGTTTTGCAGAAAAATACCGATACTGATGGTGCATCATCATCATCTAGGCAACCTGCTCCAGAACGTGAACCAGAAATGCAATATGTGCCACAATATGAACCAGAACCTGAACAGGAGCAACAACAGGAACAACAACAACCTGATAAACACGTACCATATTATGATCCGCAACAAGAATATGTTAATGCCTACGTAATTTTTCCGATTCATTCCATAATAGCACACCCAACGATTCATGAAGAACAGTTGCATCCTAATTTGAGATTTGATCGAAGTTGGAGAGATTACCAGACGTATCAAAGTAACAAATTCAAACTGGTAACGAAAAATGTAGAAGTACCGAGGGTAATCGATTGGGAGCCTTTGGAAAGGGTCCAACTAGTTAACTCAGTTAGACAGCATCTGATCCAAAGGTATGGCAGCTCTTCTTTTCCCGATTGGGAACGTTTATTCACCATTCGTAGGCCTGTATACAAAGAGTGGTGCGTTGAGCTTATGAGTACTATTTCACTTAATGCGGATGTAGTTAGGTTAGATGATAGAAGTTTTCTTTAATTTTTACTTAGCCGTAGGATGTACAGGATGTCCATGCTGGACATGGCCAGGGCTTTATAGATTTATACTCCTGGTGAATTTCTACTACCCGATTGTACAAATTTGATTTATCATGGGGATCGGGTAGATAGGAATTTTGACGCGGACACCGTCTGGAGGCGTATGTCAGATTATAATGTTTTTACGCATGGAGGAAGACACTCCTAATTAGATATTAACAAAGCAGAGCTTCGTATTATACATAGATTTTTAGCTAATTCGATTACACAAAGAGGTAAAAACAAGGAGAAGATGACCTTACACGATTTATTTTACCTTAAGTGTATTCGAAACACTAGAAGCTTTGTTAATATCCCCTACTGTGTCGGTTTTTATCTGTCCAAAATGGTGGCAGGAATACAGGACGGGGGAGTAATAGGAGGAGGTATTTTTGTTACTCTCATTAGAGAGTATTTTTGGTGTAGATAGGGATCAAGGGGGTCCACTGATGGTGTGTAGGGAACAGGTGGATACTTTAGGATTGAAGGTCTATCAGGATGCTAAGGTATTAAAGAGCAGACGCAATCAGGCAGTACCATATGATGGTCGTCATCCACAGGTAGAGAGAGGTTCAGATGAGGAAATGGAGGAAGCAGATGACATTAGGGATGTCATTAAGGAGGCTAT
Source organism: Rutidosis leptorrhynchoides (assembly GCF_046630445.1). NCBI lineage: Eukaryota > Viridiplantae > Streptophyta > Magnoliopsida > Asterales > Asteraceae > Rutidosis > Rutidosis leptorrhynchoides. The sequence goes on from NC_092342.1 coordinate 147,356,672, forward strand.
GACTGACGTCTACCAGCGTATAGATGAGGTAGAAATGACAAACGAGGCTAGACATAGTCAGTTCGAGCAGTGGCACGCCCAGGATGTGTACGAGCATTCTAGGCAACGACAACATGATAGATGGCACTATCATCAGCATCAGATCATGAGCCAGCTATCACCTCAGGTACCAAATAACTACGTACCGACCCGACCTGCTTACTATCCTCCATACCAGCCCGATATGCGACCACCATTTACTCTCTACGACGATAACCAGGCCTATCAGTACACCTATAACCAACCGTGGAACCCACCCGACGACATGAACTGGAACCCCTATCCAGATTGATATAGTTCTGTTGGTGATTTTTATATTTTTTTTATTTTTTTTATTTATTTATGTTTAAACATATAATATTGTGATACTTTTATGTAAGTTTTAACATTTTTATTATTTTGTACTAATATTTCATATTTGATTTGAAAGTGGGATGTTAAGTCCCATTTCAAATTACCATGCATGTTATTATTTGTATGTATGTATATTGTCAATTGTACACAATAGGGTAAAACAGCGCATTTTCAAAGACTGGCATTAAGTTCAGCAAAAGCTACTAATTTTGACGACAAAAACGAAAAACAAATGTGATGTAACAACAAGACGGAATGAACAAATGATGTGCACCATTTATCATTCAACAAAAAAACGCCAATATGTTTCGAAACTTTGGTAAAATTTAATCATTTTTATACGCTAATCACCCTCAATAATTTAAATTGTACTGATTTCTTGCAAACGAGGGCATTGCAAGATCTTAAGTGTGGGAAGGGGTTAAATTCTTTCGGATTTTTAAAATTTTAAACTTAAACACTTGGTTACCATTAAAAATACTAGTAACGCAGTAGTTGTATTAGAATCTAGTGCTCTCTAATAATAAAGAACAGCCCTAGTCTTATATACTGACTACCCAATTCTAGTAAAATTTTTCAAAATTTTCAAATAAATGAATTCAAAATCATGTTTATACATATTTATGAACGATAAAACTAGGTGTTAACACCGAAATTATTGTTACCTCGTAAAGGACATAAATTGAGAAACAACCCAAAATGTTAGAATTCATTTAAAATGGAATAGATGACAATAAAAAGGCAAAGAAAGGAAAATAAAAGCCAAGTGTGGGAAAAATTTACCAAGTTATTTAGAACATATGTCACATATTTTTGTACAAATAATTGAAGATACTTTTGTTTTGGACAAAATTAACTGTTTTACCCGATAAATTGTAATATATTTGAAAGAAAGATGGATCTACACGATGAATCAATTCCATCATTAAAAGGAAGTAAAATCTTTCGAAAAAGAAACGCGCTTCTTGATTTAGGTCATGAAGTTATCGTCCAGACCAGTTGTAGAGTCTACGAAAAACCTTGAAAAGTTTTCTCGAAAATTAGCTGGAAATCCACGGACCTCAGCATCAAACAGGGTCGCCAAGTGGTCAGACTTATCCTAACCATGAGAGGATCTGTCTCGTACAATGGGGGGCACCATGCAAATTAGCTTATAAGACTAATGAATCAGATCCCCAGAAAGGATAATCTCCTTAAAGATCAAAAATCAGCTTTTAAGACTGATATTACTCAATCCTTGAGATTGACTTTTAAAGATTGAGAATTACAAACTCATGGAATTCGATGATATCTAAACTCGAGCTTGAACGAGAAAATATTTTGATCAAATTACAAACCGATCTGTTTTCTGAAAACCCATTTTTAATGCGTTCATTACCATTGAACGTAAAATCCTAGGAATTCACCTGAAATTCATTAGGTCACCTAAACCAAATCGGGTGTCAACTAAAAGAACGGTAGTTGCATAGCAAGGTCAAAGACAGGACCTTGTGCTAGATCGAAAAACCATAGGGTGAGCTTTACTATTGCTCCTACAAAGAATAGTAATTGCATCCGACACGATATAGACCATAATCAAAAACATGTCACGGGCAGTATTCTAAATTTCCTTATTTCTCCCCGAGATCTCTCTGAGATCTCGTTTTTGGAATTCCACCGAGACGAGATGTCCATCTCCCGAGATTTTTCGTTTGACGGGGTCAAACTTGGTCTAAGCCACAATTTCTCGGATTTTATTTCTTATTTATCTAATTTTCTTCTAAAATCTCGTAATTTATATGATTTTCTCGCTCATTTCTGGAATTTTCTTGCAAAATCTCGTAATTTATATGATTTTCTCGCTCATTTCTGGGATTTTCTTGCAAAATCTCGTAAAAACGTACATGAATATACATATATTTACTTATACATATATATTTTTATTAAAAAAACTATAAAGTCAATGTAAGTCAACGCTCGAGATCTCCCCGAGATTATTCCGAGATGCCGAGATCCCCTCAAAAATGTCCAAACGAGATCTCCCCGAGATCCGAGTTCTCCAACCTTGGTCACGGGACATTGCCTTAACAGTTGCTTGTTCAACGCTTTCCTTTACAACCAGACGGTAGTTTACCGAAAGGTAATATACGGAGCAAGTATACTGGACGTGTTGCTTTCCTAATATAAGGTTAGCAAGTGGGTGACACAAAACCGCAAGTTTTAAGCTAAAATTTTCAAATCTGAAACCCACCAAACCCACAAAAACAATTTGCAAACACCGGTGAAGGGTTATTCCGGAAAACTTATCTAGGGTAAAAGCTAGATTGAATTTTCAAAAAGATCAAATGTTTTCATAAAGATCCAATTTCCTAAAGGATCTAAATTTTCATAGTCATGTGGGACTGTAAACCACAGTGTTACTACCATTGTTCATAACGCCAAATTAAAATCACTGATGTACAAAGTGTGAAGAATAAAGAAGTGATTCTAGTATTTTTATTTCAAGACTATATTGCTTGAGAACAAGCAACGCTCAAGTATGGTAATATTTGATAATGCTAAAGAAAGACAAGCTTTTAGTTGCAATTGTTCTATTTACAAGTGATATTCGTTTAAATAATAAAAGGTGAAGACAAAAGACAGATTCGACGAATTGAAGATGCAAATGACCAAAAAGCTCAAAAGTACAAAGTACAATCAAAGTGGTTCAAATTATTGATGAGAAACTCTCAAAATTACAAGAGTACAATACGCAAAACGCAAAGTACAAGATATTAAATAGTACGAAAGGACGTTCGAAAATCCGGAACCGGGACCATAGTCAACTCTCAACGCTCGACGTAACGGACTAAAAATTACAAGTCAACTATGCACATAAATATAATATAATATATAAATAATTCTTAAAATTATATATATATATATATATATATATTATATTATATATATAAACCATCGGCAAATAAACAAACAAAATCATGTGTGCTGTAAAAGAAGGCCATGCGATCGCATGGCAGCAGATACCTGGCCACATCTATAAATTTCAGCATTTTCGGACGAATGTAACACATCTTTCTCTAATCTATCTCTCACTCTTACGATATACATATATATATATATATATATTTATATAAATATAGTTTAAAAAATATAGCGTTAAACTTGGCTAGTTCCCTGTGGATGAACCGGACTTACTAAAAGCTACACTACTGTATGATTAGGTACACTGCCTATAAGTGTTGTAGCAAGGTTTAGGTATATCCACTCTATAAATAAATAAATAACTTGTGTAAAAATGTATCGTATTTAATAGTATTTCCTCGTAAAATATAAGCTATTTTGTATACACATCTACGCACATCAGTATGAAAATAAATAAAGAATATATGTATATATATATATATATATATATATATATATATATATATATATATATATATATATATATATATATATATATATATATATATATATATATATATATATATATATAATGTATAATGAGAAGATTAAATAATAGTTGATTAATTAGATAATAATAATATTAATATAACTTATACACTTAACTATATAGTAACACTTAATTACACTAAGTATATTATCACTTAGATAAATATAAATAACAAGTACATTAATAACTTGTTATGTGTATACACCTAACGTGAAGGTTATAATTAAAGATAGCGTACAAAGACTACAAACATCACCGCTACTTGTGGCCTAGGGTGATCCTTGGTACCATTATGGGACGCTTGTAGATCTTGAATGCCAAGACTTAGATTCTGGTCAAGAAATCCTGGGCCGCTCGGTAACAATAGATCATTCGAGTGACTTGCATGGTAGCAACGAAGTTTGGGCGAGATTGTACAACATCTTTGTTAAAGATTATAACCCGAACATTTATAAATTAGAAGCTTACTATAAGTGGAAACTTTCCATAAATAGTAAGTTTCCAAATATAGAAACTCTTGAGAAATAGTAACTTTTCTCGAAAAATGGTCACTGTTAATATAGTTTACTATATTAATAAACAATATTTATGTCTATTAGACATTAACTAATTAAAGGTTACATCTCTAGGTTGAGATCTCAGATTACATACTCCGTACATACAACTTGCGTGGAATTTCTTACTTACTACTAAGGTGAACTTCATAGCCCCGCTTTTTACTATTTCTTAACTGTTTTATAACTTTGGGGTGAGACACATGCTTGCTTTTAAACTGTTTTACGCTTAGACACGAGTACATGAAAACTTTATTTTGATTAGTTCAAACTATGCTAACATGCTTTGATTCATGCTAAATCCCTACCATGATATCGTTAGTTGCTGGAATTTTGGCAAGCTTAGTTATTGTGGTAGCGCTATTGAGAGTGACGTCTCTATCCGGATGACCGCTGGTCAATGGATACATAATAATGATTCAACGACACGAACGTGATGTGTTTAGGGTAACTTATGGTTAGTTTCGATATCATATACCTCAGCACTACTACCGAACCGATTAAACTTTATAACTAAATCTTTTGGTCTAAAGCTATATATTATAAACCTATGTTGTTCACTCAACCATTTTGGTTGACACTTTAAGCATGTTTTGTCGTAGGTGAAGATTGCTAAAGATTATTTACTATTTGGACTTTGCTGCTTTTGGAGTCCGCATTTATACATTTATACTATTGCATTAAAACATTTAAGTTACAATTGTAGTGATTTAATACTTTCCGCTGCTTTAATACATTGGTTATCAATTAAAACGTCTCATATAGAGTCGTTCTCATTTATACATACTTGTGTTGTGATATTGTGAAGTCATATTTCCCCGGCCCTATTTGGGGGTATGACAGATTGGTATCAGAGCCAGGTTTGTTATAGAGAACCAGGATTGCATTTTATGTGTGCCTTATGTGTTAACTAGGGTGCCTTAGCAATCTTTAGGACTATAACCTTTCCTGTCTTAGTTTTAAGCGCTTTTCCTTTGATCTTTATACTGCTATTTCATCTTACTTTTTGTTTTTACCTCTGTTGATATTCTGTATCCTTTCCTAAGGATATCAAGCCAAAACCTTATCATCTTGCCTGATCCCAACTCTAAAGGATCGGTTAGTATGTGATTGTTATCATGTCCATACAAATCTTTATGACCTGACTCCGCTATTGTGATTTAAAGTATTCTTTTACTCACACGAATTATTTTTATCAGACCACCTCGGTTAGTGAAACCGAGGGATGTCACTCATGAATTCTGAAATGCTCGACATTTCAACGTCAAAGTTTGATCACGTATCATGACCTTATGGTGTGATATTGAAATGGAAATATCAATTAGTGAAATATAATGACGTCCGGCCAACGTGATTATATTACGGTAATTCATATAGAAATTCCAATATCATGACATATGGAATAGAAAGTGAATCAAAGAAAAATTTCCAAGCCATTCATTCAAAAATCTCAATGTTATTACATGAAGGGTAATTATGATCTGATTTATAGATATACGAAGAGATCATTACGATCAAACTATCTATCTCATACCCATGAGTAGATTAACAAATTCTCCTATGCCATAAAAGTTGTAAAGCTTTGCATTCTTTCCTTCTTAAACAACTTATCTCTTTGACGCTTAATTATCACATCCCCGCTGGAGGGAAGGATACATGTTCTTAAGTGATATATATATATATATATATATATATATATATATATATATATATATATATATATATATATATATATATATGTATATATACATATATATGTATATATATATATGTGTGTATATATATATATATATATATATATTCAATTATACATATATATATATATATATATATATATGTATATATATATATATATATATATATATATATATATATATATATATATGTATATATATATATGTATATATATATGTATATATATATATGTATATATATATATGTGTATATATATATATGTGTGTATATATATATATATATGTGTGTATATATATATATGTGTATATATATATATGTATGTGTGTATATATATGTGTATATATATATATGTGTATATATATATATGTGTATATATATATATGTATATATGTGTATATATATATATATATATATATATATATATATATATATATACCCCCCCCCCCGAAACTTCTTCGAAGCATGCCTCCTGTTATCTACAATTACGCTCCTAGTGTAGATTTTCATAAACCCATTAGGAAACCCGTCTAAGATAAGCGACAACCACTCGCAAGATTTTCATTTAAATATTCAAATGAAGATATTATAAACACCACATTCACTATCACTGAAATGTCCCATTCATATTGATTATAAATGTTCCATATTAATTGATTTCGTCGCGAGGTTTTGACCTCTATATGAGACGTTTTTCAAAGACTGCATTCATTTTTAAAACAACCATAACCTTTATTTTATCTATAAAGGTTTAAAATCATTACGTATATTATCAAATAATGATAATCTAAAATATACCGTTTACACACGACCATTACATAATGGTTTACAATAAGAATATATTACATCAAAAATAAGTTTCTTGAATGCAGTTTTTACATAATATCATACAAGCATGGACTCCAAATCTTGTCCTTATTTTAGTATGCAACAGCGGAAGCTCTTAATAATCACCTGAGAATAAACATGCTTAAAACGTCAACAAAAATGTGGGTGAGTTATAGGTTTAACCTATATATTATCAAATCATAATAATAGACCACAAGATTTCATATTACAATATACATCGCATACATAGAGATAAAAATCATTCATATGGTGAACACTTGGTAACCGACATTAACAAGATACATATAAGAATATCCCCAATCATTCCGGGAAATCCTTCAGACATGATAAAAACAACATCGAAGTACTAAAGCATCCGGTACTTTGGATGGGGTTCGTTAGGCCCAATAGATCTATCTTTAGGATTCGCGTCAATTAGTAGATCGGTTTACTAATTCTTAGGTTACCAAGCAAAAAGGGGCATATTCGGCTTCAATCATTCACCCATATAATGTAGTTTCATTTACTTGTGTCTATTTCGTAAAACATTTATAAAACTGCATGTATTCTCATCCCAAAATATTAGATTTTAAAAGTGGGACTATAACTCACTTTCACAGATTTTTACTTCGTCGGGAAGTAAGACTTAGCCACTGGTCGATTCACGAACCTATAACAAATATGTACATATATATATCAAAGTATGTTCAAATATATTTACAACATTTTTAATACGTTTTAATGTTTTAAGTTTATTAAGTCAGCTGTCCTCGTTAGTAACCTACAACTAGTTGTCCATAATTAGTTGTACAGAAATAAATCGATATATATATTATCTTGAATCAATCCACGACCCAGTGTATACACATCTCAGGCTAGATCATAACTCAAAGTATATATATTTTTGGAATCAACCTCAACCCTGTATAGCTAACTCCAACATTACTGCATATAGAGTGTCTATGGTTGTTCCAAATAATATATATACATGGGTCGATATGATTTGTCAAAACATTTGCATACGTGTCTATGGTATCCTAAGATTACATAATATATTAGAATACATGTATAATATAATATAAGTTAGCTAGGATATAATTTGTATAGAATTGTTACAATATTTCCCGTAGCTACAACAATCAAAAAATATCCAATCTTGTTTTACCCATAACTTCTTCATTTTAAATCCGTTTTGAGTGAATTAAATTGCTATTATTTCATATTGAACTCTATTTTATGAATATAAACAGAAAAAGTATAGGTTTATAGTCAGAAGTATAAGTTACAAGTCATTTTTGTAAGAGGTAGTCATTTCAGTCGAAAGAATGACGTCTTGATGACCATTTTGAAAAACATACTTCCACTTTGAGTTTAACCATGAATTTTGGATATAGTTTCATGTTCATAAGAAAAATCATTTTCCCAGAAGAACAACTTTTAAATCAAAGTTTATCTTAGTTTTTAATTATCAAACCAAAAACAGCCAGCGATGTTACTATGACGGCGTATGTCCGGTTTTACGGTGTTTTTCGTGTTTCTAGGTTTTAAATCATTAAGTTAGCATATCATATAGATATAGGAAATGTGTTTAGTTGATTTTAAAATTCAAGTTAGAAGTATTAACTTTTGTTTGCGAACAAGTTTAGAATTAACTAAACTATGTTCTAGTGATTTCAAGTTTAAACCTTCGAATAAGATAGCTTTATATATATGAATTGAATGATGTTATGAACATCATTACTACCTAAAATTTTGTGGATAAACCTACTGGAAAAGAGACAAATAGATCTAGCTTCAAAGGATCCTTGGATGGCTTGAAAGTTCTTGAAGCAGAATCATGAAACGAAAACAAGTTCAAGTAAGATCATCACTCGAAATAAGATTGTTATAGTTATAGAAATTGAACCAAAGTTTGAATATGTGTATTACCTTGTAATAGAAAGATATCTTACTGTAAATAAGAAAGATTTCTTGAGGTTAGATGATCACTTTACAAGATTGGAAGTAAGCTAGTAAACTTGGAAGTATTCTTGATTTTATGAAACTAGAACTTATAGAATTTATGAAGAACACTTAGAACTTGAAGATAGAACTTGAGAGAGATCAATTAGATGAAGAAAATTGAAGAATGAAAGTGTTTGTAGGTATTTTTGGTCATTGGTATATGGATTAGATATAAAGGATGTGTAATTTTGTTTACATGTAAATAAGTCATGAATGATTACTAATATTTTTGTAATTTTATGAGATATTTCATGCTAGTTGCCAAATGATGGTTTCTACATGTGTTAGGTAACTCACATGGGCTGCTAAGAGCTGATCATTGGAGTGTATATACCAATAGTACATACATCTAAAAGCTGTGTATTGTACGAGTACGAATACGGGTGCATACGAGTAGAATTGTTGATGAAACTGAACGAGGATGTAATTGTAAGCATTTTTGTTAAGTAGAAGTATTTTGATAAGTGTCTTGAAGTCTTTCAAAAGTGTATGAATACATATTAAAACACTACATGTATATACATTTTAACTGAGTCGTTAAGTCATCGTTAGTCGTTACATGTAAATGTTGTTTTGAAACCTTTAGGTTAACGATCTTGTTAAATGTTGTTAACCCATAGCTTATTATATCTAAAGAGATGTTAAATTATTACATTATCATTATATTATGATATATTAATATATCTTAGTATGATATATATATATAGTTAAATGTTGTTACAACGATAATCGTTACATATATGTCTCATTTCGAAATCATTAAGTTAGTATTCTTGTTTTTACATATGTAGTTCATTGTTAATACACTTAATGACATGTTTACTTATCATTTATCATGATTAAACATAGTGTATCAATATCTTAATATGATTCATATGTATTTAGTAAAATGTTGTTATAACGATAATCGTTATATATATCGTTTCGAGTTTCTTAATTCAATAAACTCAATTTTATTTATATAACTCATTGTTAAAATACCTAATGAGATACTTACTTATCATAATATCATGTTAACTATATATATATATATATATATATATATATATATATATATATATATATATATATATATATATATATATATATATATCTCCATATATATGTCATCATCTAGTTTTTACAAGTTTTAACGTTCGTGACTCACCGGTCAACTTGGGTGGTCAATTGTCTATATAAAACCTATTTCAATTAATCAAGTCTTAACAAGTTTGATTGCTTAACATGTTAGAAACATTTAATCATGTAAATAAAAATTTCATTTAATATAATAAACATGGAAAAGTTCGGGTCACTACAGTACCTACCCGTTAAATAAATTTTCCGGAAATTTTAAGTAGTTGGAGGTGTTGACGTATCTTCTGGAAATAAGTGCGGGTATTTCTTCTGCATCTGATCTTCTCGTTCCCAGGTGAACTCGGGTCCTCTACGAGCATTCCATCGAACTTTAACAATTTGTATTTTGTTTTGCTTAAGTCTTTTAACCTCACGATCCATTATTTCGACGGGTTCTTCGATAAATTGAAGTTTTTTGTTGATTTGGATTTCATCTAACGGAATAGTCAGATCTTCTTTAGCAAAACATTTCTTCAAATTCGAGACGTGGAACGTGTTATGTACAGCCGCGAGTTGTTAAGGTAACTCAAGTCGGTAAGCTACTGGTCCGACACGATCAATAATCTTGAATGGTCCAATATACCTTAGATTTAATTTCCCTCGTTTACCAAATCGAACAACGCCTTTCTAAGGTGAAACTTTAAGCATGAACATCTCTCCAATTTCAAATTCTATATCTTTTCTTTTAATGTCAGCATAGCTCTTTTGTCGACTTTGGACAGTCTTCAACCGTTGTTGAATTTGGATGATCTTCTCGGTAGTTTCTTGTATTATCTCCGGACCCGTAATCTGTCTATCCCCCACTTCACTCGTGCACTTTCTACCATAATATGCTTCAAATGGCGCCATCTCAATACTTGAATGGTAGCTGTTGTTGTAGGAAAATTCTGCTAATGGTAGATGTCGATCCCAACTGTTTCTGAAATCAATAACACATGCTTGTAGCATGTCTTCAAGCGTTTGTATCGTCCTTTTGCTCTGCCTATCAGTTTGTGGATTATAGGCAGTACTCTTATCTAGACGAGTTCCTAATGCTTGCTGTAATGTCTGCCAGAATCTTGAAATAAATCTGTCATCCCTATCAGAGATAATAGATATTGGTATTCCGTGTCTGGAGACGACTTCCTTCAAATACAGTCGTGCTAACTTCTCCATCTTGTCATCTTCTCTTATTGGCAGAAAGTGTGCTGATTTGGTGAGACGGTCAACTATTAACCAAATAATATCAAAACCACTTGCAGTCCTTGAAAATTTAGTGATGAAATCCATGGTAATGTTTTCCCATTTCCATTTCGGGATTTCGGGTTGTTGAAGTAGACCTGATGGTTTCTGATGCTCAGCTTTGACCTTAGAACATGTCAAACATTCTCCAATGTATTTAGCAACATCGGCTTTCATACCTGGCCACCAAAAATGTTTCTTGAGATCCTTGTACATCTTCCCCGTTCCAGGATGTATTGAGTATCTGGTTTTATGAGTTTCTGTAAGTACCATTTCTCTCATATCTCCAAATTTTGGTACCCAAATTCTTTCAGCCCTATACCGGGTTTCGTCTTCCCGAATATTAAGATGTTTCTCCGATCCTTTGGGTATTTCATCCTTTAAGTTTCCCTCTTTTAAAACTCCTTGTTACGCCTCCTTTATTTGAGTAGTAAGGTTAGTGTGAATCATTATATTCATAGATTTTACACGAATGGGTTCTCTGTCCTTTCTGCTCAAGGCGTCAGCTACCACATTTGTCTTCCTCGGATGATAATGAATCTCAAAGTTGTAATCATTCAACAATTCAATCCACCTACGCTGCCTCATATTCAGTTGTTTCTGATTAAATATGTGTTGAAGACTTTTGTGGTCGGTATATATAATACTTTTGACCCCATATAAGTAGTGCCTCCAAGTCTTTAATGCAAAAACAACCGCGCCTAATTCCAAATCATGCGTTGTATAATTTTGTTCGTGAATCTTCAATTGTCTAGACGCATAAGCAATTACTTTCGTTCGTTGCATTAATACACAACCGAGACCTTGCTTTGAGGCGTCACAATATATCACAAAATCATCATTCCATTCAGGTAATGACAATATAGGTGCCGTAGTTAACTTTTTCTTCAATAACTGAAACGCTTTCTCTTGTTCATCCTTCCATTCAAATTTCTTCCCTTTATGCGTTAACGCAGTCAAGGGTTTTGCTATTTTAGAAAAATCTTGGATGAATCTCCTGTAATAACCAGCTAGCCCTAAAAATTGGCGTATGTGTTTTGGAGTTTTCGGGGTTTCCCACTTTTCAACGGTTTCAATCTTTGCTGGATCCACCTGAATACATTCTTTGTTCACTATATGACCCCGAGGAATTGAACTTCTTCCAACCAAAATGCACACTTTGAAAACTTAGCGTACAGTTTTTCTTTTCTCAGCAACTCTAGCACTTTTCTCAAATGTTCTTCGTGCTCTTGATCATTCTTCGAGTAAATAAGTATGTCATCGATGAAAACAATGACAAACTTGTCAAGATATGGCCCACACCTCAGTTCATGAGGTCCATGAACACAGCTGGTGCGTTAGTCAATCCAAACGGCATAACCATAAACTTGTAATGACCGTAACGTGTCCTAAAAGCAGTCTTTGGAATATCATCCTCCTTCACCCGCATTTGATGATATCCAGAACGTAAATTGATCTTCGAATAAATAGACGAGCCTTGCAGTTGATCAAATAAGTCGTCAATTCTCGGTAGTGGGTAGCGGTTCTTGATGGTAAGTTTGTTCAACTCTCGGTAGTCGATACATAACCTGAATGTACCATCTTTCTTCTTGACAAACAAAATAGGAGCTCCCCATGGTGATGTGCTTGGTCGAATGAAACCACGCTCTAAAAGTTCCAGTAACTGACTTTGTAATTCTTTCATTTCGATGGGTGCGAGTCTGTATAGAGCACGAGCTATTGGTGCAGCTCCTGGTACAAGGTCTATTTGAAATTCAACGGATCGATGTGGGGGTAATCCCGGTAATTCTTTCGAAAATACATCGGGAAATTCTTTTGCGACGGGAACATCACTGATGTCCTTTTCTTCAGGTTTAACTTCCTCGATGTGTGCTAGAATGACGTAACAACCTTTTCTTATTAGTTTTTGCGCCTTCAAACTACTAATAAGATTTAATTTCGCGTTGTTCTTTTCTCCGTACACCATTAAAGGTTTTCCTTTTTCACGCATAATGCGAATTGCGTTTTTGTAACAAACGACCTCTGCTATTACCTTCTTCAACCAGTCCATGCCAATTATTACATCAAAACTCCCTAACTCGACTGGTATTAAATCAATCTTAAACGTTTCATCACCCAGTTTAATTTCTCTATCCCGACATATATTATCTGCTGAAATTAATTTACCATTTGCTAATTCGAGTAAAAATTTATTATCCAAAGGCGTCAATTGGCAACTTAATTTAGCACAAAATTCTCTACTCATATAGCTTCTATCCGCACCAGAATCAAATAAAACATAAGCAGATTTATCGTCAATAAGAAACGTACCCGTAATAAGCTCCGGGTCTTCTTGTGCTTCTGCCGCATTAATATTGAAAACTCTTCCACGGCCCTGCCCATTAGTATTCCCCTGATTCGGGCAATTTCTAATAATGTGGCCCGATTTTCCACATTTATAACAAACGGGGTTGGTATTACTTGCTCCGACACTATTCGTTTCGGCATTACTTGTTCTGACATTATTTGTTCCTTTGTTTCTGTTAAACTTTGGTCCGTAGACTTCACACTTTGTCGCGCTATGACCATTTCTTTTACACCGGTTGCAAAATGTCGTGCAAAACCCCTGATGATTTTCTTCACACCTATGACATGGCTGTTTTTGATTTTTGTTGTTGTTGTTGTTATTGAGGTTGTTGTTGGGATTGTTATTGTTGTTGAAACGGTTGTTGTAGTTGTTGTTGTTGTTGGGATATTTTTTGTAGTTGTTATTGGGATTGTGGTTATTGTTGCGATTATTGTTGCGGTTGTTGGGATAGTTGTTGCGATTGTGGTTGTAATTGTTGTTGTTGTTGTACTGGTGACTCTTGTCACCGTTTTCCTCCCACTTCCTCTTGAGTTGTTTCGTGTTGGCTTCTTCGGCCGCCTGCTCTTTAATTCTTCCCTCAATCTGATTTATGAGTTTATGAGCCATTCGACTTGCCTTCTGTATAGAAGCGGGCTCGTGTGAACTCACATCTTCTTGAATCCTTACTGGTGACCCTTTTACAAACGCGTCGATCTTCTCTTCTTCATCTTCGAATGCTCCCGGACACAATAGGCACAACTCTGTGAATCGTCGTTCATATGTGGTAACGTCGAACCCTTGTGTTTGTAACTATCTAAGTTCTGCCTTGAGTTTATTGACTTCGTTTCTAGGACGGTACTGCTCGTTCATCAATTGCTTGAATGCCGACCACGGTAGTGCGTAAGCAGCATTTTATCCTACCTGTTCAAGATAGGTGTTCCACCACGTTAACACAGTACCTATGAAGGTATGCGTAGCGTACTTAACTTTGTCCTCTTCAGTACACTTACTTATGGAAAACACCTATTCGACTTTCTCGGTCCACCGTTTCAATCCAATTGGTCCTTCGGTTCCATTAAATTCCAAAGGTTTGCAGGCAGTGAATTCTTTGTAGGAGCATCCTACACGATTTCTTGCGCCGTTAGCTGCATTGCTAGATTCAGAGTTATTGTTGGTATGTAGCGCAGCCTGTACTGCGACTATGTTTGCAGCAAGAAAGGTACGAAATTCCTCTTCGCTCATATTCATGGTGTGTCGAGTAGTCGGTGCCATTTCCTTCAAAATAGTCAAATAAAACAAGTTAATCATACAGAATATTAAGAGTAGTCAATAGTATCTCGTAGCATAATATGAACTCATTTATAAAAGCTTTTTCTTCATATTAGCGTTTTATAAGTTTAAATTCGGGTACTACCTACCCGTTAAGTTCATACTTAGTAGCTAATATACAATTCAACTACTACAATTCCATATGAAAAACTGATTATAATAATATATCACATACAAATATTCTACAAACTTACAACTTCGATATATTACATATAACATGAAATATAGTACAC
Source organism: Rutidosis leptorrhynchoides (assembly GCF_046630445.1). Taxonomy (NCBI): domain Eukaryota; kingdom Viridiplantae; phylum Streptophyta; class Magnoliopsida; order Asterales; family Asteraceae; genus Rutidosis; species Rutidosis leptorrhynchoides. The sequence goes on from NC_092342.1 coordinate 147,371,798, forward strand.
TTTGATACACGATAGTTTTGAAGATAAACCTAGTTAATACGCAAGTTGTTCAGCAAAAGAAATAAAGACACGTAATTTATAAGTCCAGAAACAAGTCATGCATTCTGGTTTTACTAAGACGACTTCCCATCCTTGGTTTTGTGGAAAGTAACCGTTATGACCAATGGCTAGGCAGCATGTTGTAATGTCGTCAAAAGGACGAGGGTTTCGTAATGCCCAACAGCCCCGTAACAATCTAAAAACCTTGTTTCTTACCCCAACTACTGAATCCGTCACTTGTGGGAAGGTCTTATTTAAAAGCTGCAGTCCGATGTTCTTTTTCTCACTTTGGTAAGAAGCGAACATCACTAACTCGTAAGCATAACATGCTTCTTTATGTTGCATGTTAGAAGCTCTTTCTAATTCACGAAATCCTATGTTGGGATATGTTAATTCAAAATAGGTTCTTAACCCGTAGCGTAAAATTGCATTTGGGTTCCCCGCATTTAATGCTTTAAAGAAAATACGGCGTAACTTACGGTCTCCCCAATGTGATATACCCCACCTATCAGAGGAAAGCCTTTTATAAAGTAAGGCATTTCTGGAAAGTCTTTCAAACGTTTGACAAGTTAATTTCGCCATAACTAAATGTGCTGATGAATTCTGACCGACTCTAGACAAGATTTCCGCAATCATATCCTCTGGTAGGTCTTCTAAAATATTCGGTTGTCTACCCTTAACGTCCATTTTGTTTTTATACTGTAAAATAGACAAGAAATTAGATTCGTAAAAGATAATTAACTAACATTACAAGCAATTTTTTTCATAGAACATAAAAGTACAAGCACACTACAATACATATAATATACAACATGATTACAACCCTCTAATCTGAATCACTGGTTTCTTCTTCTTCGGACTTGGTTCGTTTTCCTAATTTTCTAGGAATATATGGTGTTCCTCTAATACGAGCCGTCATTTTCCACAATGGTTTAGAGAAACCTGGTGGTTTAGAGGTTCCCGGGTCATTGTTACATTTTAGGAAATACGGATGTTGTCGATACATATAAAGTTCATCGGGGTTAGAATCGAGTTTTTCTATTTTTATACCTTTTCCATTATTATTTTCTTTCGCTTTATTAAATTGGGTCGAGGTAATTTCTATAACATCATCGGAATCCTCATCGGGATCCGATTCATTGGAAAATTGGTAATCTTCCCAATATTTTGCTTCTTCGACGGAAACACCATTGACCATTATTAACTTTGGTCCGTTGGTTGGGGATTTTCTTTTATTTAATCGATTTACTATAGGTATCAATATTTCTTCCTCCAGAACCTCTTCTTCTGGTTCCTCCTCTTCCGATTCCTCCTCTTCTGGTTCCTCCTCTTCCAGTTCCTCCTCTTCAGGTTCCTCTTAGGGAATTTGTGAATCTTCCCAAAATATATTCTACTCTTCATTATTATTAGGTGAACCAATGGGATTTGTACTAGAGGTAGACATCTATCACACACTATCAAACACGTTAAGAGATTAATATATCACATAATATTTACATGTTAATAATATATAGTTTCCAACAAAAAAAAGTTAAGCAATCGTTTTTGAAGAAAAACACGGTCGAAGTCCAGACTCACTAATGCATCCTAACAAACTCGGTAAGACACACTAATGCAATTTTCTGGTTCTCTAAGACCAACCCTCGGATACCAACTGAAATGTCCCGTTCATATTGATTATAAACGTTCCATATTAATTGATTTCGTCGCGAGGTTTTAACCTCTATATGAGACGTTTTTCAAAGACTGCATTCATTTTTAAAACAACCATAACCTTTATTTTATCTATAAAGGTTTAAAAGCATTACGTAGATTATCAAATAATGATAATCTAAATTATACTGTTTACACACGACCATTACATAATGGTTTACAATAAGAATATATTACATCAAAAATAAGTTTCTTGAATGCAGTTTTTACATAATATCATACAAGCATGTACTCCAAATCTTGTCCTTATTTTAGTATGCAACAGCGGAAGCTCTTAATAATCACCTGAGAATAAACATGCTTAAAATGTCAACAAAAATATTGTTGGGTTATAGGTTTAACCTATATATTATCAAATCATAATAATAGACCACAAGATTTCATATTTCAATATACATCCCATACATAGAGATAAAAATCATTCATATGGTGAACACTTGGTAACCGACATTAACAAGATGCATATAAGAATATCCCCTATCATTCCTGGAAATCCTTCGGACATGATAAAAACAACATCGAAGTACTAAAGCATCCGGTACTTTGGATGGGGTTCGTTAGGCCCAATATATCTATCTTTAGGATTCACGTCAATTAGTAGATCGGTTTACTAATTCTTAGGTTACCAAGCAAAAAGGGGCATATTCGGCTTCGATCATTCATCCATATAATGTAGTTTCATTTACTTGTGTCTATTTCGTAAAATATTTATAAAACTGCATGTATTCTCATCCCAAAATATTAGATTTTAAAAGTGGGACTATAACTCATTTTCACAGATTTTTACTTCATCGGGAAGTAAGACTTGGCCACTGGTCGATTCACGAACCTATAACAAATATGTACATATATATCAAAGTATTTTCAAAATATATTTACAACATTTTTAATACGTTTTAATGTTTTAAGTTTATTAAGTCAGATGTCCTCGTTAGTAACCTACAACTAGTTGTCCACAATTAGATGTACAGAAATAAATTGATATATATTATCTTGAATCAATCCACGACCCAGTGTATACACGTCTCAGGCTAGATCACAACTCAAAGTATATATATTTTTGGAATCAACCTCAACCCTGTATAGCTAACTCCAACATTACTGCATATAGAGTGTCTATGGTTGTTCCAAATAATATATATACATGGGTCGATATGATATGTCAAAACATTTGCATACGTGTCTATGGTATCCCAATATTACATAATATATTAGAATACATGTATAATATAATATAAGTTAGCTAGGATATGATTTGTATAGAATTGTTACAATATTTCCCGTAGCTACAACAATCAAAGAATATCCAATCTTGTTTTACCCATAACTTCTTCGTTTTAAATCCGTTTTGAGTGAATCAAATTGCTATGGTTTCATATTGATCTCAATTTTATGAATATAAACAGAAAAAGTATAGGTTTATAGTTAGAAATATAAGTTACATGTCGTTTTTGTAAGAGGTAGTCATTTCAGTCGAAAGAACGACGTTTTGATGACCATTTTGAAAAACATACTTCCACTTTGAGTTTAACCATGAATTTTGGATATAGTTTCATGTTCATAAGAAAAATCATTTTCCCAGAAGAACAACTTTTAAATCAAAGTTTATCGTAGTTTTTAATTATCAAACCCAAAACAGCCCGCGGTGTTACTATGACGGCGTATGTCCGGTTTTACGGTATTTTTCGTGTTTCCAGGTTTTAAATCATTAAGTTAGCATATCATATAGATATAGGAAATGTGTTTAATTGATTTTAAAAGTCAAGTTAGAAGGATTAACTTTTGTTTGCAAACAAGTTTAGAATTAACTAAACTATGTTCTAGTAATTTCAAGTTTAAACCTTCGAATAAGATAGCTTTATATGTATGAATCGAATGATGTTATGAACATCATTACAACCTCAAATTTTGTGGATAAGCCTACTGGAAAAGAGACAAATGGATCTAGCTTCAGAGGATCCTTGGATGGCTTGAAAGTTCTTGAAGCAGAATCATGACACGAAAACAAGTTCAAGTAAGATCATCACTCGAAATAAGATTGTTATAGTTATAGAAATTGAACCAAAGTTTGAATATGAGTATTACCTTATATTAGAAAGATATCTTACTGTAAATAAGAAAGATTTCTTGAGGTTGGATGATCACTTTACAAGATTGAAAGTAAGCTAGCAAACTTGGAAGTATTCTTGATTTTATGAAACTAGAACTTATAGAATTTATGAATAACACTTAGAACTTGAAGATAGAACTTGAGAGAGATCAATTAGATGAAGAAAATTGAAGAATGAAAGTGTTTGCAGGTGTTTTTGGTCATTGGTATATTGATTAGATATAAAGGATGTGTAATTTTGTTTACATGTAAATAAGTCATGAATGATTACTAATATTTTTTGTAATTTTATGAGATATTTCATGCTAGTTGCCAAATGATGGCTCCCATATGTGTTAGGTGACTCACATGGGATGCTAAAAGCTTATCATTGGAGTGTATATACCAATAGTACATACATCTAAAAGCTGTGTATTGTACGAGTACGAATACGAGTGCATACGACTAGAATTGTTGATGAAACTGAACGAGGATGTAATTGTAAGCATTTTTGTTAAGTAGAAGTATTTTGATAAGTGTCTTGAAGTCTTTAAAAAGTGTATGAATACATATTAAAACACTACATGTATATACATTTTAACTGAGTCGTTAAGTCATCATTAGTCGTTACATGTAAATGTTGTTTTGAAACCTTTAGGTTAACGATCTTGTTAAATGTTGTTAAACCATAGCTTATTATATCTAAAGAGATGTTAAATTATTACATTATCATGATATTATGATATATTAATATATCTTAGTATGATATATATACAGTTAAATGTTGTTACAACGATAATCGTTACATATATGTCTCGTTTCGAAATCATTAAGTTAGTAGTCTTGTTTTTACATATGTAGTTCATTGTTAATACACTTAATGACATGTTTACTTATCATTTATCATGATTAAACATAGTGTATCAATATCTTAATATGATTCATATGTATTTAGTAAAACGTTGTTATAACGATAATCGTTATATATATATCGTTTCGAGTTTCTTAATTCAATAAACTCAATTTTATTTATATAACTCATTGTTAAAATACCTAATGAGATACTTACTTATCATAATATCATGTTAACTATATATATATATATATATATATATATATATATATATATATATATATATATATATATATATATATATATATATATATATATATATATATATATATATATATATATATATATCCATATATATGTCATCATATAGTTTTTACAAGTTTTAACGTTCGTGAATCACCGGTCAACTTGGGTGGTCAATTGTCTATATAAAACCTATTTAAATTAATCAAGTCTTAACAAGTTTGATTGCTTAACATGTTGGAAACATTTAATCATGTAAACAACAATTTCATTTAATATAAAAAACATGGAAAAGTTCGGGTCACTACAATCACGTTCTCATGCTCTACCATTCATATCTCACTTGTCAGCAACAGCTTCACACATGAACATTTTGAATTTCCAAGAACATACGCCCTAATAATAGTCAACAACCGTATTTAAAAACAATAGATTTCATTACCTCGCAACATTGTTGCTTAAAATAATCCAAATTTTTCAAAATACCTTCACCCGATCTTCGTCGATCTTTTTTCAACTTGTAACTTCCGAAGTATGAAAATTCTATTACAAAAATTTTACACACACTGTTTTACTGTGCGACCCTCTCGAAATTTTATAAAATAAATTTATTTACTTCAATTCATGCAAATTTTATAAATTATATATGTTTACATAATAAAGTAAATAAAATAAAAATTTACCTTTACTTATTTTTGACTAGTACATATCAAATTATACCTTCACTTTTACAAATCAATTCTTTTACATTTGAATTCAAAAGTTATTTTACATAAAATAGTACACGTTGAACATAACTCCAGTTTTACTAAGAACTTTGTTTCACATCAAAATGTCTCAAACTTTTCCAAAATTACTTTGACTTGTTACTCCACACTATGATTGGATCACATTTCTTCTTATCCTTCGTTCAAGAACAAAACATACCTCTAGCTCTCATCAACTATTCTTTTAGGGTTGGCTGAGGCATAAAGCGCTCAAGGTTTTTGAGCTTAGTAATATTTCTAAAACTTCATGTATCTGAATTACTGAAATGCGTGAATAACATTATCTTCTCTTTTTGAGGAAATCTATTCGGATGAAACTCCTGTTATTCCTTTGGATTACTTTCGCATTGATAATAAGATGCAGTTCAAAGAAGAACCTGTATAAGTTACGGGTCATAAGATTCAAACGCTTAGAACGGGGCAATATTTCTATAGAACGGATCCGTTGGAATTCACGGAGAGGCCCCGGGTATACCTGGGAACGTGAACACGAAATGAAGCGAAAATATCTCCATCTCTTCTCAACCGCAGATGCATCTGAGAAGTCTACCTAAAACTTCGGGACGAAGTTTTTATTAACGGGGAGGTACTATAACAACCCTTATTTTTCCATACTGAATATACTAAATTGTCTTTAGGGTTTCATTGTCTGATCCTGTGTATTGACATTAGGGTTGTTATCCAGATACATTAAATGCTTATTAATTAATGCTCGTAATTGAAGACCATAAACCCTAACCCTAGTTAATAATAATATAAACCCTATTATTATAAACTCTAACTCTAATCAAATTATTATGTATATATATAAATATATGTAGCGCTGTAAATAATAAAAAGTGTCATTCTTATTAAACTTTTAAAACAATGAGGTAACAAATAAAATTAATTAATCTTATAGAACCAAAAATGATAAATTAATAATACTTATCAAGTAGTAATATATATATATATATATATATATATATATATATATATATATATATATATATATATAAATGTCGAAAAAAATAATAATATATATATGTATAAAGAAAATCGGCCAAGGAGTAAAAAGAAAAAAGAAACTTGATCACTAAGCTAATCTTTAATCCTAATCCTAATCAACTTCAATTTCCTTGCATCCTAATCTAGTTCCAAATCCTTGATCACCAAGTTATTTCCTAGAATCCTAATGTGATTGCAACACATGCTAATCTCCTATAAAAAGACTCATTAGCTCTTGATTTTCTCATTCACAATTTGCATAAAAAAATCACACAAATACTTCTCTTTGTTCCTCATTTATTCGGCATATTTTACAGCCCATCACCCTCCTTTGAGTCGACTAAAATAGCCCTCAACATCCCCAATCGACCACCCATCACAGCCCATCATTCGCCACCTTCTGCAGTCCAAAACAGTTGCTAGTTTTCCTGCATCCTGTTGCCTTTTTCGAGCCACAACAGCCTGCTATATGCAGCTGTAAAACCGCCACCCATTGTTGTTCGATTTACACCACAAAAACGGCCACCCAAAACAGCCCACAACCACCGCCACATTGCTGTCTTTGTGCAGCTATAACCGCCACCCTTTGCTGCGTTTTTCTGCAGCCCGGACCGCCACCCGAACAACAGCTTTTTGCTGCTATTTTTGACACAAAACAGCAGCTATTCTTCTGTGATTTTCGACCCAAGTTGCAGTCTTTTTCTGCTGTTGCAAACCACCACCAACACCTTCTTTTTCTGCTACTATTCGCCACTCGAGACAGCCTCAAAAGTTGATGCGTTACTGTTCCGTTCCTGCTGTTTCTGTGTGTCCAAACAGGCCCAAGACCCGCCTATTTTGCATCGTCGCTGCTGTTTCTTTCTACCTGCTGTCCGCTGTTCAGACATCATCACCATTCACCTAGTTTCTTGGTTAACAAACTCACTTAAGGTATCCCTAAAACCTATAACTAATCATACTTTATTTTGATAGTTATTGGTTATGAATATGATCAAGTATTGAGATTTTAATGAGATGAAGATGGTTAAAAGATTATGAACTTGAAGAAGATAATAAAAATAAAAGATTATGATTTATGAATGTAAGTAAGATTATGAATATGAATAAAGCTATGTTAAGTATAATGAATAAGATTATGAACATAAATGAAGTTTAGAGTTAATAAGATGAATAATTATTATGAGTATGATCATGGATATAGTATATGAAGATAATAATTATAATAAGAAATTATGAATAAGGGTTAAAAGTTGATTAATAAGATTGTACATTAAAAGTATTAGGTTAAGTTATTTTAAAAGTTTATGATAAGTTAGATGATTAATGAATAGGTTGAAAGTATGATTAGTTATTATAATAAAATTAAGTATGTTAATAAGGTTTCGAAGGATAATGAAAGATTATGATCTTGATATATAAACTAGATAAGTAAATGGATAAAAAGTTATCGTTAATGATTGATAAGTTGTTAGGTTATTAAGATTAAGAATCATGATGGAACTAGTTAAAAAAAGTTAAAGGGTATGAATATGAATAATTATCATTCATGGTTATGATATAGGTTAAGAGTTAAACTAGTGGTTTATGATCTTATGTACATGAATGAAGATTAGAAAATAATGATAATGATAGTAATATACGTGCATGCATGCATGCATACGTGAGTATGTACATGTGTATATTGTGAGTATATGCTTGTGTATATATGTATATATATATATACATACGTGTATATGTATGTGTGCATATGTATGTATATGTACGTGTGTGTGTGTATGAATACTGGTGTATGTATGATATGTTAGTAAAATATAAAGGGTGAAGAAGTTATAAGCATATATATATGTACAACTTTTACATTAATGTATATATAACACTTACATATGTTATATATATATATATATATATATATATATATATATATATATATATATATATATATATATATATATATATATATATCACCTAGTTATGAATATATATGTATGAAAATAAATAAAGAATATATGTATGTATGTATCACATAGGTGTATATATATATATATATATATATATATATATATATATATATATATATATATATATATATATATATATATATATATATATATATATATATATATATAACGTATAATGATAAGATTAAATAATAGTTGATTAATTAGATAATAATAATATTAATATAACTTATACACTTAACTATATAGTAACACTTAATTACACTAAGTATATTATCACTTAGATAAATATAAATAACAAGTACATTAATAACTTGTTATGTGTATACACCTAACGTGAAGGTTATAATTAAAGATAGCGTATAAAGACTACAAACATCATCGCTACTTGTGGCCTAGGGTGATCCTTGGTACCATTATGGGACGCTTGTGGATCTCGAATGCCAAGACTTAGATTCTAGTCAAGAGATCCTGGGCCGCTTGGTAACAATAGATCATTTGAGTGACTTGCATGGTAGCAACGAAGTTTGGGCAAGAATGTACAACATCTTTGTTAAAGATTATAACCCGAACATTCATAAATTAGAAGCTTACTATAAGTGGAAACTTTCCATAAATAGTAAGTTTCCAAATATAGAAACTCTTGAGAAATAGTAACTTTTCCCGAAAAATGGTCACTATTAATATAGTTTACTATATTAATAAACAAACTTTATGTCTATTAGACATTAACTAATTAAAGGTTACATCTCTAGGTTGAGATCTCAGATTACATACTCCGTACATACAACTTGCGTGGAATTTCTTACTTACTACTAAGGTGAACTTCATAGCCCCGCTTTTTACTATTTCTTAACTATTTTATAACTTTGGGGTGAGACAAATTCTTGCTTTTAAACTGTTTTACGCTTAGACACGAGTATATGAAAACTTTATTTTGATTAGTTCAAACTGTGCTAATATGCTTTGATTCATGCTAAATCCCTGCCATGATATCGTTAGTTGCTGGAATTTTGGCAAGCTTAGTTATTGTGAGTAGCGCTATTGAGAGTGACGTCTCTATCCGGATGACCGCTGGTCAATGGATATATAATAATGATTTAACGACGCGAATGTGATGTGTTTAGGGTAACTTATGGTTAGTTTCGATATCATATACCTCAGCACTACTACCGAACTGATTAAACTTTATAACTAAATCTTGTGGTCTAAAACGATATATTATAAACCTATGTTGTTCACTCAACCATTTTGGTTGACAATTTAAGCATGTTTTGTCTCAGGTGAAGATTGCTAAAGATTATTTGCTATTTGGACTTCGCTGCTTTTGGAGTCCGCATTAAAACATTTAAGTTACAATTGTAGTGACTTAATACTTTCCGCTGCTTTAATACGTTGGTTATCAATTAAAACGTCTCATATAGAGTCGTTCTCGTTTATACATACTTGTGTTGTGATATTGTGAAGTCATATTTCCCCGGCCCTATTTGGGGGTATGACAAGTTGTACACTTGAAGCTATAAACATCAAGGATGAGAACCGTGATGAGCATCAAGCACCAAGAATCCACCGAAGCACTTTTCTTACTATTTTCTGGATCTGATCAGGCTACTGGGCTACTGGAAAAGTTGATTTCCAGATTTTTCGGTTCGAGTAGATGACTTTTCGTTTAAGACTCGTCTTAATCCGACTTATGGTTTAGGATTTATAGCCTTCCGAAAGTCACTACTCCCTTTTAATGTTGTGCTGAAATTTCTGACTTACTTGCACTTAAACCGTCGTCACGGTCAAACGAAGACGATTTTGGTTCTGAAAATTGGTCAGTGGTTAAAGGACTCACATACGGAGCCATAGCCACTGACTACGTGTCTTTTCTATTTATATAGAGGTCGTAGCTGAACGAAGTCAGCCTTTGTTTCGATCTCTATTCTTGATTTGAAACTTACTTTACTTTTTACTTATGTTGTTGAATGATGATGATACTTAAGACCTAATTTACATACTTTTAAACCTTTGGGAACGATTTACTGACTTAGTAACTTTTGACTTAGGTTGATGACCTTTCGGACCAACTACTTGCTTACTTATCTCGTACCGACTTTACTACTTTTCACTGTGAGTTATAGCATCCCTTTTTACTTTAACTATTTTGGGAACTGAGAATACATGCACTTTTTACGTTTTACATACTAGGCACGAGTACTTAAACTTTATATATGTGTAGGTTATACAATGGCATAAACTTTCCCCTTAGCTCGGTAACGTTTAGTCATTGGTTTTTGAACCGGTGAACGCGAATCTTAGATATGGATCCATAGGGTTTGACATCCCCACTCGAGCTAGTAGCGCTAGCATTTAATGGGTGTTTAATAGTTCATAAACTTACGCACTCGCCAAGTGTACTCTTAGGGGGTGATATTTACGTTAAGTTAGCTACCAAGTGCCCATGGTTGAGCATATACTTTTCATACTGTTTTGAAACACTGAAATCTCGTGGCCTACCTTACATTACTGTTATATTTAAACTATAGCTCACCAACATTCGTGTTGACGTTTTTAAGCATGTTTTCTCAGGTGCTTAGAGGTTTGATGCTTCCGCTGTAGTAGTCTTGCTGTGTAGACTCCCGCTGCTCTTGTTAGAGATGTCTTTGCATGAAACGTTTACCTTGCATTAACAAACTGTGTTATTTTTGAACAATGATTTGTAATGACCTTCGAGTCTCGTACTTATGTTAATTGCTTCTATTCATAGAAGCATACTTTCGTTTGTAAAACTTTTGATGTTAGTTATGACGTTACCCTTTCTTATGAATGCAAACTTATTTTAAAACAGCATATAGTGTTTGACCTTGTAATGATCCTGTTGTTGATGATCCGTACACGTTAATTTTGTACGGGGCATCACAATATATGTGGTGAGTGTCTTCCGTAAGGATTCACTCTTTGTCGGCCACATACATGCGTTGAATAGTATTACATCATTTGATGACTAGCACTATTGTGTATGGTTAACCATATATGTGTGTTTATTGTGTAGCATATAATATTGTGATTGTTTGCGTTTGTGATGCTAACTTGTATGCGGTTTTGTGTAAGTTTGCGCAAGTAACTAGGTTACGTGTGTATGCATATATCTATTGCACTCACTTAGCATGTTGCTTACTCCCTCATTGTTCACTCTTTTATAGATTGAAACGCCGCAAGGGACAAGGGTAAGGCATTGGAGTAGCTTTGGTGTGGGATTTGCTATAGTGGTTCGCCCGGATGGTCATGCTCTATTTTGGGTCAAAGTGTTATGTTTTTGGTCGAAGTTAAACACTAAACATTTTATGGGTCATGTGGTACCCGTTGTCGAAAACTCGAGAAAATTGTTGTATGTTGTGTTAAACCTTATTAAAAGGTTTTTGAATTACTAAGACTTGTATTACTCGAGAAAACTGAAGTTGGAGTTCCTTTGTTATTGCGCGTCGCGCAGGTATGCGTGTGCCGCGAATTATAACGTGAAGTTGGTAACAGTAGCTGATCTAGCTTCTGGGATTCTGACCTAGTGTTAATGCGAGTCGCGCGTAGAAAGTGTGCGTCGCACGCTAAGGCAGGTTTTGAATCCCGAAGCTAAATCAAGTTCATGGGCATCTGGTGCAAATGTGTTGCGCCGTATGCTTGGGACAGGTGACTGACTTATATATAAAAAAATGCGTCAATTTTTCGAAAATGGTTTCGGGTCGTTTCATTTAGCATCAAACATGAGTCCAGTTTCTTCATTCGTATGTTACTCCTGAGTGATTTAATCATTTTACTTGTGCTCGATGAAATGCTACCTATTTACTTGATCTTGAAAAAGCCACATCTTCTGGAGGAAAAATTGCACATGGTTGTTTTTGCATATCATGTATATTAGTATTTGGGTATGGTTGTAAGTAAATATTATTTTAACTTATTATTTACAACAGAAGTAATAAGCAATGTTGGTAATTACCTTAAACTTTTTAATGTCAATAGTCTCGGGTGAGCCCAAAGAAGTCCATGTACTTCACCCACTCTACATTAAAGTTTCTGCAACCGAGTCAAACAACAAAACTTAAATGTGTGAGTTATATCAATAATCACAACATGCAAGTCGTATTAAATTATATTTTGACTTGTATTATTTCTCGTTTCAATTTGTTGACCAGATATTTAACATTATCAGCCGGCTATTTTGTGAATAATGGATGTGTAATTTGTCTGTTGTTTGCAAGTTGACCTTAAATTTCAATTTTGCATGCCAAACTATGTGGTTGGCAACAAACTTAAAAGGAAGGTTGCTGTCAGACGGCTGCCTTCCCAGTATGATTCCAGCATACTAATCTGAAGTACTATACTTTTGTTAATGACTCCAATGGGTAAACCTGTCCGAACCACGGTCTATGATTTCTTAGCTTTTCGGTTTCCAACTTCCCACCCTGTATATTGTCACCTCACTGTACTAATTTTGTCCCTACATTTTAAGTGTTAGTTTTAACTTTCAGCGCATTATATTAATCTTACTTTATTATAGTTTTAAGACGTATTGATGTTCTTACGTGAGGTCATGGGATCGAAAGTTCAGGGTGGTAAAGGGTAGAGACAGTCATGGGTACCTCGGTTAGGCTGATTTACGTTTGATTTGCGTTTAAGTAATGAAAAAGAAAGTAGCACAATAGGTAAAACAATAACAACATACTAAACTGTAAAACTACAGAACAACAGTAGAAAAAATGAGTCGGAAACAAAATGGAGCAACTGTCTTTACTTCAGGATTTGGGTCGTATCTCTGCAAAGTCTGGGTCAAATTTGGTATAACTATTTTTTTGTTTAAGAATTTCATAATTTAATGAATCAATGTTCCATCTAATTGTATAAAATGATAGTTACATACATGGATCTATCCAAAATGATTTCGAACAACAAAAGGAATATGAGGAATCTATAATTTAGGTGGGAGTTTTGATTATTTAATGAAGAAACAAAGTACCTACATTATTGGATGACATGTAGTAACAAACTAACCTTTGGATTGATTTCTAGATGCAAGAAATGGAACAGTCTGTCAGGTGATATAAGAGGTTCATCTGCAACTTCCAAAACATCCAACATAAGCGCGCAAGTTTGTCCACACCCCCAAACTGACTGGTCCTTTCTTTTCATTGTTCAGTATAAAGCCCACACACTATAGTGTAAATTAACATATGGCACTGTTTATATTCAGGAAATCAAGACTTAAGAAAAAAAAGATAGAACAATTGGTTTTTTTTAAACATGAGTGAGTTGAAATCTTTACAGTGACAATAACAACAACAACAACAAAACCTAATACCACATAAGTGGTGTATGAAGGAGGTGAGATGTAGATAATCCTTCCCCAATCCCAATCCGAGAATAAAGACAAGTCATTTCTCTACCCAGAGTGAAAACACTCTCAAAAGTAGAGAAAGTCATCCCTCTCTCTATTCGACGGATAGAGAGATTGCTTTCGAGTGGAACTCCGACCAGTAAGTAGGAAAAAAAATTTAAAACAAAATAAAATTGAGACGCCATGAAAATGGTAGGATCAATTTTCCATGGGTTTTAAATCCTGCACGAAATTTAATTTAGGCTTTAAGAGTCAGTTAAGTCGCAAATAAATCGACGCTAGCTATCGACTCAATAACTAGAGCTTTACTAAATTATCTGAAAGTCAACAACAAAGAATCTAAAGGGCTGAAATTAAGTATGTAAAGAAAATTAAGTTTTCTTTAAGTTAACTTTAACCATAATGTTGTCCTTCTTGCAGACCTAAGTTTTGTACACTATTAGGTAATCAGGAAACATGTTAGCAATAGTTTGGGTATAAATAGACATCTACTTGCGCACGTATCTCATCTAGTCAACCCATTAACAATTTCATGAAGTCTATGAGTAATTTATGTGCTTATTATGATTATGGACAATATAACTAAATGAACAAAGTATAAGACTCATCATCAGCTTTTCAATCAAATGAATACATAACAACACAATTCACTATTTTTGAAGACCAAATTTGTAAAAAAAATACCCAACGAGAAAAATCAACTATAATGTACAAAACATATGAAGACGATAAACTTGCATTTGTAGATAACTAAAATCAACTAGAATCTAATCAAAATCTGGAAGCGTCAAAAGAGGGAAAACAAAATTACGAAAAACAAACCTGAAAGCAAAACTATGCGCCGAACTTGAAGCTAAAACCAGCCTCAAAGATGCACTACAACAAAGGAAATGGATGAAGAAATACACTTCCAACCAAAAAAATTCTCAAAGTAACCAATGACAAATTGACAATTAATCCACTAATCACATACCGAAATAATTCATAAATATTCTATACAACAACAACAACAACAACAACAACAACAACAACAACAATAACAAAACTCAATACCACATGAGTAGTGTATAGGGGAGGTTGGATGTAGACAATTATTTCCCTATCCGAGAATAAAAGAAGTCATTTCTCAACCTAGAGTGAAAACACTCTCAAAATTAGAGAAAGTCATCCCTCTCTCTATTCGACGGATAAAGATACGCCAATAAGTAGGAATTCTTGACATGAACGATTATGTTGTGCAGGAGAAGCTTGAGAAAGTTAGAGCCAGTGGAGAAGGTGTCGCTGGAGTGGAGCTGGAAATATGATAAGTATTAATTAGTTGTTAGTTATATTGGGGGTGGTGATGTTGTTTTGGGTTTGTTTATGAAGGAAACGACTCAAAATCAGGGTGTCCTTTAGTATAGTAATACAATACAATACAATACAATAATTCTTAGTACCTTCGTACATAAAAAGACACTAATTGAGTTGAAATGAATGACTCCACCAAATTTAGCTGACATGAACGATTATGTTGTGCAGGAGAAGCTTGAGAAAGTTGGAGCCAGTGGAGAAGGTGTCGCTGGAGTGGAGCTGGAAATAAGATAAGGATTAATTATGTCGTAGTTATATTGGGGGTGGTGATGTCACTTTGGGTTTGTTTATGAAGGAAACAACTAAAATCACGGTGTCCTTTAGTATAGTACTAGAGCTGAATCGGCCTGCGTAATGCGGCATGATCTTTCAGGTTGCATATTCATATTTAACGTAGAGCTATGTATTTACAAAATTAATAACGTGTTGTTGAGGGAGTGTTTGGACACACGTGGATAGTACCTAGTATACTTAATGGTGTGTGCTTTTTTGACGCCGAGAAATTTGCGTAAAAAGGGGGACGGAACCATCGATACGATGAATACCCCGAAATATTAGCGTTTTTTAGAAAGCGTCCGTTTCGCGCGTAGTTAGTTGTGTTGCGGTCGTGAAATTATTTCAAGTTGAACGGTGATGTCAGAGAAATTTAACTCTTGGCGAGCGGAAAATACGGCCCGTAAAAATTTTTGGTGGAGTTTGATCAAGTTTTTTTAATAGAATAGTTTGTTTACACTTTTACTCCTAAAAAGTTTACACATTGAACATAATTTGGAGGGGTATTTTGTAATTTGTTTTTATTGTCTTTTCATTCTTATCAACAAAAGTTTGCTGGTCTTTTACTATATATAGAAATATATAATATATAATAAAAATAATATAATATGTTCACTTATTATAAATTTGAACAAATAAATGATCGGTATAATTCTCCTTTAGTGTTTTTCTGAGATCTCCTCTCTGTCGTAGCCTCTTTTCTTCTCCGATCAGTGACGCATGTTTGTAGTCCTCTGCTACTACTCTCTTCCACCACCGGCATCTCCCCGGTGGTTCGGATTTTTCTGGCTTTCCGTTCTTAATAAGGTACTCTCTTTCCTTCATCCTTTTCCGACGTTTTGTAGGTGACACTGTCTTCTCAGGCTACATCTCCAACATCCAGGCAATGAATCTGAGCTTTTCTTGCTCGGGTTCTGGGTGTTTCGGGTGTGTTTGGGTTGGATGGTGTTGCTTACATCGTTTGGTACTCCCTCCTTCCCTCGCCGTCGTGGTGTCTCCTCTGTTGGGGTGGTAGGCGGTGTGTAACATCCCGCGTTTTTCCGTTAAATTTATTTTTAACACCGTCTTTTTCTTTTAAATAATACCTTTCGTTATTTAAATTCGTAGTTTCCGTTGACTAACGTTCATAATAATTCCGTCATTTAATTATAACATCTCTTGTTAACTTGCGTTTTAAAAATATTCGATCGGTTAAATCCCGCACCCGCTTTGAAACTCGAGGGACCGGAGTTGCCAAATGGGCAAACTAGTTGACTAGGTCAACTAGTCAACCCATTTCATCCATTTCCATCATCTCCCTCATCCCTTTTCTCTCCATCTCAAGAACACACACACAAACCCATTCCATTCATTCATCATCTAAATTCAATCTTGGAAGCTCACAACAAATCCGATTACATATTTGGAATCCTCTCTTCATCCTCTACAATTTGATACCAACTTCATCTCGTTTGGGTAACATTTCTAAAACTCTAGATTTCTCTAAATTCGTGTTTTTGATTTGAAATGGTGTTAGTTAGTGTCTATGGCTCGAGTCTAACATGAATATATGTTTGGTTTGCTCGATTTGTTGTTTTTGGAGTAACTAGCATGAACTTGAAATGGGTGTGCTTAATCCTTGATTTTGGATGAGTTAATGTTGTTAGATTGTTAAAGTGCATGTTTTAATTGTGTTACTAGTATCACTAGCTTCGTTTTGATGCGTAGGTTGATTAAGAAAACTTCAAAAACATGAATATTGATTTTGTGATGTTTGACTAGGGTTTGATAGTTCTTGACATGAATTTTTGGATGCTTGAATGCCATGGAATGTTAATTATTAGTGTTTAGTTGTAATGTATGTTTCATTACCTTCAAAACGGCATATCATATGTGTGAATTGGTTTCCCGAAACTCAAATTGCATTTGATGAACTTGAAACCTTGAAATGAACGTTTAATGATCACTTGATGAGTTTTCGGCTATTGTAAATGATGTTGTCGTTTGATGATAAGTGCTTAGTTGTGTTCCTTGTCAAAAGAGCTTTCCAACGGTATAAG
The DNA here is from genome assembly GCF_046630445.1 of Rutidosis leptorrhynchoides. Lineage (NCBI taxonomy): Eukaryota > Viridiplantae > Streptophyta > Magnoliopsida > Asterales > Asteraceae > Rutidosis > Rutidosis leptorrhynchoides. The sequence goes on from NC_092342.1 coordinate 147,389,483, forward strand.
ATACGTCTTCTAGTTGTTTACGGTTTGCGTTTTATGGTTATTTGAAGTTTTGACCAAGACTTGAACCTTGAAACTGACCAGGTGCCAGACCACGTGTTATGTCGCGGCGCGACACATCTGGCCGCGGCGCGGCATATGCCGTGGCCAGATTCTGACCTATTTTGTCAAATTTCGAAAAATGTTTGCTATGCTACGCACCTCCGATTAACATGTAACTTGGCCAACATGCTCATATATGACTTCTAAGCTTAGAAAAATAGTTCGGGACCCGACCCGAACGTGTTGACTTTTCGTTGACTTTGACCAAGTTTGACTTTTTGTCAAACTTAACCAAATACTTATGCAACCTTTCTAACATGATTATTTACTAGTATCTTGCATGAAACTTGACAATTTGATTCACATGCTAATATAATCGAGTCGTAACGAGCCATAGGACTAATTGAACATCTTTGACCGTTTGTGTTTACCGTTATTGATATAACCTATATGTTTAGGTCAAGACTAGCTTTGTCTTTGCACGCGTCTACTTGTTGAAGTACTTTATTAACTCTTGCACTCAAGGTGAGATCATAGTCCCACTTTTACTCTTTTTGAACTTATATTTGGGATGAGAAAACATAAACGATTCTTTTGAACTAAGTGAACACAAGAACGGGAAAACAAACATTCTACATACGAGTTTAGAACAAAATCCTCAATTCGATTATCATTAGTTACACTTGCCGGGTGTAAGCGAGAACTTATGTTATATGGCCATATGGGTTGACAACCCTCATCCTTGACGGTTCGCTACCGTCTACGGATGAAATATATTTTCGAGAATCAGTGTTTGTTCTAGCACTAAGTGATGGGGTATACAATGGAAGGAATGTTAAGCTTTGATAATTGGGTGCTCGTGAAACAAACTTTTGGAATGTATTACTATTATTTCATTGATGCAAATCTTGTGGTTCACTTGTACTTACTTACTTAAACCTATGATTTCACCAACGTTTTCGTTGACAGATTTCTATGTTTTTCTCAGGTCTTGCACGATATGTGAAACATGCTTCCGCTTACTATTTGATACTTGCATCCGATGTCGAGTATACATGCATTTCATGGAGCGTCTTTTGACTTTACTTTAAACCGTGTCGCCTAGATTTCAATCGTATCTATAACGTTGTAACTTAACTTTTGGTTGAACAATTCTTGTAAACTTTGAAACAATCTTTATTTTGAAATGAAGGCGACATATTTTGGTCAAACGTTATCTTAAAGACTTATAATCAGGTAATGGGACCCACGTAGCCGACGCCGTCACTTGACGATTTGTCGGGGTCGCTACAGTTGGTATCAGAGCCTTGGTTGTAGGGATTTAGAGTTCATTTGTGTCCACCCCGAGTCATAGGGTACATAGGTGAATCTAGACTACAACCGGCATATAGACTGAAGTAGGAATTATTTGACTAATTGTGCATTTATACTCGAACTCTTCTATCATATCTAACTCGTATTCGATCTTGATCTTACGTTGATAAATTTTGTTGGTGCGCCACCTTGACTTTATGAAGTAATGTTAAATGCACATGAGAATCAGGGTAATATAATTTCCGGGATTATATTACGGTGATTCACATGGACGTTCCGACATTATGACATAGAGAATTTAAGGCGAGTCAAGGAAAATTTTCTCTCTATCCTTATTCCATGCCACGGTTAGTATTGTTGAAAATACTAACCAACGATATTCTTGTCTCATGAAGGAACAATGGCTCACTAAGGTCAACACAATACCCCTCCCGAAACTCTCGAACAAGCTCTTCAACGAATGATAGCCACCGCTGTGGGAGAGGCAGTGGCCGGTCACTTCTCCAACAACAACAACAATCATGGGGTCGGTAATTCAAACGGGGGGTGCTCCTACAAAAACTTCATGAAGTACAATCCTCCCACTTTCAATGGAACCGAAGGACCGGTTGCTCTCACCCGATGGTTCGAACAAACAGAAGCCGTTTTTAGTATAAGCGGTTGTCGGGACCAAGATAAGGTCAAGTTTTCCACCCTCACTCTCACCGGTATTGCTCTCTCGTGGTGGAACAAGTACGTACAATCAGTGGGTATCGATGAAGCCCTTACACTCTCTTGGGCCGAATTAAGAGAAAGAATGATCACCGAATACTTCCCGCGCGAAGAGACTCGAAGGCTCGAACAGGGGCCAAGAAATTTAAAAATAGCCCGAGATGACCTCGAAGCTTATAATCAACGGTTTGCCGAACTAACCTCCATTTGTCCAAACCTCCGGGCTCCCGGGCCCCAAGGAGTTGAGTTTTACATGGATGGCCTCCCTAAGAGCATTCCACACGGGGTAATGCCATTAAGACCCGCCGACCTACAAGAGGCTGTGATGATAGCCCGCCGATTTATAAAAACGGTGGATGAAATTGAAGCGCTGGCACCAACGGCCGAGGCCCAACCAGTTAACAACAAAAGAAAACAGGAAGCCTCTCCATCAAGCAACCACAACCACAACGACTCCACCAAGAAGCCTTTCACCCCCGGCGGCAGGAAAAATTATGCTGGAACACGACCTTTTTGCAACACGTGCCACAAACATCATTATGGAAAATGTGGCGGACCATTTTGCATCAAGTGTCAAAGAAGTGGCCATGTGGCCCATAGTTGTAAGGGTGCCGCCCCCGTCGCTAAAAAGGTGCCCAGTGCACGCAGAAGGGGTGCTTGTTTTGAATGTGGACAACTGGGTCATTTTAAGAATGCATGTCCCAAGAAGAACGCCCACCCTAATGTACGCGAATGAGCTTTCAACCTTAACACATAGGATTCCCGGAACGACAATTAGTTACGGGTACGTTCCTTCTCAACGACTCTTATGTTTCATGTTTATCCGATTCGGGTATCGATAAATGTTTTGTATCCAAGGCTTTGGAGCCTACTCTTTGCACTCCACCCCTCCCCCTAGATATTACTTACGCCATTCAAGTGACCAACGGGAAACCATTGCGTATCGATAAATTTTATCGGAGGGAGTACGTTAGACTTATTGGGTAGGTAATTTGAACTTTGATTTGACATCTATAGAACTAGGGAGCCCAAAACCTATACGTTAGGAAGAGAATGTTTTCCCCACATATATGTGATTCTAGTGAACTAAATGATTTCCGTTTAAGAACCGATATCCTCTTTCCCGTATCAACAACCTCTTGAACTGTTACACGGATCTCGCGTATATTCTAAAATCGACCTTCATTCTGGTTATCATCAATTGAGGGTTAAGGGAGAAGATGTCTCCTAAACCGCTTTCCGAACTCGCTACGATAGTTATAAATTTCTTTTAGTGCCGTTCAGTTTAACTAAGGCTCCGCCCGTATTCATAGACCTCCGGAACCGCGTATGCAAACTTATCTAGACAAATCCGTTACCGTACTTATAATTGATGTTTTAAGCTATTCAAGCGGAAAGGAAAAACGGACAACGTCTCCGTCTTACGCTCGAACTCTTGAGAAAAGAGCAACTCTATGCCGAATTCTCCAAGTGAGAATTTTGGTTAAACAAAGTCCAAATTCTAAACCATGTTATTAGTGGTCAAGGTAAAAAAAAAAAAAAAAAAAAAAAAAAAAAAAAAAAAAATTAATTAATTAATTAATTAATTAATTTTGGAGAAACCCTCACGACTCCGACTTGTATTCGTAAAATTTTGGATCTCGCGATTATTACCAAAGATTAATTTCCAATTTTTCCCGTATCGCTCGTCCTCTAACCTCGTTAACGTACTAAGGGAAAGAATTAAACATTTTTCGTGTCCGGACTTTGAACGTGATTTATTTTTTTTTCACACCAACCTTACTAGATAAATTCGTGTGGCACAAAATGGAACTCAAATATAGAAATACTTCTACGTGAACGCCTGAAAGGCAACCCTTCTCGACTCGAAATCAAGGAAGCTGAAATTCGTTATTTTACACGGAGAATTTGAATACTTATTTATGGATCCGATCAATCTTCTCGTTATCGCGTACCACGATACATAGCTCTGCTATTTCACCGTTACCGTCTGATATTACTGGAAATTAAGATAACACACAATCCAACGATACTTCACTCTTCTTTGACTTAACGCCCTTGTGTTTCTGATAATTGGTCAACTATTATTCAACCCCGAACTATACAACTACGTGTACTACCTCGTTTCTCTTTCAGACTTCAACTTTTGACAACTAGAGGCACGTTATAGCAACCTCGAGATGTAAACTCATCCTATTCTAAGTCCTCATTTCACTACTATCTTTACCGTTCGCATTTCCGTTTAAAGAAACTCCTTGTAACATTTCTCCATGGATAGAGAAACTCCTCATATTAGATAAGTATTCGCCACGAGGGTGAATAGTCCTAACGAACATTTCTCGAACCCTAACTAACTTGTTCAAACGTATCTTAAGAGATTCTATTCCAACACGGTGTATCTTTGTCAATTATTCTGTATCGAAATACTCGTTTCACTTCTAGTTTTACAAGACACCTTGGGAACCCGCTTAGACATGAGTACCGCGTACCACCCACAAACTGACGAACCGAGCAAACGAACGATTTACGTCTTGGAAAGACATCTCACAAACTCGTATTGTCACCTTTAGTAGATCACTCTTACAACAGTAGTTACCACTCGTGTGTTCACGCGCACTTTTCGAAACCTTATATGACCGCTAATGTCATACCCCTGTTCATTTAACCAAAGCATCAACCACCGAAATCTGAACTCCATCAAGAAACAACAATTGAGATCGTTCAAGTCCGAGAAGGGCTCGAGACAACCCATTGTTGCCAGAAGAGTTATACCAAACTTAGAGGAGAACCTCACAAATCCCAGTGTGTAACCGCGTAATATTGAGAACCCGCACCTTGGGAGGGTGTAATCCGTTTCGGGAATCAGGGAAAGTTAAACCCGCGACATTGTTAACCCTTTTGAAACCTTGGGGCGTATTGGAACCGCTCCCTACCGTTTAGAACTCCCGACTCAATTAAGTTTCTGTTTACCCTACATTTCGTGCAACAAACTTAGAAACGTGTCCTGCGGAACAGGAACGTGCAATCCTGCTGGATACATCAACTATCGATGACAAACTTCTCTTCATAGGAAAACCAGTTGAAACTGGGGATCGTAAAAACCGAACCTTAATGCAACGTAAAACCCTGACTATCCAAATTCATGAGAACCCTCAAGAACGTACTTTCACTTATTCATAGCATTGACAACGTAAAGTCTCGAGTAAGAGATATCGACTACTACTTCCAACTAAATTTCGGGACGAAATTTCTTTTGAGTTGTGGATAATGTAACATCCCGCGTTTTTCCGTTAAATTTATTTTTAACACCGTCTTTTTCTTTTAAATAATACCTTTCGTTATTTAAATTCGTAGTTTCCGTTGACTAACGTTCATAATAATTCCGTCATTTAATTATAACATCTCTTGTTAACTTGCGTTTTAAAAATATTCGATCGGTTAAATCCCGCACCCGCTTTGAAACTCGAGGGACCGGAGTTGCCAAATGGGCAAACTAGTTGACTAGGTCAACTAGTCAACCCATTTCATCCATTTCCATCATCTCCCTCATCCCTTTTCTCTCCATCTCAAGAACACACACACAAACCCATTCCATTCATTCATCATCTAAATTCAATCTTGGAAGCTCACAACAAATCCGATTACATATTTGGAATCCTCTCTTCATCCTCTACAATTTGATACCAACTTCATCTCGTTTGGGTAACATTTCTAAAACTCTAGATTTCTCTAAATTCGTGTTTTTGATTTGAAATGGTGTTAGTTAGTGTCTATGGCTCGAGTCTAACATGAATATATGTTTGGTTTGCTCGATTTGTTGTTTTTGGAGTAACTAGCATGAACTTGAAATGGGTGTGCTTAATCCTTGATTTTGGATGAGTTAATGTTGTTAGATTGTTAAAGTGCATGTTTTAATTGTGTTACTAGTATCACTAGCTTCGTTTTGATGCGTAGGTTGATTAAGAAAACTTCAAAAACATGAATATTGATTTTGTGATGTTTGACTAGGGTTTGATAGTTCTTGACATGAATTTTTGGATGCTTGAATGCCATGGAATGTTAATTATTAGTGTTTAGTTGTAATGTATGTTTCATTACCTTCAAAACGGCATATCATATGTGTGAATTGGTTTCCCGAAACTCAAATTGCATTTGATGAACTTGAAACCTTGAAATGAACGTTTAATGATCACTTGATGAGTTTTCGGCTATTGTAAATGATGTTGTCGTTTGATGATAAGTGCTTAGTTGTGTTCCTTGTCAAAAGAGCTTTCCAACGGTATAAGATACGTCTTCTAGTTGTTTACGGTTTGCGTTTTATGGTTATTTGAAGTTTTGACCAAGACTTGAACCTTGAAACTGACCAGGTGCCAGACCACGTGTTATGTCGCGGCGCGACACATCTGGCCGCGGCGCGGCATATGCCGTGGCCAGATTCTGACCTATTTTGTCAAATTTCGAAAAATGTTTGCTATGCTACGCACCTCCGATTAACATGTAACTTGGCCAACATGCTCATATATGACTTCTAAGCTTAGAAAAATAGTTCGGGACCCGACCCGAACGTGTTGACTTTTCGTTGACTTTGACCAAGTTTGACTTTTTGTCAAACTTAACCAAATACTTATGCAACCTTTCTAACATGATTATTTACTAGTATCTTGCATGAAACTTGACAATTTGATTCACATGCTAATATAATCGAGTCGTAACGAGCCATAGGACTAATTGAACATCTTTGACCGTTTGTGTTTACCGTTATTGATATAACCTATATGTTTAGGTCAAGACTAGCTTTGTCTTTGCACGCGTCTACTTGTTGAAGTACTTTATTAACTCTTGCACTCAAGGTGAGATCATAGTCCCACTTTTACTCTTTTTGAACTTATATTTGGGATGAGAAAACATAAACGATTCTTTTGAACTAAGTGAACACAAGAACGGGAAAACAAACATTCTACATACGAGTTTAGAACAAAATCCTCAATTCGATTATCATTAGTTACACTTGCCGGGTGTAAGCGAGAACTTATGTTATATGGCCATATGGGTTGACAACCCTCATCCTTGACGGTTCGCTACCGTCTACGGATGAAATATATTTTCGAGAATCAGTGTTTGTTCTAGCACTAAGTGATGGGGTATACAATGGAAGGAATGTTAAGCTTTGATAATTGGGTGCTCGTGAAACAAACTTTTGGAATGTATTACTATTATTTCATTGATGCAAATCTTGTGGTTCACTTGTACTTACTTACTTAAACCTATGATTTCACCAACGTTTTCGTTGACAGATTTCTATGTTTTTCTCAGGTCTTGCACGATATGTGAAACATGCTTCCGCTTACTGTTTGATACTTGCATCCGATGTCGAGTATACATGCATTTCATGGAGCGTCTTTTGACTTTACTTTAAACCGTGTCGCCTAGATTTCAATCGTATCTATAACGTTGTAACTTAACTTTTGGTTGAACAATTCTTGTAAACTTTGAAACAATCTTTATTTTGAAATGAAGGCGACATATTTTGGTCAAACGTTATCTTAAAGACTTATAATCAGGTAATGGGACCCACGTAGCCGACGCCGTCACTTGACGATTTGTCGGGGTCGCTACACGGTGAGTTTCGGTGGAACTCTACTTCCCTTTTTGTTTGGTTGGGCGTTGTGTTTGGAAGGGGTTTGGAGGTTGTTGGAGGTGGTGACGGTGGTGCGTGTGTTATGTGTGAAATCCGGCGGTTTTCTGTGGTCTTCTGCCGCCGCCGGCGATAGGTGGTGGTGGCTACTGTTGGTGGCTTAAGGTGACTGTCACGATAGCAGCTAGTTTCCAGGTGGCCGCGGGCGGTGGCTTATGGTGGTTGGTTGCGGTTGGTATACTCTAGGTGGTGCTAGGGTTTGCTTGTTGTAATCGGCGCTGTTTGTTCGTCTTTTTGGGACCGGGGGTTTGTAAATGTCGTTTAGAACATGGGCAAAGATGAATGGTTCCTTCATGTTTTGATTCGGCTCTTGGTTCTGATCGGTAGTTGCGGGTTTGGTTCACTCATTCCATTTTTGTCGTCGTCTGGTCTTTTTCGGGTTCGATGTTGTTGCCGACGTTGTTGACTTCGTTGACTTCGGTAAATAGGCCTCGGGTTAGGTGTTCTTGGGTTGCCCGGTGAATGGATTGGATTTGCGGTTCTGAGAAGTGTTGTTACGGGGTTAAATACGGGATCGGCTTTATGTGTTTTTATTTTAGGCTTAGGTTTGGTGGGTTGTGTTTTTGTAATTTTTCAGTTGTAATACTTGTACTGCTTATGTGTCGTTCATATTGTTTAGAATGAACATAGTTTCTCTAGAGATTGTTACGATCTGTTTTAAATGTTGTACCACCGGAACCTCGGTTCTTATATATATATATATATATATATATATATATATATATATATATATATATATATATATATATATATATATATTGAAACGACTCGTCCATATTACTATAAACGCGGTACATTATTCATTGGTCCCATAGCGAGGTATTTGACCTCTATATGATACATTTTAGAAAATATTGCATTCGTTTCATAAAAAGACACACCCTTGTTATACATAATGCACGTTTTAAACAAGTGGACGATTATTTAAGAAATAATCCCCATAATACATCGGTTTTCAAATACTACACACGTGACATAACAGTCGAATATAATACATGACAAAGGTTTTATTGAATGCAACACTTCATTTAAACAAAAGCATGAGACTCCATGCACAGCTTGCTCAGATAATGCAACAGCGGAAGACTTTCTTAAGGACCTGAGAATAAACATGCTTAAACAGTCAACACAAAGGTTGGTGAGATATATAGGTTTAAAGCTAACATCGATATAAATATAGACCACAAGATTTCATAGTTATAAATATTTCAATAAAGATATTCTATAAGTTGTTGAGCGCTTCGGTAACCATACTTAACCATAAATGTAGCATATTCCCTTTATTATGAAATCTCCCTACACTGTACCAAGTGTAGTAAAAACGAAGTACTATGCAACCATTTACGATACTAGAGCGACTATCCCGATTGGGGTTGTCAAACCCGATAGATCTATCAATAGGATTCGCGCTTACATGTTCTTACAACATGTAAATATTAGTTACCAAGCTATTAGGGAAGATATGCAAGGTGGTACAACTCAACGTAGAATATATTTTAAGTACTCACGTCCATGGCGTAAAACATAAAATGCATGTATTCTCATCCCAAAATATTTTTAAAGTTTAAAAATGGGACTATATACTCACGGTAGTAAAAGTATATTAATAATAAGTTTTCAGCTTATTAAAAATATGGCCGTCGTCCTTGGATTCACGAACCTATAACAATAATAATGATCAGATAATAATACGACATGTGAATAAAATAAAACAAGTTCATAGAATACTTATATATTAATTTTTAACATTTTTATGTTAGTAGTCCTTTGTTAGTAGTTCAAAATAGTCTGAAATGTCCAACAGTCTAATAATCGGTATATATATAATCTTAGAATCATCCCACGACATATTGTATACGTATTGTCTTTGCATCAACCCAGAGACTTATTGTATACGTATTGTCTTAGAATTTATCAAAACGTATTGTATACTTATTGTCTTAGAATTTATCAAAACGTATTGTATACTTATTGTCATAGAATGTACCAAGATTATATATATATATATATATATATATATATATACAATCTCGGAATTAACTAAGATTATAATATTTTGTTATACTAATGATAACATGTCCAAATATATATAGGAAAAGTTAGGAAGGATATGGTTAATATAGTTTTTACAATATAAATTTCGTCCATACAACGTTAATTTTAGCAAATTTTGTTTTGCTCGCCAAATATTCATTACAACTCCGTTTAAAGTGAATCAAATTGCTATGGTTTCATAATGAACTCTAGTATTTAGAACTAAACTGAAAAAGTAGTGGTTTATGTCAGAGTTACAGGTTACAAGTCATATTTGAAAGAGGTAGTCATTTCCGTCGAAAAACGACATCTTGATGACCATTTTTGAAAAACATACTTCCACTTTGAGTTTAACCATAATTTTTGGATATAGGTTCATGTTCATACAAAATATCATTTTATTAGAAGAACAACTTTTAAATCAAAGTTTATCATAGTTTTTAATTATCCAACCCAAAACAGCCCCCGGATTTTCTACGACGGCGTATGTCCGGTTTTACGGTGTTCTTCGTGTTTACAGGTTTTAAATTATTAAGTTAGCATTTCATATAGATATAGAACATGTGTTTAGTGGATTTTAAAAGTTGTTAGAAGGATTAACTTTGTTTGCGAACAAGTTTAAAATTAACTAAACTCTGTTCTAGTGATTACAAGTTTAAATCTTTTAATAAGATAGTTATATATATATGAATTGAATGATGTTACGAACATCATTACTACCTCAAGTATAGTAGGTAAACCTACTAGAAATGATAAGAAAATAAGTTAAGCTTCAAAGGATCTTTGATGGCTTGGAAGTTCTTGAAGCAGAATCATGACACGAAAACAAGTTAAAGTAAGATTACTACTTGATTTAAGGTAGTTATGTTTATAGGAATTAAACCAAAGCTTGGATATGATTATTACCTTGATTAAGAATGAAAAGTTACTGAGATTAGATGGAAGTTCTTGATCTTTGATGAGTTGTTGGATTGGATTAAAAAGATTGGAAGTAATCTTGCAACTTCTTGATTCTAGGTTGTTTTTATGATGATTAAAGCTTGTAATTGAAGCTAAATGATGGGGAAAATACTTGGAGATGATCAAGTATGAAGTTAGGAGTATTTTAAGAGAGAATTGGAAGTGTAAGTATGAGAAAATGGAATGAAGAAATGGTGTGTATGCATAAAAATGTTTTTAGTTTATAAAGAAAGAAAAGATTCCTAATTTGGTTTTCTTGCTAAATAATTCATGCTACTTGACAAATGGTTGGTTCCACATGTTCCTTAATCATTTAAGGCTGCTAAGGAGCAGATTTTTATTGGTATATACCAATAGTAAATACATCTAGAAGCTGGGTATAATACGAGTGCAAATACCGAGCGAATACGAGTAGAATTCTTGATGAAAACAAATGGGAATACAATTGTGATTATTTTTGTTAAGTAAGAGTGTTTTGATATATGTATTGAAGTCCTTCAAATGTGTATTAATACACTATATATATATATATATATATATATATATATATATATATATATATATATATATATATATATATATATATATATATATATATATATATATATATATATATATATATATATATATACACACACATTTTAACTGAGTCGTTAAATCATCGTTAATCGTTACATGTAAGTGTTGTTTCGAAACCTTTAAGTTAACGACCTTGTTAAATGTAATTAATCCCATTGTTATTATATCTAATGGGATGTTAAATTGTTATATTATCATGATAACATAGTGTGTTAATATATCTTAATACGATATATAAATATTAAGACGTTATTACAACGATAATCGTTACGTATATATATCGTTTCGAAATCCTTAAGTTAGTAGTCTCATTTTATGTATATAGTTCATTGTTAATATACTTAATGAGATACTTAATTATCATTTCATCATGTTAAATATATATATAAGTTCATATATATATTATCATGTTATTTACAAGTTATAACGTTCGTGAATCATCGGACAAGTTGGGTGGTCACACGTTTACATAAAATTCGTTTCAATTAATCAAGTCTTAAAAAGTTTGATTGCTTAATATGTTGGAAACATTTAATCATGTAAATATTAATATTGTTCAATATGTAATCATGGAAAAATCCGGGTCATGACAGTACCTACCCGTTAAAGAAATTTCGTCCCGAAATTTGAAGTAATACCTATTCAATGGGCGGTGTTTGTAAACAGCTGTGGATATTTCTGTTTCATCTGGTCCTCTCTTTCCCAAGTGAACTCAGGACCTCTTCGAGCATTCCAAATAACCCTAACTATAGGTATGTTGCTCTGCTTGAGCCGTTTGACTTCACGATCCATGATTTCGACAGGCTCTTCTATAAAATGCAGTTTCTCGTCGATTTGGATTTCTTCAAGAGGAACAGTGAGGTATTCTTTTGCAAGGCATTTCCTTAGGTTCGAGACGTGAAAGGTTATGTGTACTCCAGCAAGTTGTTGTGGTAGCTTAAGTCGATAAGCCACCGGTCCAATACGTTCGATGATCTTGAATGGTCCTACGTATCTTGGGTTCAATTTATCCCTCTTACCAAAGCGTATCACACCTTTCCATGGTGACACCTTTCACATAACCATGTCATCAACCTGAAATTCTAACGGCTTCCTTCAAACATCAGCATAGCTCTTTTGACGACTTTGGGCGGTCTTCAATCTCTCCTTGATTTGCACAATCTTTTCAGTAGTCTCCTGTATGATCTCGGGACCAGTCAGTTGTCTGTCACCTAATTCTCTCCAACAGATAGGGGATCTACACTTTCTTCCATAAAGTGCTTCGAATGGTGCATCATTAATACTCGTATGATAACTGTTGTTATACGAGAATTCTGCCAATGGTAAATATTTATCCCATCCGTTTTCGAAATCGATCACACATCTTCTAAGCATGTCTTCAAGAGTCTGAATGGTCCTTTCACTTTGCCCATCGGTCTAAGGATGATATGCAGTGCTCATATCCAGACGAGTCCCTAGAGCTTCATGTAGTGATTGCCAAAACCTTGATGTAAACCTACTGTCGCGATCAGATATAATGGAAATAGGTACTCCATGTCTTGAAACAACTTCCTTCATGTATAATCGTACCAATTTCTCCATCTTATCCATTTCTTTCATAGGTAGGAAATGTGCAGATTTGGTGAGACGATCGACAATTACCCAAATGGTGTCATAACCCCATGCAGTCTTTGGTAGCTTCGTGATGAAATCCATAGTAATACATTCCCATTTTCATTCAGGGATTTCTGGTTGTTGAAACAAACTTGAAGGTTTCTGATATTCCGCCTTGACTTTGGAGCAAGTCAAACATTCTCCAATGTATGTTGAAATATCAGCTTTCAAATTTGGCCACCAAAAGTGTGCCTTAAGATCTTGATACATCTTTCCAGCTCCGGGATGTATCGAGTATCTCGTCTTATGTGCCTCATCCAAAACCAATTTTCTTAGTCCTTTAAACTTCGGTACCCAAATACGTCCATTAAAATACCGGGTTCCGTCTTCTCGTATCTCAAGTTGCTTGACTAAACCCTTGAGCATCTCATTTCCAAAGTTTTCTTCAGTAAGAGCTCCTCGTTGAGCCTCCTTTATTTGTGTAGTCAGGTTTGTATGAATCTTCATATTCATTGCCCGTACTCGAATCAGCTCTCTTTCCTTCCTGCTTAAAGCATCTACTACTACATTTGCTTTCCCGGGATGATAGCGAATTTCACAATCATAGTCGTTTATCAGCTCGACCCACCTACGTTTCCTCATGTTCAGTTGTTTTTGGTTGAAGATATGTTGAAGGCTTTTATGGTCAGTATACACAGTACATTTAACCTCGTACAAGTAGTGTCTCCAAATCTTTAATGCAAACACAACTGCTCCCAATTCTAGATCATGAGTCGTATAATTTTGTTCATGAATCTTCAGTTGTCAGGATGCATATGCAATAAACTTCTTTCGTTGCATGAGGACACAACCAAAACCTTGTCGCGAAGCGTCACAATAAATTATAAAATCATCGTTTCCTTCAGATAACGATAGAATAGGAGATGCAGTCAACTTCTTCTTCAATAATTGAAATGCGGCTTCCTGCTCAGAAGTCCATTCGTACTTCTTCCCTTTATGTGTTAATGTTGTCAATGGTTTGGCTATCCGGTAAAAATCTTGAATAAACCTTCTGTAATAGCCAGCAAGACCCAAAAATTGGCGTATTTGCGTCGGAATCTTTGGGGTTTCCCATTTTTCAATGGCTTCAACCTTCGCAGGATCGACCTGAATTCCTTGACTGCTCATGATGTGACCATAGAATTGTACTTCCTTTAACCAAAAGGTGCACTTAGAAAACTTTGCGTATAACTGTTCTTTCTTCAACAGTTCCAGCACCAACCTTAAATGTTGCTCATGTTCTTGTTCATTTTTAGAATAAATAAGAATATCATCAATAAAGACGATAACAAATTTATCCAAATACGGACTGCATACCCGATTCATGAGGTCCATGAATACAGCTGGTGCGTTTGTCAGCCCGAACGGCATGACTAAAAATTCATAATGACCGTAGCATGTCCGAAATGCGCTTTTCAGAATATCTTCTTCTTTGACACGCAACTGATGATATCCCGATCTTAAATCGATTTTGGAGTAAACACGTGATCCTTGTAGCTGATCAAACAAGTCATCAATTCTCGTTAATGGGTATCGATTCTTGATAGTTAACTTGTTTAATTTGCGGTAATTTATACACATTCGGAAGGATCCATCTTTCTTCTTGACGAATAAAATTGGAGCTCCCCACGGTGAAGTACTCAGTCGAATGAATCCATGGTCCAGTAATTCTTGTAACTATCTTTGTAACTCTTTCATCTCAGATGGTGCAAGTCTGTATGGAGCACGAGCCACTGGTGCAGCTCCTGGTACTAGATCTATTTGAAATTCTACAGATATAAATGGAGGTAATCCCGGCAACTCTTCCGAAAAGACTTCAGGAAAATCTCTTGCCACAGGCACGTCGTTGATGCTCTTCTCTTTTTCCTTCGTTTCAACTTTATTAACATGTGCTAGGATAGCATAGCACCCTTTCTTCAAGCACTTTTGGACTTTCAAGCAGCTAATGAGTTTTAGCTTTGAGTTACCCTTCTCTCCATATATCATTACTGCCGTTTTATCCTTAAGAGGAATGCGAATTGCCTTCTTGGTACGCACAACTTCAGCTCCTATTTTGGACATCCAGTCCATGCCGGCTATTACATCAAAACTTCCTAATTCTATGGGTATCAAATCAATTTCTAATGTTTCTCTGGCTAGCTTTATTTTACAATCACGGAAAATTTTATCGGCTTTAATTAGTTTACCATTAGCTAACTCAATAATGACTTAGCATCTAGAGGTAATGATGAACAATTCAATTTAGCATAAAAGTATCTACACATGTAACTTCTATCGGCACCAGTATCAAATATAATAGATGCTGATAAGTCATTAATGGTAAACGTACCCGTAACAAGCTCTGGGTCTTCGCATGCCTCTCTAGTATTAATAACAAATACTCTTCCCCATGCAGGTCCGTTATTCTTCTCTGGATTCGGGCACTGGCTCTTAATATGACCCTATTTCCCACACCCGTAACAAGTAACAGTAGCCAGGGCAGTTCTATTTGCATTGGTGGTAGGAGTCTTGGTGCTATTTGTATTTGTAACAGGAACCCAACAATCTTCAGCAAGATGACCCCTTCGATTACATTTATTGCACACCACATTGCAAAAACCGGTGTAATGTTTGTGGCATCTGTTACATAAGGGATTACGCCCTTTGTAACCCTAGCTTGAACCACTACCCGCACCTTGCGTGGTTTCCCGTTTCTTGAGAGATTGTTGCTGGTAACCTCAATCATGGTTTCCATCCCACTTTCTTTTGTTATCCGATACCATGGCTTCGGTATTTGATGCGTTCTTATCCAGGATGATCTGATCCATTAGCTCGTTTGCCATGGTGATAGCTTCATGAATTGTCTTGGGTTTGGATGTTGTAACATTGGCCTTGATGTTCTTTGGCAGACCATCTTTGTACAATTCAATCTTTCGCTCTTCCGTTGGTACCAATTCAAGACATAAAAAGCCTAATTCCATGAATCGCCTGTTATATTTGGTAAGTTCCGTTCCGACAACTTTCAGATTTCGTAACTCTGCTTCCATCTTCCTAACCTCGTTCTTTGGGGAGTATTCGTTGATTAGCATATTTTTCAATTCCTCCCAAGGAGTATCATATGCTTCATCGCCCCCTACAGCTTTTATATAGTTTTTCCACCATGTAAGTGCACCATCCTGTAATGTGCATGAAGCATACTTTGTCCGATCCCCTTCCGCACAACCACTGATTTTAAATACGGACTCCAGTTTTTCGAACCATCCAGTTAAACCGACTGGTCCTTCTGTTCAACTGAATGATGAAGGTTTGCAACCTTGAAATGCTTTATATGAGCATCCAGCACGAGGGTTTGTGTTGTTTGCTGCTGCTCTTGCCGCTTCGACCCAAAGCATTTGGTTGTTTACGCGTTGGTTGATAAGCTCCTCAATTTCTTGTTCCGTCATTCGATTTAATCGTTTACGCGTTGGTTGATAAGCTCCTCAATTTCTTGTTCCGTCATTCGATTTAATCGAGCCATGTTTCTTTAATAAACATATAAGATAATTAATCACATAGAATATTATAGATGTAGCAAGTAATTAATGGTATATTGTGGCATATTAATGATATGAACCAATTATTATAAAAGTATTTTCTTCTTATTAGCATTTTATAATTGTAGCTCGGGTAGTACCTACCTGTTAAAGTTCATACTTAAGAGCTAGTACACAAATTAACTACTACAATCATGATAATATTCTATCATGAAATACTTAATGCATTAATACTTCATGCTTATTCTTTTGGTACATTATTTTACAATAACTCAATACCACTATTTACATAAAACATATGTAAGATGAAATATAGCACATGATATATTATTATATAAGGCGTGAAGTCGAATAGCTACAAAAACATATTAGAAACGACGAGGCTTCCTTGGGAATTCAAAGAAATCTGGGAAATCATAGAATTTTCGCTTCCCTACTGTCAGAGTGCGTATTTCAGCGGTAAGTCTAGGTTTTGGTTGGGGTTCAGTGGATGACATTTCTGTAGTATTGGTAAGACATGGTTGACTAGGTGTGGTATTATCGGGAGCACCTGGTACAATAATTGTTTTATTAGTTTCTGCTTTTGGAATTTCAAGGTTGTCGATTATAGGTTCCTCTTCTGGTTCCTCTGGGAATTGTGAGATTTCCAAAAATGCATTCGACTCCAGGTCATCATCATCATCAGTTATATAGATGATTGATACACCTTCCTTCGGGTCATCGTCGTTATCAGATAAGTCGATGATTGGTACTTTTGCTGGAGATTCAACTTCGGAGTCGCTGAATGTGATAATGAGATTGGTGCTAGAAGTAGACATCTATCACACATTAACTACCACATTAGTAATATACCACATAATATTTACATGTTTTAATATTTAATTTCCGACCAAAAATGATAAGTAATGGTTTTCAAAAACAAGTTCGGTCAAAGTCCAGACTCACTAATGCATCCTAACAAATACCGGTCAGACACACTAATGCAATTTCTGGTTCGCTAAGACCTCTGCTATGATGCAAACTGAAACGACTCATCCATATTACTATAAACGCGGTACGTTTTTCATTGGTCCCATAGCGAGGTATTTGACCTATATATGATACATTTTATAAAATATTGCATTCGTTTCATAAAAAGACACACCCTTATTATACATAATGCATGTTTTAAACAAGTGGGCGATTATTTAAGAAATAATCCCCATAATACATCGGTTTTCAAATACTACACACGTGACATAACAGTCGAATATAATACATGACAAAGGTTTTATTAATGCAACACTTCATTTAAACAAAAGCATGAGACTCCATGCACAGCTTGCTCAGATAATGCAACAGTGGAAGACTTTCTTAAGGACCTGAGAATAAACATGCTTAAACAGTCAACACAAAGGTTGGTGAGATATATAGGTTTAAAGCTAGCACCGATATAAATATAGACCACAAGATTTCATAGTTATAAATATTTCAATAAAGATATTCTATAAGTTGTTGAGCGCTTCGGTAACCATACTTAACCATAAATGTAGCATATTCACTTTATTATGAAATCTCCCTTCACTGTACCAAGTGTAGTAAAAATGAAGTACTATGCAACCATTTATGATACTAGAGCGATTAGCCCAGTTGGGGTTGTCAAACCCGATAGATCTATCAATAGGATTCGCGCTTACATGTTCTTACAACATGTAAATATTAGTTACCAAGCTATTAGGGAAGATATTCAAGGTGGTACAACTCAACGTAGAATATATTTTAAGTACTTGTGTCCATGGCGTAAAACATAAAATGCATGTATTCTCATCCAAAAATATTTGTAAAGTTTAAAAATAGGACTATATACTCACGGTAGTAAAAGTATATTAATAATAAGTTTTTAGCTTATTAAAAATATGGCCGTCGTCCTTGGATTCACGAACCTATAACAATAATAATGATTCAGATAATAATACGACATGTGAATAAAATAAAACAAGTTCATAGAATACTTATATATTAATGTTTAACATTTTTATGTTAGTAGTCCTTTGTTAGTAGTCCAAAATAGTCCGAAATGTCCAACAGTCCAATAATCGGTATATATATAATCTTCCCCACGACGTATTGTATACGTATTGTCTTTGCATCAACCCAGAGACGTATTGTATACGTAATTGCTTAGAATTTATCAAAACGTATTGTATACTTATTGTCTTAGGATTTATCAAAACGTATTGTATACTTATTGTCATGGAATGTACCAAGATTATTATATATATATATATACAATCTCGGAATTAACTAAGATTATAATATTTTGTTATACTAATGATAACATGTCCAAATATATGTAGGAAAATTTAGCAAGGATATGGTTAATATAGTTTTTACAATATAAATTTCGTCCATACAACGTTAATTTTAGCAGATTTTGTTTTGCTTGCCAAATATTCATTACAACTCCGTTTAAAGTGAATAAAATTGCTATGGTTTCATAATTAACTGTAGTATTCAGAACTAAACTGAAAAAGTAGTGGTTTATAATCATATTTACAAGTTACAAGTCATATTTGAAAGAGGTAGTCATTTCCGTCGAAAAACGACATCTTGATGACCATTTTGAAAAACATACTTCCACTTTGAGTTTAACCATGATTTTTGGATATAGTTTCATGTTCATAAGAAATATCATTTTCTCAGAAGAACAACTTTTAAATCAAAGTTTATCATAGTTTTTAATTATCCAACCCAAAACAGCCCCCGGTTTTACTACGGCGACGTATGTCCAGTTTTACGGTGTTCTTTGTGTTTACAGGTTTTAAATCATTAAGTTAGCATATCATATAGATATAGAACATGTGTTTAGTGGATTTTAAAATTTATGTTAGAAGGATTAACTTTGTTTGCGAACAAGTTTAGAATTAACTAAACTATGTTCTAGTGATTACAAGTTTAAATCTTCGAATAAGATAGTTATATATATATGAATCGAATGACGTTATGAACATCCTTACTACCTCAAGTATAGTAGGTAAACCTACTAGAAATGATAAGAAAATAACTTAAGCTTCAAAGGATATTTGATGGCTTGGAAGTTCTTGAAGCAGAATCATGACACGAAAACAAGTTCAAGTAAGATTACTACTTGATTTAAGGTAGTTATGTTTATAGGAATTAAACCAAAGCTTGGATATGATTATTACCTTGATTAATAATGAAAAGTTACTGAGATTAGATGGAAGTTCTTGATCTTTGATGAGTTGTTGGATTGGATTAAAAAGATTGGAAGTAATCTTGCAACTTCTTGATTATAGGTTGTTTTTATGATGATTAAAGCTTGTAATTGAAGCTAAATGATGGGGAAAATACTTGGAGATGATCAAGTATGAAGTTAGGAGTATTTTGAGAGAGAATTAGGAGTGTAAGTATGAGAAAATGGAATGAAGAAATGGTGTGTATGCATAAAAACGTTTTTAGTTTATAAAGAAAGAAAAGATTCCTAATTTTGTTTTCTTGCTAAATAATTCATGCTACTTGACAAATGGTTGGTTCCATATATTCCTTAATCATTTAAGGCTGCTAAGGAGCAGATTTTTATTGGTATATACCAATAGTAAATACATCTAGAAGCTGGGTATAATACGAGTGCAAATACCGAGCGAATACGAGTAGAATTCTTGATGAAAACAAAAGGGAATACAATTGTGATTATTTTTGTTAAGTAAGAGTGTTTTGATATATGTATTGAAGTCCTTCAAATGTGTATTAATACATCTTAATACACTATATATATATATATATATATATATATATATATATATATATATATATATATATATATATATACACATTTTAACTGAGTCGTTAAATCATCGTTAGTCGTTACATGTAAGTGTTGTTTCGAAACCTTTAAGTTAACGACCTTGTTAAATGTAATTAATCCCATTGTTATTATATCTAATGGGATGTTAAATTGTTATATTATCATGATAACATAGTGTGTTAATATATCTTAATATGATATATAAATATTAAGATGTTATTACAACGATAATCGTTATATATATATATCGTTTTGAAATCCTTAAGTTAGTAGTCTCATTTTATGTATATAGTTCATTGTTAATATACTTAATGAGATACTTAATTATCATTTCATCATGTTAAATATATATATATATATATATATATATATATATATATATATATACATATATATATATATATATATATATATATATATATATATATATATATATATATATATATATATATATATATATAAGCTCATATATATATATTATCATGTTATTTACAAGTTATAACGTTCGTGAATAATCAGACAAGTTGG
Organism: Rutidosis leptorrhynchoides; assembly: GCF_046630445.1. Lineage (NCBI taxonomy): Eukaryota > Viridiplantae > Streptophyta > Magnoliopsida > Asterales > Asteraceae > Rutidosis > Rutidosis leptorrhynchoides. Next base: position 147,410,292 of record NC_092342.1, read on the forward strand.
GTTGTCACACGTTTACATAAAATTCGTTTCAATTAATCAAGTCTTAAAAAGTTTGATTGCTTAATATGTTGGAAACATTTAATCATGTAAATATTAATATTGTTCAATATATAATCATGAAAAAAATCTGGGTCATGACATATATATATATATATATATATATATATATATATATATATATATATATATATATATATATATATATATATATATATATATATATTATATTTTTGCCAAAAAAAAATTTTTGTTTTGTCACATGAACAAATATAAATATATATCGTACAAATGTATAGAATCATATAAATAAATTTCTAAATTAATAATGTCATAAATAAAGATTATTCAGCTTAAAAAAATTAAAAATAAAGAAAAAAAACTTTTAAACCCACATGATAATGTTATTAAAATAATTAATTATTTTTAATAAAAATATTAATATATTAAATGTATAATATATGAAGCATTATGTACAACCTTATAATAAAATACTCTCATTATCATATGTACAATATTTGAAACATTACGTAATACCTTATGGTAAAAACCTCATTACCATATGTACAATATTTGAAATATTATGTACAACCTTATAATAAAACACCTACATGACCATATGTACAAACTTCAAAACAAATTGTACAATCTTTTACAATACAATTTTTGAAGCATATTGTACAATCTTCATATAATAATTGTATTTTATTTTTATTTTTTAAATAAAGAGACTGTAACACTCCATTTTTCTATGTACATGTTCCAAGGTGCGTATTTAACCTCTTAAATGTTTAACTTTAACGTGGGTCATTTGTAAATGGTTTAAACACGGGGAATTGGACTACCTGGCAAACCATCACATTCTGATAATGTGTATCGCATCTGGGATGGTCGCAGAACGCGACAAGGTTGATTGAAACGCGATGACCTGAGAATCCCAACTCCTGATCGATTTGTCACATTTGGGTTTAGTTTATCGCTTTCTGGTTTAGGTTGTCATTAAACGCGACATGTTGTCGCGAAACGCGACGCGTTGCCAGACCTGCTATCTTCAGCTCGTTTTTAAAGGGGTATTTTGGGGGTGTTTTGGTCTTTTCGCATTATGGACGGGTTATAGGCCCCAAATCAGTTCTAAAGCTTATCCTTATCCTCATTTTCACCCACACAAACACTCTCAACCATTTCTAAAGAAGTAAACCCATTTCTAGTGAGAGAGAGCTTGATTGGAGAAGAAGGAGTTGGATTTTCACCAAAGTGCAAGTGTTAAATTTGTTCATCTCGTTCTTGGCTACGTTCTGGTGGTATTGGTAAGTCTCAACTCTGAATTTCATCTTTATGATTTGATATTCAAGTTAGGTTTTGAGCTTGTTAGTTGTGAAACCCAGTTAGATGATGAAGGGGGTTTATAGTGACTAGTTATTTTTGATACTTGGCGGGTTTTGGGTTGGTTGACGTTTTGGCCATGGTTAGGCTTTTACTTTGGGTGTAATCACTTATTTTAGTGATTTTGGAAGTGTTGGAACCCATTTGGGTGTATTTGGGTTGACTAATTTTGGAATGGGTCAAAATTAGGGTTTAGGTGTCAAATTGGACAAGATAGGTGTTTAACACTTATGATTGGGTTTGATTGCCGTTATTGGAACCATTATCACTCTAGTTAGTGATTAATGGTAAGTTTGGGCATGGATTGTGTTTGAAAGTGCAATTGGGTCGAAATTGCACTAGGTATCAATATGGGTTGGTTTGTAATCCATCCTAATTGTGTTGTTTGTTATGTGATAAATGGAATAGGTACTTTCCATTGGCGATTGCGAACTTTGGTATTTCATCCATCAAGATTTCAAGGTGAGTGTCAATATGTTATGTGCATATGTATGTATAGAATGGGTGCGGGTTGGGTGAAGTGATCCTCGGCTATAGAGCTCACTTCACATGTAGGTGAATTTGATGGACTTGTGTATAGGTCCATTTGGCATGGTTGTGCGTTTTGGTTGACCACCTTTGGCGAGGTGCACACTTCGTGTGTACGTTATCACATGGGCTTATGATGTGGATTTATATAACCTCGATGGCGAAGGGTTGTATTGAGTTGCGATAGAGTAACCCCGATGATGTGGGTTTTGATTTGGGAGGTGAATCACGTGTGGTGAGAATTCACGATGACGCGTGTAGATTTGGTGATCATATTGAGGTAGTGGTCACGTGTGGTGCGGATTCACTAAGGATCGTGTAGTTTCGGCCAACCTCGATGTTGTAATGGTATTGAAGATTGTAGTCGCGTGTGGTGCGGATTTACTAAGGCGCGTGTAGTTTCGGCCAATCTTCATTTTGGTATTTGGTATTTGGCTTCCAGTATTGGGTTAAGGGGTTAACCTTGGGCGGTTTACGCTTTGTTATATATATATATATATATATATATATATATATATATATATATGTATATATATATATATATATATATGTATATATATATATATATATATGTATATATATATATATATGTATATATATATATATATGTATATATATATATATATATATATATATATATTGTTGTATTGTTGTGTTATAGCTAACCCTCCGGGTGTAGCTTGATGGTATTATACATATCGTTGTTGGTGTACTTTCATTGTTGACTTATTGGCTTGTTGTATAGCGATCGTACGGTATGCTTAGTTTAGCTTGCCTTTATGCTCTGACTCCGGTATGCGCTATTTGATTATTATTGTGTGGCGTGTCCATTTTATGCATATATATGTATGTAGTATATTCTCACTCACTAAGCGTTAGCTTACCCTCTCGTTGACTTTATTTTTATAGGTTCGCATGATGGTGACAAGGGTAAGTACCGGGACTAGTGAGCTAGCGTGTGATGCTTAGAAGACTTGGCTTTTAGATTACATAGGATTGGGTAGATAGTTCCCAATCACCATGCTCGGTTTTGTTGAAAAGTAAAATAGTCGGGTCAAGGTTTACTTTTTGGTTATGTCAAACAGGTCTTGGGTTGTATGCCTGTTTTGTATTTCAACTTATGTAATGTATGTTTTAAAGTCGATTAACTTATTATTGTAATGAAGATGTTTTTGGAAACATAATTGGGACCTAAATGTTGTAATTATTATTACGTTAAAAAAAATATATGGGCCGTAATACGACGGATTGGGTCGTTGCAAGTGGTATCAGAGCTTGGTCTAAGGGATTTAGGTGACTTGAGATAGGTGCCTAGACTTAGACTTTTGTGTATGCCTATTTGTTGCGAGACTTGTAGGAGAACGGGTCATACGGGAGTTTGGTTAGCGCCTTAGAGTGTAGGTGTACTAACTGAGATTGTGGCTTGTATCGTGAAGTTATTCTTGCGTGTGTTTATATTGCGTAGAATTTTTGTTTGTGTTGGTTTATATTATTGAGCGAGGCGGTCATTGTATTAACGATTTGATACGGCGTGTTTGCGTAATAATGACTAGCTACCATTGTTACGGGTGCAAATCGTGTTTATCGAGTGAAGTACAACGAGTGTTGAGCAAGATGGGACAGTGTTGTGCGTGTGGTTTTATACATTCATGGTCTAATCATTTTGCATTATTTAGAATGACGACGAGAAACGGGATCGAGGCGAGCGACGATGAGTTTAACGCTAGGGTTGCGGCCGTCGTTGTGGAGCAATTGGGAGCATTACAAGAAGAATTGGATATGAAGTATTCCAAATTTTGAAGTAGTGGTGAAATGGAGTGTTGTCATAAGATCTTCATGAGGACAAAACCTCCGATGTATGACGGGAAACAGGATCCTTTGATAAGCACAACATGGATCTCGGATGTCGAAGGGTGTTTTCGCACTATTGAATGCCCTTCCAAGAAGAGGACAAGACTCGCTACTAGCTTGTTGCGGTGTAGGGCGAAGGATTGGTTGGATGGTAAAATTGATATCGTTGGTGGTGAATCATTTATGGGGCTATCGTGGGGCGATTTTAAGAAGGAATTCTTCGAGGAGTTCCGGACGCAAGCCGATTTGGCAGAATTGCATGACTAGTTGCGAAATTTGCAACAAGGTTCTATAGATTTGAATACTCTCAAGACGACCTTTATGGCGAAGGCTCATTTTTGCCCGGAGTATAACGGAAGAGATAGTATGTTGATGGAAGATTTCTATCGAACTTTGAATGATGACTTGCGGAACAAGATTAGCCTTGGTCAAGTGAACTCGTTCGAGGAGTTATTCGCCGTGACTAGGGGTTTTGATTCGCATTCGCGATCGATAGTTAGTGAACCATCAAGTAAGAGAAGGGATGTTTCGTATGGTGCTCCAAGTAAGAGAGATAAGGGTGCAAGTGTGAGCACGGGTGGTATACGGACGGGAATATCGGTAACTAGTGTGTCTAGGTGTTACAATTGTGGCGTGAGAGGTCACAAGTTTTGGGAATGTTCGGTGCCAAAGGGTGATGGAAAGGTGTGCTTCAATTGCCAAAAAGAATGATGTCACAATTTGTAGTGTCCCGAGTTAGCGGGGACGGGTGTGGTGAGAAGACGTTAAGGTACTTTTCGTTCTAATAAATTTGTCCTTTGATTATTTATTATGTGCCGATGAGTTCGGGTTGTTAAATGCATTGTGTTGTGCGTGTTATTGTTATGGGTGACATTCCTAATAGAATTACCTTACGGTGGCGTTTGGATTGATGGATGAAGGGTGTAAGACTTGGTGCAACCAAGCATTCCTTAGTGTTTGGGAAACATTTCTACCAAGCCATGAGAATGGGCTTTGGTGTTCGGTTGTTAAGCGCGTGTTCGCATTTGTGTTGAGGATGGTGAACCATGAGGTTCATCGGGTGGATGAAACCCTAGAGATCGAGTGCTTGATCTCGATGTATGTTGGTAATGGAGTCTACAGGATGCAATGTTAGGTGCCTCTTTCATACCTACTAGTGTGGTATTCGACTCCGATGGTGTTGCGGTTACATTGAACTTAGGGTACCGGCAAGAAACCCTTAGGTGCTTGAGTGACGGCGTGAAAGTTACAAGTGATAGCAACCCGGTGATTGCTAGAGTGATACTTGTACAGTTTGGTAAGTAGTTCGGTTGAAGTAGCGAAGGATAATCTGAAATCCTTCGTGTGTTCAAGGATAGAGCAAGGTATTGTGATGTGTATATTATGGAATACAACACGGATGGATCTTGTCTTTCTTTAGCATGCTGGTTGTATGAGTCTCGGTGAGATGGAGACGGACTCGACGTTTGACTAAGTCAATAATGAGTGGATAGTGGTTTCGCGGGATACTTTTATCTAGATGATGTGGTTATGGAACGGAGCTCTAAGTGGGGGAGTCTGTACTCCCGCACAAAAAGATTTTAGTGAGTTGATGTTAGATGGAGCCCGTATAGATTCGGGGCTAGTGTTGACATCTACGTTGGTCGATTGTCGTAAAAGTACGGTTTGGAATAAATTGTACTTATGGTTTTGGATTTAAATTATCACCGAGGTGGTAATGTGGTAAATCTCATTAGGAGATAAATGGACGTGTTTGACGACAAGGTGAGATCCTTCGGTTAAGGGATGTGCGTGCCGAATTCTCTTGTAGAGAATTATTGTTGTGCCTATGTGCGATATATGTGGTTTTTGGCTCGATTGTGATAGCGATGTTCGCGGGTGCGTATAATTAGTGTGCGGAAATTCAAGGCGGTGTGGAATGGTTCTAATATGCGTATATACTTTTGTTTGTGGTGATTGGTTAGTGTATTCCGTCAGGATTCACTAAGGTGTGTGCAGTGCGCGATGCTACACCACTCATTGATTGAGGCCAAAAGAGCGTGTGTGATTGGTGGGTTATGGCCGTTGACTCGGTCCGCTAACTTCACCTTGTGTGATGACCCGGAAATTTCTGACCAAATTTAAACTTTATCTTTAAATGATTTAATGTTTCCGACACGATAAGCAAAGTCTACGAAGTTGAATCTTAAAATTTTAGAACTGTTTCATGTATTAAATTACATTTGACTGCTCTCGACGATTCATGAACAATTATATGTATGTATATATATATATGTACAAGTAAAAACGACTTTCCTACCGAAAAACACTATTTGCTACAGTAAAATGACTTTCCTACCGTAAAACACTATTTGCTACAGTAAAACACTATTTGCGATAGTGAAACCGTATTTTGCTACAGTGCTACAGTGAAAACGACTTTGCTACGGTGATTTGCTACAGTAAACACTATTTGCTACAGTAAAACACTATTTGATATCGACGAACTAGCAAACAAAAACAGGATAAGGCGGCCATGCGATCGCATGGCAAAAACACTGAAAACTCATGCGATCGCATGAGGTACTGTAGCAGGCCACATACTATAAAAGCTCGATTCATTCCTCTGTATTATTATATTTTTTATATTATTATTATTATTATTATTATTATTTTTATTATTATTATTATTAAGATTAATATTATTATTATTAATCTATTTTAATATTATTATTATTATTAGTTTATATACCTAAAATACTACGACGAGGTTATGAGCGTGTCACCTTCAAAATGAGTTTTTGAGCGGGATAGAGCTAAGGAAATTATGGGTTATTGTCAAGGAGGTTATGGGTAATGTTCGAGGGTATATTTGTGAATCAAATCTAGTGTTTATCATCTCTGTTGCGTCTACGTACTTTCCTACAATATTGAATCTCAATATTGATACGTAAGCACTCATATTTTATCTTTTATACATTAATTGTGTATCCATGTCTAGTGCTCGAGTATATATATTTATGCATGCTTGTATGCTAAATTTTGTCGTTAAACAGTTATGATGAATCACGAAGTAAATACATATATTACTGGTAAAAGGTATATGATAAACATGTTTTTGGAAAGCTGGCGAAAAATCAATAACTTTTCATTTAGATATCGAATAATTTCGATTAACGGATTAAAAGATATGATCAACTGAATTATGATTAACGTTAATTGAAATTGCTTTTGAATCTACAATTAAGATTTAAACAACTTGTTTACGAGATTGATAAATTGGATTTTTGAGTATTACCAACCGAGTAGATGAATCCTTATATAAGGTATGTCTCGTTTTGTTGAACTATTGTCAAAATTGACTTTTTGAAACGACTTTGGATAACTTTTGTATGTCGATCTCGAGCATTAGGATTGTTATCCACTATGACCTGACCTAGCTTGATAGACATTTATTGACCAACATATGTTCTCTAGGTTGAGATCTACGGTTATTTGATATTCTGAGTTTCGGTCATGTTTTGGTGAACAACTTTATGTGCTGCTCAGGTGAGTTTCATTTGCTCCCTTTTTAATTGCTTTTGCAATATATATTTTTGGGCTGAGAATACATGCACTTTATTTTAAACGCAATGGATACAAGTACATACTAAATTCTACACTGAGTTTGAACCGAAAATCCCTTAGCTTTGGTAACTAGTAACTGCCAGTTATAAGAACTGGTGGGCGCGAGTAGTAGTATATGGATCCATAGGGCTTGATATCCCTGTCCGAGCTAGAGCGCTAGCCTTTTAACGGACGTATGCTATTTGAGAAGCGTACACGTTGGTTTGCGTGTACTATTAAGATGATTATACAAAGCGTACAAATTATATATACGTTAAGTTTAGTTACCAGGGTGCTCAATCTTGTAGAATATTTTGATAAACGTTTCTGGATGAAACAACTGAAATCTTGTGATCCACCTTTATACACAGATTATGCGAAACATTAAAACTATGAACTCACCAACCTTTGTGTTGACACTTGTTAGCATGTTTATTCTCAGGTTTCCTAGAAGTCTTCCGTTGTTGCTTATATGTTAGAAAAGCTATGTGCATGGAGTCTTACATGACATACTTTTCAAGAAAATGTTGCATTCACCAAATTATCACCATGTATCTTATTTTGACTGCATTGTCAATGGAAGTACTATTGTAAACTATTATTTACGGTGATTGTCTATATGTAGAAATCATCAGATGTCGAAAACCTTTGATTTAAATATTTATTTATGGTGTGCCTTTTCAAAAGAATGCAATGTTTACAAAACGTATCATATAGAGGTCAAATACCTCGCAATGAAATCAATGAATGACGTATTGTCCATATGGATTTGGAGCGATCGTCACAGTTGGTATCAGAGCGTTGGTCCTAGTGAACCCGGTCTTGCATGAGTGTGTCTAACTGGTTATTGTTAGGATGCATTAGTGAGTCTGGACTATGACCGTATATGTTTTTACCAAGTTTTGCTTACCATTTATCGTCGAAAATTACTTGCTTATCATTCCTAAGTCTAGACACGTCTTAATGCATTTACTGCATAGATAGTGTACCGACAAAATTCATATCTTAGCATATCTGTTACTGTAAACTTTTCCTGACATCTTCCGAAAATTTCTCCGTAATTTACGGGATTTTGGTATTATATATACATATGTAAATTATGTATTGAGGAGTACCAATCTAAATTCTATAATCTATCTTATATCAAAAATCAATTCCCTGATTATACAAGATGGATCACGTATCTAGTTCAAATTCCTTAAATTCCAACAGCTATTCCGATATGGATATTCACATGAACTCCGAAGACAGTGTAACCGGAATGGATCAACCAATTAGCCATCATCTATTCAGGATGAATTGGGGATAGGTTCATAGCTTACTTAGTCATTGGAGACAAGAAGAAGGCAATCCCTTCCATCCACCACATTACCCTCTTGGCGAAGAACCTGAAGCACTTACCGGCGAACCTGTCCGTAATACCATTTTCTCTCTCATTTCCAGAGTATCTAGTCATGATTATATACTATCTCACATTCTAAATCTTATTCGTCCGCTTGTCCGAACCACCGATCATCCCGGTATAATAGAAGAAGTCAACGAGCTTCGCGCTCGGGTAGTGGCTTTGGAGAATATGGTTCGAAGGTTACAAACACCAGCAGCATCACCAGCAGCATAACTAGTACCACCATCATCAACAACAACAGTACCATTACCACCACCAACAACCACATCCGCATCCCACACCTCAATATCACATCCAAAAACTGTACTTCAGATATCAACATCATAGGAACCGTAGATACCAAGGAGTGCCAACAACAATAAATGATGAAGTAATGATTCATAACTTCATCGAAGAAATATTCTACAGTGATTATGTAATCTCTAAAATCTTAGAGATTATTTATCCCAGTTCTAACCGTAAATCAGATAAATAGAAGGAAGAATAGAAACCCTGACAAGAATGATGCGTAAGGTACAAGCTAGACTTGTTTTACCAACAGCATCAATAGTACCCTTAGCCTCACCAGCACAGTTAGTGCTGTCAACATCATTAGAATCATCAGCCCCACTAACATCACAAGCTCCGCCAGTTCAAGAAAGCACCGTGGATATTATTACAAGTCAACAACGCGTATATTTGTATCAAAGAGTTATGAAATATTAACTCATTCCCTCTGAAGAATTTATATGTATATCTTATATATATATATATATTTTAAAACCATCATAAATCTTTTCGTACTAAGCTATTAAGTATGAATTGAAAAAGGGTAAATACTACTCAGTTAAATTCATATTACTAATATGCTATGATGTACATCCTTCGTTAACAACTTAACCTTCGTTAACTACAATCTCTGTTTCAATCCAAAGAATTCCGTTTCATAATAAACCAAGTGTATTATTCAATAATATGGTTGATTTTACACTTTCATCTTCGATGCACTCGAAACTTTCTAGAAAACATCATTTGCACCTTGCAAAGTTTGCAAGAATTCCACGAATATCAACACCCTTCACCAAGGAATATCAATAAGAATAAATAATGAAGTATTGATTTCATTAGCGAAATACTCCGCAAAGATTATGTAATCTTTAATATTTTAGAGATTATTCATTTCTAATTCAAGCCGAAAATCAAATGAGCTTAATATGATATTAACTCATTAAATCTGTATTACATCTGAAGAAAATATACGTACATATATTTTCATAAAAACGGTAATAAAAATTCTTTTGTACAAAGTATTAATTGTGAAATCTTTAACGGGTAGGTAATACTCGGGAAATATATAAGTTCACAATTAATATGTTATATTGTACATTCTTCAACTTTGATTCAAAAATTATTAACTATGCTCACAGCGATATACAATCGTTTTCATACAAATTCAATTACATATTATGATATTGACGGATCAGAATCGAAGTCATAACTCTGAACCGGTGAAATTATTCTTAGATCTCTACATCTTTCAAAGCTATACTTTGACTTCAAAACTGTGAAAGATCCTTTGATATTGTTTTTACCAAAAATAACCTTGCAATTCCTTTTCAAAGTATCCAGTATTATCAACCATTCAACCAGTCAATGACGACCTTTCAGACTTGTAATTTTGGCATATACGTTTTCATTACTGGGGAACCTTTCATGTTCCACCACATTAGTAGTAAATTTACCAACAACTTCATTGATCTTTGACCTTCCGAAAAATCCTTATACTCATTGAAACTATATCATGTACTCATCCACATCTTGTAACGGCAATTGCCATACCAACTATCGGGAATTAGCAATCAGTATCTTGAAATCTTGTAGCACGTCTACGCCAACAGTTATATGTGTACATATAACGTCTATCTCCTGGACTTACATACTTCGAATGTGAAGTTTTCGAAAAACACCCCAAACTACGAAACTAGTTCTCCGAATTTTGTAAAAATGTTGATGAAGCAGCAAAAACTGTAAACGACCTTAACAGTCAAAAGTTTGATGATAAAGAATAGTATGGTGGTAAAGCATAGAAAAAGAGAAGGTATGGAATTGAAAAACGAATTGAGCAGACCACGAAGGAGGCTGTGGACAAATCACAAAGACTAAATCTACCTTCAAAGAATCCAAATGATTCAGAGTCTACTGAAATCATTAGCGAATACCTTGCTCCTTACTCTAAAATGTTTGCGGACAATATTCTTCATCATCATCTTATCTTAAATATTCTAAGATATCATCGTATCTCCCATTATAAATATCCTCCATAATTCTGAAGATATTTTTCGAAACCATTCTTATCTGAAATCATTACCTCTTCGCGCTATCTGTGTTACATCATAAAAGAAACTATTTTAGTTTCTAAAATCTGAAAAATTCAAAAAAAAATGGATGTTTTGAAGTAATGTTGGGAACTGAAGCATGAGTTAGTATAATATAATGACACTTGATCAACGTGATTATATTACAGTAAGTCATGTTGAGTTTCTAATGGAACGTGACAAAGGTTCACAGATTACACCCTCATCATAAACCATGTTACATAACTCTTTCATTCTATATAATCTCTAAATATATCAAAAAAATATATTTCTTGATGATTCGGTCTTTTCCGGATATTCTGGTAATTTGACAAGTCGGATTGTGCCATTACCGTTTCTTTCTTAGAACATTAATTATGTTTATTCTGAAATTCATACCTACGAATTCTGGACCATTATTCGCTTGACTTAAGGTCGGGAAGAGAAAACGAAAGCATGAAGCTCCGAAATATAATGGAGAACATAAAGCCCGATAACAATCCCGAAATTACAAACCGTGTATATCAATGCGTATAGCAATATAAAGACACGGGAGAATGAAAAACACTATAACCCCAAGGTAATAGTAGAAGAAAATAACTTCCTCTGGTGGCAGATGAAAAAGAAGAATGAAGGATACGATAGCCAGGAAAATATCAAGAATCAGAACTGGATTAAGCATTTTCACAATCTATTGGGATGTATGAAATAAGAAAGAAGATTATAGGAGTGGTGAAAATAAATGAAACGGAAGAGGTCAATTTATAGTAATCGAGACAGATTACGTATTTAATCAAAGAAAATCCTAATTTCTGCAAATTCCGAAAAGTCAAATCTTATTTAGATTATGAAGATTTTCTATTCTTTAAATTCCGGAAATCAATCGTAACTACGTCAAAAGCTAAGACGAATCTCTATTCTTTCATTTCACTCTTTTACGATAACTTCTCTTATACGCTTCGAGAAATCGGATTGTTTTATCCATATAATTCAACGGTGATAAAATTCTATTTATCAACTCATATTCGTCATGAAAACATTTCTATTGTTAGCCATGACGACCTCACTTAAATTTCGGGACGAAATTTCTTTAACGGGTAGGTACTGTGATGACCCGAAAATTTCTGACCAAATTTAAACTTTATCTTTAAATGATTTAATGTTTCCGACACGATAAGCACAGTATATGAAGTTGAATCTTAAAATTTTAGAACTGTTTCATGTATTAAATTACATTTGACTGCTCTCGACGATTCATGAACAATTATATGTATGTATATATATATATATATATATATATATATATATATATATATATATATATATATGTACAAGTAAAAACGACTTTCCTACCGAAAAACACTATTTGCTACAGTAAAATGACTTTCCTACCGTAAAACACTATTTGCTACAGTAAAACACTATTTGCTACAGTGAACCCGTATTTTGCTACAGTGCTGCAGTGAAAACGACGTTGCTACAGTAATTTGCTACAGTACACACTATTTGCTACAGTAACCCTATTTGATGTCGACGAACTAGCAAACAAAAACAGGATAAGGCGGCCATGCGATCGCATGGCAAAAACACTGAAAACTCATGCGATCGCATGAGGTACTGTAGCATGCCACATACTATAAAAGCTCGATTCATTCCTCTGTATTATTATATTATTATTATTATTATTATTATTATTATTATTATTATTATTATTATTATTATTATTATTATTATTATTATTATTATTAAGATTAATATTATTATTATTAATCTTATTATAATATTATTATTAGTAGTATATATACCTAAAATACTACGACGAGGTTATGAGCGTGTCACCTTCAAAATGAGTTTTTGAGCGGGATAGAGCTAAGGAAATTATGGGTTATTGTCAAGGAGGTTATGGGTAATGTTTGAGGGTATATTTGTGAATCAAATCTAGTGTTTATCATCTCTGTTGCATCTACGTACTTTCCTACAATATTGAATCTCAATATTGATACGTAAGCACTCATATTTTATCTTTTATACATTAATTGTGTATCCATGTATAGTGCTCGAGTATATATATTTATGCATGCTTGTATGCTAAATTTTGTCGTTAAACAGTTATGATGAATCACGAAGTAAATACATATATTACTGGTAAAAGGTATATGATATACATGTTTTTGGAAAGCTGGCGAAAAATCAATAACTTTTCATTTAGATATCGAATAATTTCGATGAACGGATTAAAAGATATGATCAACTGAATTATGATTAACGTTAATTGAAATTGCTTTTGAATCTACAATTAAGATTTAAACAACTTGTTCACGAGATTGATAAATTGGATTTTTGAATATTACCAACCGAGTAGATGAATCCTTATATAAGGTATGTCTCGTTTTGTTGAACTATTGTCAAAATTGACTTTTTGAAATGACTTTGGATAACTTTTGTATGTCAATCTCGAGCATTAGGATTGTTATCCACTATGACCTGACCTAGCTTGATAGACATTTATTGACCAACATATGTTCTCTAGGTTGAGATCTACGATTATTTGATATTCCGAGTTTCGGTCACGTTTTGGTGAACAACTTTATGTGCTGCTCAGGTGAGTTTCATTTGCTCCCTTTTTAATTGCTTTTGCAATATATATTTTTGGGCTGAGAATACATGCACTTTATTTTAAACGCAATGGATACAAGTACATACTAAATTCTACACTGAGTTTGAACCGAAAATCCCTTAGCTTTGGTAACTAGTAACTGCCAGTTATAAGAACTGGTGGGCGCGAGTAGTAGTATATGGATCCATGGGGCTTGATATCCCCGTCCGAGCTAGAGCGCTAGCCTTTTAACGGACGTATGCTATTCGAGAAGCGTATACGTTGGTTTGCGTGTACTATTAAGATGATTATACAAAGGGTACAAATTATATATACGTTAAGTTTAGTTACCAGGGTGCTCAATCCTGTAGAATATTTTGATAAACGTTTCTGGATGAAACAACTGAAATCTTGTGATCCACCTTTATACACAGATTATGCGAAACATTAAAACTATGAACTCACCAACCTTTGTGTTGACACTTGTTAGCATGTTTATTCTCAGGTTTCCTAGAAGTCTTCCGCTGTTGCTTATATGTTAGACAAGCTATGTGCATGGAGTCTTACATGACATACTTTTCAAGGAAACGTTGCATTCACCAAAGTATCACCATGTATCTTATTTTGACTGCATTGTCAACGGAACTACTATTGTAAACTATTATTTACGGTGATTGTCTATATGTAGAAATCATCAGATGTCGAAAAACTTTGATTTAAATATTCATTTTTGGTGTGCCTTTTCAAAAGAATGCAATGTTTACAAAACGTATCATATAGAGGTCAAATACCTCGCAATGAAATCAATGAATGACGTATTGTCCATATGGATTTGGAGCGATCGTCACACCTTGAGAGTTGTGTTATATCGGCATGGTATAACGTCATCGGAATGGAAGTACCATTCATGTGTTGAGATTTGGGAAGTGAGTCTCGTGTGGTACGGATTCACAATGACACGTGTAGATGCGGTCATTCTATTGGGGTAGTGACTCTCGTGTGGTGCGGATTCACTAGGGCGCGTGTATGTTCAGCCAATCCCGATTGTTGTTGCGATGGAGGTAGTGAGTCGCGTGTGGTGCGGATTCGCTAAGGCGCGTGTAGTTTCGGCCAACCTTCATGTTGTTGGATTTGAGAACTATTTGTTGTTTCAAATGCCGATGGTTCGGTCGTGAGGACCATGATGTGTGATTAGTGATGCAATAGCTGTGTTTTGCTCACGTGTTTGCGGTAGTTGCGTATTAGCTGTGTTTGCGCACTACAAGAGATGTTAAGTGGTAAGTGTTATCCGTAAGGATTCGCTTTTATTCGGTCTTCATCGGTTAGATGGTTGACCTTTTTTTTTTGTTTGTGGTGGTTACTTTAGCATTTGTACTTGGTATGGGTACGCTAAGAAGTTGATATCTGTACGAGATCGGTTGAGTTTTTCCCGATGTGAGGGATTGAGCAAGTTTTAGTGCTCAGATTTGCGGATTTGATAAATCGCAGGTGACGATTTAGTTGTTGAAGGTGACTCATTGAGAAGAATTGCCTAGAGGAGTTAGAAGAATACATGGTGATTCCGCGTGTTCTAAGTGATCGTTGTAGACTTTGGATGTTGTGTGCATTGCATGTCTCAGAATGCGTTCAAGTGTGTATTTGGTAAATGGAATAATCTTTGAGTTAATGAGAAATGTGGTGGAAGTCGGATGGGAACGTATGTTTGAGGACCTTAGAGTGTGGGTCCGGACGGTTAAGTGACGAGGATCACGGGGACGTGATCGAATTTAAGGGGGGAGAGTTCTAACACCCCGTTTTTCTATGTACATGTTCCAAGGTGTGTATTTAACCTCTTAAATGTTTAACTTTAACGTGGGTCATTTGTAAATGGTTTAAACACGGGGAATTGGACTACCTGGCAAAGCATCACGTTCTGATAATGTGTATCGCATCTGGGACGGTCGCGAAACGCGACAAGGTTGATTGAAACGCGATGACCTGAGAATCCCAACTCCTAATCGATTTGTCGCGTTTGGGTTTAGTTTATCGCTTTCTGGTTTAAGTTGTCGCGAAACGCGACGCGTTGCCAGACCTGATATTTTCAGCTCGTTTTTAAAGGGGTATTTTGGGGGTGTTTTGGTCTTTTTGAATTATGGACGGGTTATGTAGTGACTCGGAAAATTTCGACTAATTTTAAACCAAACTCTCGATACGATTCATTATCTTTGACACGATAAGCAAAGTCTGTAATGTTGAGTCTCAAAAATTTTGAACTGTTTCATATATTCAATTGACCTTCGACTGTTCCCGACGATTCACGAACAACTATTTGTAAATAGATACATATATATATATATATATATATATATATATATATATATATATATATATATATATATATATATATATATATATATATATATATATATATATATATATATATATATATATATATATATATATGTATATAATAATTTGAAATATTATTTGATATAATATATGATTTAATTTTAGGAAATAAATATGTAAAATAATATGCGATGTAATGAAAACTACTATTATAAATATATAGATATGTATATATAAATATTTCTTGTAAATATATGAAATTATATTAAATCTAATTGTTTAAAAATATATAATATATTTATTTTAGTAGTTAAACTTGCTATTTAAAAATATTTATATATAGAAAGAGAATATATTAAAAATAAATGATTTCGAGCTTAAATAGTAAACACTTGTAATACTCGGTTGGCATTTCGTTAGTGTTCATATAGATCTAATATATATATATGAAATATTAAGATAAAAGTTGGACTATAAATTGATTACGAAGATTTTAGATTTGTTAAAAATATTTTTTATCTTTTTAGTTTAAATATTAGTACTCCGTATATAAAAATTGGGACAGAAAATAAATAATTAACGAACCTTTTTGATCAGGTTTCAAACAGTTAATGACCAGAATGAATAAATGGACTTAATTTAAAATTTTGGGAGTTTTAGAAAGATTTTTATATGTTAACTGTTTAGCAATGGACCACAATACACTCTCTGTGAAAAAGCGTCGGCAAAATAGGAGATATATATTTTTCATTACTACACGTTCTTTTAAATGGTTCAATATAATATCATTATAGTATATTTTAAATATATGATAGGTGCATGAATTCAACAGCTGTCATTTTCTCTACTTTTTTTGATTCCTTCTTTTGAGCCTTTAATCACAAGCACACACAATATCTTATTGTTATTATTATTATATGTTACTATTTGTTGTTTGTCTTCTCACACATAAAATTATCGAGTAATATATATATATATACAAATACATACATACAAGATTATCACCACAATCACAACCATCATTCTCTTCTTCTTCTGCTGTTGAACCGAGAGCCATCATCACGAACAACTTTCGATCATCATCTAAAACCAGCCAACATGGTTCCACCTTCACCATCCTCACCACCTTAACATCACCACCTTCAAGAAATTCAAACGACCATAACCTCATCATCTTATACACACCATCATCATCAAACCATACACATACACCTTCGAATGTTGTTAGCTGTTGTTCAGTTCTGTTAAATAACCAAACATCACATCTCACAGACCACCATCGACTTCATCCATAATCACCACGAGCCACCACTTTCGTTCACTGCTACTACTATTTTTTTTTCCTGTTTTGGCGAGCAAACATCAACCAAAATGCACCCACTTTGTTTCTTTCTATTAACTTTTCCTATTTCTCCTCTAAAACCCTGCAGCAACCATCATGACTCAATTCATACACTATCTATATTCTATATCTATATAAAATACATATACAAGTGCATACGAAGACATCTATCTATCTCTATGTTAATTCACCATGTACCACCTATCGGCATCACCTTTTAAACCACCACTTTCATCTCACCATCATCACTATTGAACCAACACCATAGAACTAAACTACTGCTAATTGGGTTTATATTGCAGATGCAAATCATCAAGCCCGAAACCCTTGAGCTACTACTGCATCCACTTCTGTTTCTGGTCCTTCGATCTAACCCAGTCACCATCATCACGTTGCCACCCATATTGCTGCTACACACCTATTATTCCTGTTTTATTCAAGACTACTGCTACACTAATGTTTTTGTAACCCATTCGAACACCCAAAACAAAAACAATTGAGTCATGTCATGAGATTATTTCGGTTACTTCTATTATTCAAAAAACCTATTGAATCGAGACCAAGAACAAAACAACCACAATAAATCTTTTCTCTCTCTACTCTCTCTCTATTCTTCTTCTTCATAAAACCACCCTAACACCAACTATCACGCCACCATTATTATCTTCTACCGCTGCTATGGAGTTTCTGTTTCACCTGAAAAACAGCCCCACGAAACCTACTGCATCTGCTTTCTATTCTGTTTTTTTTCTGTTGTTGTTCGATCAATACTACAATCCCAGAATTGTTGTTACTCACCTCGCTTTTCGGTTACTGTGACACGAATCGATGATGATGGAAGTAAATAGATAAATATGAGAATGATGATCTTGATTGATAAACCAAAGACCCCACCTTTTGTCTCCTGTCGAGAACCATAAAAGCACGAACCATCGAATAATGTATACGACTGCCACATATACTTAATTCTAAACTTGCAAAACCCCGTTTTCTATGCGCCTCAATTATTTAACAACCGACAACTATGGATCACATATTTAATGGACTAAACTTGGGCTTCTTTTAGTTAGTATAGGACTATACAAAGAGTGGGCTGAGATGTTAGGCCGTGAACATCCTGCATTTGGACCGTAAACTTCTGTTGTTGGGCCAGTTACCACTTAACTTAGGTTTGTAGATTTTATATCAAAGCATACGGTTGTGATATGGGATTTTTAAACCAAAACCTAGTCATTATTCTCAGTTATATTATAGAGACGATGATGATATATATAATATTTTGATGATGATGTAAAAAGCGTAGTGATGATGATTATGATCATGATGAAGTTAATGATGATATGATTGATAATGAATGATGATAGTTATTAGATTAATGGCATAATGAAGTGATGAGTATGCATAAAATATTAACTGATGGGATGATGATTGGATGGTTGTAAGTGTTATAGGATTAGCGGGACGTGGTGGGTTCAAACCCGGACTTGGGCATTTTTTTTTAAAGGGCTACTTCTTTGAGGTAGTTTACTTATTACCATTATTATTATTATTATTATTATTATTATTATTATTATTATTATTATTATTATTATTATTATTATTATTATTATTATTATTATTATTATTATTATTATTATTATTATTATTATTATTATTATTATTATTATTTTCATTATTTGTATTATTATTAGTAAAAGTACTATTATTATTATTATTAATATCATTAACATTATTATTATCACAAATATTAGTAATATTATTAACATATAGCATTTTTATTTATTTTAGTAGTATTATCATTATTATTAATATTAAAAGCATTTTCATTTTAATTAACATTATTATTATTATTAGAATCATCATGAATTTTATCATAATTAGTATTATTTTTATATAACAAATTATTGATTTACAATATAACGTTATCAATCTATAAATATATTAATATAACTATATATATAAATATTAGTATACAAAATAAATATATATATAACCTTTAAAATAACAAATATATTACTAAATTAAATAAATAATATATATAAACTAGTTTGATTATTATTACATGTTAATTATATATTTTAATATATATAACTGATAACTGATATAGGTTCGTGAATCCGAGGCCAACCCTGCATTGTTTAATATCATCAAATGTATTTTTACTACAAAATACAGTATAGTGAGTTCATTTTATTCCCTTTTACTCTTTACATTTTTGGACTGAGAATACATGCGCTGTTTTTACAACTGCTTTATTAAATGCTTTTGAAATATATTTTGCACTGCGAATACATGAAATACTTTTATAAATATTTGACGAGATAGACACAAGCAAAACATTCCTCGAATGAATTATGTGGACGTGATAATTGCCACCATTGAATTATGTGGACTTGATAATTGCCACAATTGATATGAATATTTTTACCGTGATTATTATTGCTTGGTAACCTAAGAATTAGAGAACATCACTAATTTTGAGAATTAGTGCACGCCTAATTGACGCGAAACCTAAAGGTAGCTACCGGGTTTAACACCCCCACCCAGAATGTTCACTAGACGGAAGGGCTAGTGGGCGTGGTGTTTAGTACTTCGAAGTTTATATGATTATTATACAGACGAGATGTTCTGTTTTGGGGATATTATTATGCGCATTATATGTTAAGGTCGGTTACCAAGCCAAGCTATGAAAGTAATGAAAAGTGAATGTTATGTATCGAGAGAATGATTTTATACACAGGTTATGTGTATGTTATTTATGTGCACGAGATATGGTTACGGTTACTAAGATTTATGAAAGATGATTTCGTACACGAGAAAGGTGTACTGTATTTAAAAGATAACGCATGTACATTACAGGTGGGTATAGGATTCAGACCCATTTGTACCATGCAGCATTTAAATCTTGTGGTCTATCAAAATGATGAATTTTATTGTTTTATGATAAACCTATGAACTCACCAACCTTTTAGTTGACACTTGAAAGCATGTTTATTCTTAGGTATGAAAGAAATCTTCCGCTGTGCATTTGCTCATTTTAAAGAAATTACTTGGAGTCGATCATCGCTATGAGACCAGATGTTGGTGACTTCGTCTAGATGGATTAGGACGGGGTATGACATTTCTCATCGAAGCTGGTATAACGCCGTCCATGTGTGGCGGGTTAGTCGTAAAGGAGGTTCTCACAGTGTTACCTGTGACGAAGCATTGGCTCTTATTCCTTGCGATCCCTTACGAGGGTTGGCAGTAGCCTAGAGGCAGGCCCTAAAATCAGTATCCGAGGTACACTCAGTGGTCACCAGGTGGTTAGCTTGGAAGGCACTGGGTTGTCCCCACTGTATTTACAGGTTATAAGCCCCAAATCAGTTCCAAAGCTTATCCTTATCCTCATTTTCACCCACACAAACACTCTCAACCATTTCTAGAGAGATAAACCCATTTCTAGTGAGAGAGAGCTTGATTGGAGAAGAAGGAGTTAGATTTTCACCAAAGTGCAAGTGTTAAAGTTGTTCATCTCATTCTTGGCTACGTTCTGGTGGTATTGGTAAGTCTCAACTCCGAATTTCATCTTTATAGTTTGATATTCAAGTTAGGGTTTTGATCTTGTTAGTTGTGAAACCCATTTAGATGATGAAGTGGGTTTATGGTGACTAGTTATTTTTCATACTAGGCGGGTTTTGGGTTGGTTGACGTTTTGGCCATGGTTAGGCTTTGACTTTGGGTGTAATCACTTAGTTTAGTGATTTTGGAAGTGTTGGAACCCATTTGAGTGTATTTGGGTTGACTAATTTTGGAATGAGTCAAAATTAGGGTTTAGGTGTCAAATTAGGCAATATAGGTGTTTAATACTTATGATTGGGTTTGATTGGCGTTATTGGAACCATTATCACTCTAGTTAGTGATTATTGGTAAGTTTGGGCATGGATTGTGTTCGAAAGTGCAACCGGGTCAAAATTGCACTAGGTGTCAATATGGGTTGGTTTGTAATACACCCTAATTATGTTGTTTGTTATGTGATAAATGGAATAGGTACTTTCCATTGGCGATTACGGATTTTGGTATTTCATCCATCAAGATTTCAAGGTGAGTGTCAATATACTATGTGCATATGTATGTATAGGATGGGTGCGGGTTGGGTGAAGTGATCCTCGGCTATATAGCTCACTTCATATGTAGGTGGATTTGATGGACTTGTGTATAGGTCCAATTGGCACGGTTGTGCGTTTTGGTTGACCACCTTTGGCGAGGTGCACACTTCGTGTGTACGTTATCACAAGGGCTTGTGATGTGGATTTATATAACCCTGATGGCGAAGGGTTGGTATTGAGTTGCGGTTGAGTAACCCCGATGATGTGGGTTTTGATTTGGGAGGTGAATCACGTGTGGTGCAGATTTACGATGACGCGTGTAGATTCGGTCATCATATTGAGGTAGTGGTCACGCGTGGTGCGGATTAACTAAGGCTCGTGTAGTTTCGGCCAACCTCGATGTTGTAATGGTATTGAAGATAGTAGTCGCGTGTGGTGCGGATTTACTAAGGCTCGTGTAGTTTCAACCAATCTTCATTTTGGTATTTGGTATTTGGCTTCCGGAATTGGGTTAAGGGGTTAACCTTGAGCGGTTTACGCTTTGTTATATATATATATATATATATATATATATATATATATATATATATTGTCATACTGTTGTGTTGTAGCTAACCATCCGGGTGTAGCTTGATGGCGTTATACATATCGTTGTTGGTGTACTTTCATTGTTGACTTATTGGCTTGTTGTATAGTGTGACGAATCGTCCTAATCCACCTCGATGAAGTCATCAACATCTGGTCCCAATGCGAGGTACTGACCTAAATATGCCATGAATGACTCCAAGTAATATCTTTAAAATGAGCAAATGCACAGCGGAAGATTTCTTTCATACCTGAGAATAAACATGCTTAAAAATATCAACCAAAATGTTGGTGAGTTCATAGGTTTATCATAACAATCATTTCAATATTTTAATAGACCACAAGATTTTCATTTATAAATATATGTACACTCGCAAGTGTATAAAACCGTTCTACTTATGTTGAGGCCTCAGTAACCAACCTTAACAATAATATAATAAATCATCTTCGCAAAGATGGATATGTACACTCGCAAGTGTATAAATAATCTTCGAAGTACTAAACATCCGCCCACTAGCTCTTATGTCTAGCGCAGTCTACAGGATGGGGGTGTTAAGCCCGATAGATCTATCTTTAGGATTCGCGCTTACATATTCTTATAACATGTAACTAAATTACCTAGCACATCAATCCGCAGAATATCATTTTTAATCACTTGTCTCTATTTCGTAAAGCATTTATAAAAGCAATGCATGTATTCTCAGCCCAAAAATATATATTGCAAAAGCAATTAAAAAGGGAGCAAATGAAACTCACCATACTGTATTTTGTAGTAAAAATACATATAACGACATTAAACAACTGAACAATGCAGGGGTGGCCTCGGATTCACGAACCTATATCATTTGTATATTTATTAACACACATTTTGGCCTCGGATAAAGAACAGTATGTTGGCAAAGTTCAGAAAAGTGGAACTGGAAACCGGATTGAGCAAACCAGTAAGGAGACTCTGAACAAATTACAAGGACTAAACTTGTATATAAAGAATCCAGATGATTCTGTTTCTGATGAAATCTTTAGCGAAAACCTTACTCCTTAACCACTCTAAATCATCGCGAATGAATTTCTTCATCACAATTTGATTCTGAAATCCTAAGATATCATCGTACCTTTCTTTATTAATATCCTCAATATTTCTGAAGATAGCTTCATAAATAACCTCGGATTCACGAACCTTCAACGGTTAAGGTCGTGTACAGTTTTTGCTGCTGTATTTAGCTTGTACAGTTTTTGCTGCTGTATTCAGCTTTTTCAGAATTTGGAGTGTTGATTTGTAGACTGGGTGCTTTTCAAAATTTCAGAGTAGAAGATCATAATTCTAAGAGATAAGGATTATATGTATACTTATAACTGTTGATGTAGACATGCTACGAGATTTCAAAATACTGATTGCTAATTCCCGGTAGTTGGTATAGTAATTCTCGTTATAAGATGTAAATGAGTAAATGATAGGGTTTCACTGAATATAGCAATTTTTCGGAAAGTCAAAGATCAACGGAGTTGTTGGTAAATTTACTGCTAATGTGGTGAGATATAAACGTTTTCCCCGATAACGATAACGAAAAACAACTAATATATCACGGTTATAATAAGGCTAACCCGAATGAAAATCGAAGATGATTTGTTGGAGCTGTGACAAAATTGGCTAATTTGGAAAGGGATTGCAAAGTTATTTTTTGAGTAATAATAACAATAAAAGAATTAACACAGCTATGTGTTAAACGTTTACTCAATTTCCGAGAGTTTTCAGGTGCATAACTATATGCATAAATCTTTCCTTCCATAGATGAAGTGCGGTTGGGTCATTCTCTTGATTGAGGTGTTTTCAAGAATCATGAAAGGTTTGAACGCAGATTGTAATCGTGAAGATACAAATGAAGTTTAATGATGAAATCAAGTGGCAAACTTGAAGAATTGTTTAGTTTCATATGTTATAATCAATATTTTAATTCTTTTTTTTTAATTGTCCAATGTTGATAGTCCAATAATCGGTTTATATATATAATCTTAGAATTACCTCATGACGTATTGTATACGTATTGTCTTTGCATCAAC
The DNA here is from genome assembly GCF_046630445.1 of Rutidosis leptorrhynchoides. NCBI lineage: Eukaryota > Viridiplantae > Streptophyta > Magnoliopsida > Asterales > Asteraceae > Rutidosis > Rutidosis leptorrhynchoides. The sequence goes on from NC_092342.1 coordinate 147,434,371, forward strand.
CCAGAGACGTATTGTATACGTATTGTCTTAGAATTAACTAAGATGTATTGTGTACATATTGTCTTAGGATTTATCAAAACGTATTGTATACTTATTGTGCTAGGATGTACCAAGAATATTATTATACATATATACAATTACAGAATTCGTGTAGATATCTCAGAATCGATCACAACTCAAAGTATATATATTATTGTAGAATCATCCTCAACCCTGTATAGCGAACTTGAGCATTACAGCATATAGAGTGTCTATGGTTATTCCAAATAATATATATACATGTGTCGATATGATATGTCAAAACTTTGTATACGTGTCCTGATATTTAAAGTGCGTAAAAATAAATAACAGAAATTAAATGACGATAAATAAAATTGCGAGAATATAAATTGTGATAAATAAATTGCGATAAATAAAATGTAACCAGTTAGCTAAGAATAATTAGCGTGAATTCTTAACAAAATTCTTCTCATAGTTAATTTGTTTGTTTCTATCAAATTTTATTTTGTCCAATGTTTTCTTCATTATGCCACTTGTTGGATTCTGATAAGTAAAAATCCAATTATGAAATTGAATGAAAATGGTTATTCTGTGGTGAACGGATACATATATCTGTGGATGTAAGTAGGATAGTAAACGACTGTTGAATCGGATTGAAAGAATGTACAGTGTAACTTATTAATGTGGAATTTAAATATTCTTCAGGTATTACCTACCCGTTAAAATATTTTCACCATTAACAGTTTGTACAAGAGAATTTTTTATTACCGTCTTTATGAAAATATACTTGCATATATATTTTCTTCAGATGCAATCATGGATTTAATGAGTTAATATGATATTAATCTCATTTGCTTTTCGGTTTGAGCTAGAATAAGTAATCTTTAAAACTTCTGGAAACCACATATTCTTCACAGAATATTTCTTCAATGAAGTTATGGATCAATACTTCATAGTTCATTGTTGTTGGTACTCCTTGGTATCTATGGTGCGTATGATGTGGATGCTCGTGGGACAGATTGTGATGTTGAGGTGTGAGATGCGAATGTTGATGTTGGTGGTGGTGATGGTACTGTTGATGTTGCTGATGGTGATACTGTTTATGCTGCTGGTGCTTCTGCTGGTGTTTGTAACCTCCGCACCATATTCTCTAAAGCCACTACCCCAAGCGTGAAGTTTGTTGACTTCTTCTATTACACCGAGGTGACAGTCGGTTCAGACGAGTGGATAAATAAGATCTAGAATTTGGTATAGTATATGATCGTGACAAGATACTCGAGAAATGAAAGAGAAAATGATGTTTCGGACAGGTTCGCCGATAAGTGCTTCAGGTTCTTCACCCAGAGGTGAATTCGATTGGTGGAAGGGATCACCTTCTTCTTGCCTCCAATGATTAAGTAGGCTACGAACCCATCCCCAATTCATCTAGAATTGGTGATGACTAATTGGTTGATCCATTCCGGTTACTATAACAACCCAAACCAATAACCAACCGAATACGCGAAGCGAAAGAATTTTTTTTTTTTACAGTAGAGTGCGCCATGCGCACCCCTTGGGGTGCGCGGCGCGCACAGGCCCCCAACAGCTTCTGTCTAAAATCGTCAAATTTTAATTAAAGATCTCCCACTTCTCGACATAATTAGACGAAACGCTTTTCACAACATGTTCTAATATGGAAAACTCATACGATTCAAACATAAAATGAGTTTTACAAAACGAGGCCTACATCGGCCGTTTTATGAGTTTCATACAAAAGTTCGAGTTTCGACCATACTAGTTTAAATTCCAAACGACACTATGAGCATGGTGTTTGGGGTTAAACTACCCAAATCTCGGTCAAACTCCAAAAGCTATCACATCCCAAAAGCGTCCCCTAAACAACAAGCGGGATCTCTAATCCAATCGAAGGCCTTTACCCTTGTCAACGTCGGAGCCTATAAAAAGATAAACAACGAGAGGGTAAGCAAAGCTTAGTGAATGCAATAATTATACCCATATATATATAACATACCTACTTGCAATCACTTACACATATACCGCATACACGCTAGCAATACAATTAGCATACCATCTCAAGTAGAAAGCTAATAATCTCCAACAAACTGCTACTAGCGTAATCAATAACATATAATTGACATAATAAAATATGCTACAAAACAAAATACACAACCATGGTAACCATTCAAGCGTCATGGTGTTACCGGCTCTTTGGTTCACACCATACGCATTTGTCATGATGCTACCGGCTCTTTGGTTCACATCACAACTCGAGTCATACTCACGCTAGAGTGCTACCGGCTCTTTGGTTCACACTCTAACAACGCTAAGGTGCTACCGGCTCTTTGGTTCACACCCTAAAAAATCGTGCTATAGCGCTACCGGCTCTTTGGTTCACACTATAACACACGTACTATGACGCTACCGGCTCTTTGGTTCACATCATAGCACACCCGCACAAACTATGGCACTACCGGCTCTTTGGTTCATACCATAGCATACAAATAAATACATTACATACATATCCATATAATCATTCCACTCACCTTTAACGATTTGGTGACGGTTTTATACTTCCGTAAGCTTCAAAGCAAAGTACCTAATATAATAAGTACTTCAATCAACCCACATAACTAGTTGGACTAAATACCAACAATTTCACTTATGTGCTTTTAATGACTTAAATGCATTAAATGCCCCATTTTCACCAAAACCTCCCTTAAGGGTCAAGACCATCATTAATCACTTAAAAGCTAGTGGTTAAGGTCCAATAACACTAATTATAACATAATTAGGGTAATTCAAACCCATAACCCTCAACTAGGTCAATCATTAACCCCTTTGACTCATTTAAAGTCAACACACCCATTTCGGGTCATCCACTAACCCCGCTAACACCCATTTACCAATTAGTTAGGTGTGCTAGCAATTAACTAACCAATTTGGACTCATAAACATCAATTACCACTTTGAAACGCTAGGTTAGTCAACTTTGAGTCCTCATGACTCAATCTTACTCAACAACACCTAAAATCACCAAATATGGGTTTTATGTTCATCACTAACTCCAACCCTAACCCATACATAAATTAAAGTAAGGAAATTAAGGTTAGAACATACCACAACAACCACAACGGAGCTAGAGAGGAGATGAAAAAATTTAATACCCGCACTTTGGTCTGAGAACAACTTCTTCCTCTTGGATTTAAGCTTTCTCTCTCAAGAATCACACTCTCTCTCTAAAATTAAAATGACATGGATATGGTAGTTGAAAATGGAGTTATGACTCCTCATAATCTGATCTGGTAGCCTTTATCACGTCCACAGGTGAAGTTACCAAAAAGCCCATCAAAATATCTGAATAAAAGAGTTGGATCCGGCTACAGTGAACAGTGCGCGGCGCGCACCATTAGGTGTGCGCTGAGCGCACCTAGCCCAGCTCAGCTTCTGACTTCTGTTTGATTACACAACTTCGCCCACACACTATGTACCATATATACCCTGCTGTACAATGAAGATTAGGGTCTTACAACTCTCCCCCATTTGAATCGGAGCGCGCCCTCGTGATCCAAGCCGCATGATAAGAGGGAAGGTAAACCAACACGAATTCTTTGGACTCCCAAGTAAACTCGGAACGTTTACTACGACGCCAATGAACTTTATAAGTTCTCACTTCTTTATTTCTCAACCTTTTGACCTTCTCATCAAGTATGGCAATCGGCTCCTCAATATATTATAACTTATTGTTTAGCTCAATCTCATCTAACGGCACCCAAGATGAATCATCTGCAAGACATTTGCGGAGATGGGAAACATGAAATGTATTATGGATCCCCGCAAGCTCTTCGGGTAATTCCAAACGATACGCGACTTCACCAACACGAGCTAAAACCTTAAATGGCCCAATAAACTGAGGAGCTAACTTCCCCATTTTCGAAACCGAATAACACCTTTCCATGGCTGAACCTTAAGCATCACCATGTCACCTTCTTGAAATTCGATCATTCGTTTATGCTTGTCGGTATACGAATTTTGTCTATCTTGCGCCTTTTTCAAATGATCCCGAATCATGTCAATCTTACTATTCGTTTCTAAGACCAAATCGGTACTCCCGATTTCTTTTTGACCAACTTCACCCCAACAAATCGGAGTTCAACACCTCCGCCCATAAAGCATCTCGTAAGGTGGCATCCCGATACTAGTATGATAACTATTATTGTACGAGAATTCCACCAAAGTTAAGTGCTCATCTCAACTACCACCGAAATCAATAATACACACCCGTAACATATCCTCCAATGTTTGAATTGTACGTTCGGTTTGACCGTCCGTTTGAGGATGATACGCCGTGCTCAATTTCAATTGTGTACCCATATCTTCATGAAACTTTTCCCAAAACCGAGATGTAAAACGAGTATCTCGATCTGAAATAATAGATATAGGGACCTCATGTCGAGCGACTACCTCCTTGATAAACAATTTAGCCAAGGTTTCCGATGATATCGCTTCCCGAATGGAAAGAAACAAGGCACTCTTTGTCAATCGATCAACTATCACCCAAATCGAATCAAATTGGGTTCTCGCCGTTTTAGGTAACTTTGTGATGATATCCATGGTAATGTGCTCCCATTTCCATTTCGGGATTTCTAACGGTTGTAACTTACCATACGGCTTTTGGTGCTCGGCCTTAACTTGCAAACACGTGACGCAATGCTCAACATACTTTACAACATCACGTTTCATGTCGGGCCTCCAATAATCTTTCCTTAAGTCAAGATACATTTTCGTCGCGCCCAGATGAATGGAATACTTTGACTTATGTGCTTCATCAAGCAGCACTTGTCGATAATCACCCATCTTAGGCACCCACACTCTTCCTTGAAAAGATAACAAACCACGCGAACCCAAAGTAATGAACTTCGATTGCCCCACAAATCGTTCCGCATGCTTGTTGTGAACGTAAGCCTCTATTTGAATCACACCAAGTTTTTCAAGAAAATCGTTAGTAATAATCATATATAACAATCCAAATCGTAACGCCGGGTGATGACTATTTCGACTTAACGCATCCGCAACCACATTCGCCTTGCCCGGATGATAAAGTATCTCACAATCATAGTCTTTTACCACATCCATCCACCTACGTTGCCGATAATTCAAATCTCTTTGATCGAAAAGATGTTTCAAACTCTTGTGATCTGAATAAATCGTACACTTGACACCATACAAGTAATGGCGCCAAATTTTCAACGCATGCACAACCGCCGCTAACTCAAGATCATGAGTCAGATATCTCGTTTCGTGTTCCTTTAATTGTCGAGAGGCATAAGCGATGACTTTACCCCGTTGTATTAGAACACAACCGAGCCCATTTAAAGAAGCATCACAATAGACCGTCATGTCTTCCACCCCTTCCGGCACAACTAGCACCGGAGCTTGGCACAACTTTTCTTTTAACAATTGAAAAGCAATTTCTTGCTCGTTCTCCCAATTAAATCTCGCATTCTTTCTCGTTAACTTCGTCATTGGAGAAGCGATCTTAGAAAAGTCTTGGATAAACCGACGATAATAACCGGCCAATCCGAGAAAACTTCGGATTTCCGTAGGCGTAGTCGGTCGTCCCCAATTCTTTGTCGTCTCTATCTTCCCCGGATCTACTTGAATACCATTTTCGTTCACAACGTGGCCAAGGAATTGAACTTCCCTTAGCCAAAATTCACATTTGGAGAATTTAGCATACAACTTCTCCTTCTGCAACGTCTTTAACACACTCCGCAAATGATGTTCATGTTCCTTCATACTCTTCGAATAGACAAGTATGTCGTCGATGAACACAATTACCGACTTGTCCAACATAGGTTGGCACTCTCGGTTCATAAGATCCATGAATCGCCGGTGCATTCGTAAGACCAAAAGGCATAACTACGAATTCAAAATGCCCATAACGCGTTCGAAAAGCCGTTTTCTCGATGTCTTCCTCACGGACCCGCATTTGGTGATAGCCGGACCGTCGGTCGATTTTTGAGAAATACGTTGTGAAATGTCCCGTTCTTATTGATTAAAAACGTTCCATATTAATTGATTTCGTTGCGAAGTTTTGACCTCTATATGAGACATTTTTCAAAGACTGCATTCATTTTAAAACAAACCATAACCTTTATTTCATCAATAAAGGTTTAAAAAGCTTTACGTAGATTATCAAATAATGATAATCTAAAATATCCTGTTTACACACGACTATTACATAATGGTTTACAATACAAATATGTTACAACGAAATAAGTTTCTTGAATGCAGTTTTTACACAATATCATACAAGCATGGACTCCAAATCTTGTCCTTATTTAAGTATGCGACAGCGAAAGCTCTTAATAATCACCTAGGAATAAACATGCTTAAAACGTCAACAAAAAATGTTGGTGAGTTATAGGTTTAACCTATATATATCAAATCATAACAATAGACCACAAGATTTCATATTTCAATATACATCCCGTACATAGAGATAAAAATCATTCATATGGTGAACACCTGGTAACCGACATTAACAAGATGCATATATAAGAATATCCCCATCATTCCGGGACACCCTTCGGATATGATATAAATTTCGAAGTACTAAAGCATCCGGTACTTTGAATGGGGTTTGTTAGGCCCAATAGATCTATCTTTAGGATTCGCGTCAATTAGGGTGTATGTTCCCTAATTCTTAGATTACCAGACTTAATAAAAAGTGGCATATTCGATTTCGATAATTCAACCATAGAATGTAGTTTCACGTACTTGTGTCTATTTTGTAAATCATTTATAAAACCTGCATGTATTCTCATCCCAAAAATATTAGATTTTAAAAGTGGGACTATAACTCACTTTCACAGATTTTTACTTCGTCGGGAAGTAAGACTTGGCCACTGGTCGATTCACGAACCTATGACAAATATGTACATATATATCAAAGTATATTCAAAATATATTTACAACACTTTTAATACATTTTGATGTTTTAAGTTTATTAAGTCAGCTGTCCTCGTTAGTAACCTACAACTAGTTGTCCAACGTTAGATGTACAGAAAAAAATTAATATATATTATCTTGAATCAATCCACGACCCAGTGTATACACGTCTCAGGCTAGATCATAACTCAAAGTATATATATTTTTGGAATCAACCTCAACCCTGTATAGCTAACTCCCACATTACTGCATATAGAGTGTCTATGGTTGTTCCAAATAATATATACACATGGGTCGATATGATATGTCAAAACATTTGCATACGTGTCTATGGTATCCCAAGATTACATAATATATTAGAATACATGTATAATACAATATAAGTTAGCTAGGATATGATTAATATAGATTTGTTACCAATTTTCACGTTGCTACAACAAGAAAAATTATCCAATCTTGTTTTACCCATAACTTCTTTATTTTAAATCCGTTTTGAGTGAATTGCTATGGTTTCATATTGAACTCTATTTTATGAATCTAAACAGAAAAAGTATAGGTTTATAGTCGGAAATATAAGTTACAAGTTATTTTTGTAAAGGTAGTCATTTCAGTCGAAAGAACGACGTCTAGATGACCATTTTAGAAAACATACTTTCACTTTGAGTTTAACCATGATTTTTGGATATAGTTTCATGTTCATAAGAAAAATAATTTTTTCTATAAGAACAACTTTTAAATCAAATTTTATCATAGTTTTTAATTAACTAACCCAAAACAGCCCGCGGTGTTACTACGACGGCGTAAATCCAGTTTTACGATGTTTTTCGTGTTTCCAGGTTTTAAATTATTAAGTTAGCATATCATATAGATATAGAATATGTGTTTAGTTGATTTTAAAATTCAAGTTAGAAGGATTAACTTTTGTTTGCGAACAAGTTTAGAATTAACTAAACTATGTTCTAGTGATTACAAGTTTAAACCTTCGAATAAGATAGCTTTATATGTATGAATCGAATGATGTTATGAACATCATTACTACCTCAAGTTTTCTGGATAAAGCTAATAGAAATTAGAAAAATGGATCTAGCTTCAAAGGATCCTTGGATGGCTTGAAAGTTCTTGAAGCAGAATCATGACACGAAAACAGTTCAAGTAAGATTTTCACTCGAAATAAGATTGTTATAGTTATAGAAATTGAATCAAAGTTTGAATATGAGTATTACCTTGTATTAGAAAGATATCTTACTGTAATTAAGAAAGATTTCTTGAGGTTGGATGATCACTCTACAAGATTGGAAGTAAGCTAGCAAACTTGGAAGTATTCTTGATTTTATGAAACTAGAACTTGTAGAATTTATGAAGAACACTTAGAACTTGAAGATAGAACTTGAGAGAGATCAATTAGATGAAGAAAATGAAAGAATTAAAGTGTTTTTAGGTGTTATTGGTCATTGGTGTATGGATTAGATATAAAGGATATGTAATTTTGTTTTCATGTAAATAAGTCATGAATGATTACACATATTTTTGTAATTTTATGAGATATTTCATGCTAGTTGCCAAATGATGGTTCCCACATGTGTTAGGTGACTCACATGGGCTGCTAAGAGCTAATAATTGGAGTGTATATACCAATAGTACGTACATCTAAAAGCTGTGTATTGTACGAGTACGAATACGGGTGCATACGAGTAGAATTGTTGATGAAACTGAACGAGGATGTAATTGTATGAATTTTTGTTAAGTAGAAGTATTTTGATAAGTGTCTTGGAGTCTTTCAAAAGTGTATGAATACATATTAAAACACTACATGTATATACATTTTAACTGAGTCGTTAAGTCATCGTTAGTCGTTACATGTAAATGTTGTTTTGAAACCTTTAGGTTAACGATCTTGTTAAATGTTGTTAACCCAATGTTTATAATATCAAATGAGATTTTAAATTATTATATTATCATGATATTATGATGTACGAATATCTCTTAATATGATATATATATATTAAATGTCGTTACAACGATAATCGTTACATATATGTCTCATTTCAAAATCATTAAGTTAGTAGTCTTGTTTTTACATATGTAGTTCATTATTAATATACTTAATGATATGTTTACTTATCATAATATCATGTTAACTATATATATAACCATATATATGTCATCATATAGTTTTTACAAGTTTTAACATTCGTGAATCACCGGTCAACTTGGGTGGTCAATTGTCTATATGAAACTTATTTCAATTAATCAAGTGTTAACAAGTTTGATTGCTTAACATGTTGGAAACACTTAATCATGTAAATAACAATTTCATTTAATATATATATATATATATATATATATATATATATATATATATATATATATATATATATATATAAACATGGAAAAGTTTGCGTCACTACACGTTGCACCTTGGAATTGGTCAAACAAATCGTCAATCCTAGGCAATGGATAACGATTCTTGATCGTCACCCTGTTCAACTCCCGATAATCGATGCACATCCGCATACTACCATCTTTCTTCTTCATGAATAAAACCGGAGCGCCCTATGGCGAAGCACTCGGTCGAATGAAACCCTTTTCAAGCAACTCTTGGGTTTGGTTTAACAACTCTTGCATTTCCGCTGGTGCTAAATGATAAGGAGTTTTAGCAATGGGGTTAGCCCCCGGAACCAACTCAATGCGGAATTAAACTTGTCTTTCTGCCGGAATACCCGGTAACTCGTCCAGAAAAAACGCCTTCAAATTCACTCACCACCAGAATTTCACTAATGGGTGGTGACTCATCATGAGTATCAACAACATGGGCAAGAAAAGCCATGCCACCACCAACAAGAAAACGACGTGCTCGTGCAAAAATGCATATCGGCACAAGTCTTCTTCGTTTATCGCCATGAATAATTAACTCTCCCCCACTAGGGGTCTTCACTCGAATAGATTTTTCATGGCATGCAATATCGGCTCTATTATGATCGAGCCAATCCATACCAACAACGATATCAAAATCACCCAAAGTCATCGGGATGAGATCGATTTTAAAGTTTTCGACACCAAACACAACATTACAATTTTTACACACATCAACCACTAGCACCGTCTTGCCATCCGCTATTTCAACTTCTACCGGACGACTTAACTTAGTTAACGATTTATTAAGTTTGGGCACAAATTTTGGTGACACAAACGACAAGTTTGAACCACTATCAAAGAGTATCCTTGCCGGATTGGAATTAACCATGAAAGTACCTGAGACAACTTCGCTAGGTTACTTGGCCTCCTCATTGGTCATTAAATAATTTTGACCCCTAGCCGTACCCGCTGCCTTCTCTAGTCGCTTAACATTATCGTTGCGCAATTCGGGACACTCCGGCCTCATGTGCCCCTCTTTGTTACAATTAAAACAAACGATTTTGTTGGAAGATGAGTTCGTACAATCACGGGCCAAGTGCCCTTGTCGACCACAATTGTAGCACGTGGGCCCAAAAATCTTAGAAGCCCCCTTTTTCGCACTACCGACGCTCTCAGTCACACTCTTGTTCTTCTTGTTCGAGTGGCTAGTAGCTTCAAATTTTTGTTTGCCAAAGGTGAAGTCACTCTTTCTTGGAGCAAGCGACTCAAAACCCTTAGCGATATCAAATAGCTCATCAAAAGTCTTCGCCGAATTCCTACTAATCCTTTCTTGATAGTCATCATTCAAGGTTCGGTAGAAATCTTCTTTCAACATGTGATCGTTCCCGTCATACTCCGGGCAAAATTGGGTCTTTGATAAGAAAGTGGACTTGAGAGTGTTCAAATCCATTGGTCCTTGCCTTAAAGTACGTAACTCGTCCTTAAGCATTGAAAGATCGGCCGAAGTTCGGTACTCCTTGAAAAATTCTTCTTTAAACTTGTCCCACGTTAAACTCATACTTTGTTCTTCACCATAAAGTCGGATTTTCGCATCCCACCACAACTTGGCATCACCCCTCATCATGCTACTACCAGACCTAGTCTTTTTATCGAGAGGGCACTCACTAGTACGGAAAGCCCCCTCCATATCGGAGATCCATCGAGAACTCCTGAGTGGGTCTCGTTCACCTTCAAAGGTGGGAGGTTGAGCATCTTTGAAGTTTTTATAGTGGAAGTCTCGTCTTCCCGCGTTATCCTCTTTAAGAACAATCTTAACTTGTTCCTTGACTAGATTGACTACTTGTTCGTCAATCGAATCCAAGAACATCTTCTTAACATCCTCTAAGAAGGCCTCATGACACCTTTGCATAATGGCCTCAACCTTAGCCGTAAACTCAACATCCTCGCTCGAACCCCCTTCATTGGTCTCGGGTCCGTTTCTCGTCTTCATACTATAAAACGGAAAAGGTTAAGCAATGAACGAGAAAACTTAGCACATATGTATATACATATACACCACACTACCCCATCTTGCTCAACAATCGTCGTACATCGCTTGTTTGACACGATTTGAACCCGTAACAATGGTAGCTAATCATTGTTACGCGAGCACGTCGCATTAACTTGCTAGTACAACGTCTATCTCGCTTGATGATTGCTAAAACAACACAAAACAATTAGTGCAAGGTTAGTTCACATAAACCTAAGCACTAATCAACTCCCGGTCTGACCCGTCTCCTACAAGTCCCGCATAAAGTGCACATACAAATAAATCTAAGTCTAGGCACCTATCTCAAGTCGCCTAAATCCCTTAGACCATGCTCTGATACCACTTGTAACAACCCATTTCCAATAAACAACCGAATACGCGAAGCGAAAGAAACTTTTATTTTTTTACAGAGAGTGCGCCACGCGCACCCCTTGGGGTGCGCGGCGCGCACAGGCCCCCAACAGCTTCTGTCCAAAATCGTCAAATTATAATTAAAGATCTCCCACTTCCCAACATAATTAGACGAAACGCTTTTCACAACATGTTCTAATATGGAAAACTCATACGATTCAAACATAAAATGAGTTTTACAAAACGGGGCCCACATCAGCCGTTTTACGAGTTTCATACAAAAGTTCGAGTTTCGACCATACTAGTTTAAATTCCAAACGACACTATGAGCATGGTGTTTGGGGTTAAACTATCCAAATCTCGGTCAAACTCCAAAAGCAATCACATCCCAAAAGCGTCCCCTAAACAACAAGCGGGATCTCTAATCCAATCGAAGGCCCTTACCCTTGTCAACACCAGAGCCTATAAAAAGATAAACAACGAGAGGGTAAGCAAAGCTTAGTGAATGCAATAATTATACCCATATATATATAACATACCTACTTGCAATCACTTACACATATACCGCATACACGCTAGCAATACAATTAGCATACCATCTCATGTAGAAAGCTAATAATCTCCAACAAACTGCTACTAGCGTAATCAATAACATATAATCGACATAATAAAATATGCTACAAAACAAAATACACAACCATGGTAACCATTCTCGCGTCATGGTGCTACCGGCTCTTTGGTTCACACCATACGCATTTGTCATGATGCTACCGGCTCTTTGGTTCACATCACAACTCGAGTCATACTCACGCTAGAGTGCTACCGGCTCTTTGGTTCACACTCTAACAACGCTAAGGTGCTACCGGCTCTTTGGTTCACACCCTAAAAAATCGTGCTATAGCGCTACCGGCTCTTTGGTTCACACTATAACACACGTACTATGACACTACCGGCTCTTTGGTTCACATCATAGCACGCCCGCACAAACTATGGCACTACCGGCTCTTTGGTTCATACCATAGCATACAAATAAATACATTACATACATATCCATATAATCATTCCACTCACCATTAACGATTTGGTGACGGTTTTATACTTCCGTAAGCTTCAAAGCAAAGTACCTAATATAATAAGTACTTCAATCAAACCACATAACTAGTTGGACTAAATACCAACAATTTCACTTATGTGCATTTAATGACTTAAATGCATTAAATGCCCTATTTTCACCAAAACCGCCCTTAAGGGTCAAGACCATCATTAATCACTTAAAAGCTAGTGGTTAAGGTCCAATAATGCTAATTATAACATAATTAGGGTAATTCATACCCATAACCCCCAACTAGGTCAATCATTAACCCCTTTGACTCATTTAAAGTCAACACACCCATTTCGGGTCATCCACTAAATCAATTAGTTAGGTGTGCTAGCAATTAACTAACCAATTTGGACTCATAAACATTAATTACCACTTTGAAACCCTAGGTTAGTCAACTTTGAGTCCTCATGACTCAATCTTTCTCAAGAACACCCAAAATCACCAAATATGGGTTTTATGTTCATCACTAACTCAAACCCTAACCCATACATAAATTAAAGTAAGGAAATTAAGGTTAGAACATACCACAACAACCACAACGGAGCTAGAGAGGAGATGAACAACTTTAATAGCCGCACTTTGGTCCGAGAACAACTTCTTCCTCTTGGATTTAAGCTTTCTCTCTCAAGAATCACACTCTCTCTCTAAAATTAAAGTGATATGGATATGGTAGTTGAAAATGGAGTTATGACTCCTCACAATCTGATCTGGTAGCCTTTATCACGTCCACAAGTGAAGTTACCAAAAAGCCCATCAAAATATCTGAATAAAAGAGCTGGATCCTGCTACAGTGAACAGTGCACGGCGCGCACCATTAGGTGTGCGTTGAGCGCACCTAGCCCAGCTCAGCTTCTGACTTCTGTTTGATTACACAACTTCGCCCACACGCTATGTACCATATATACCCTGCTGTACAATGAAGATTAGGGTCTTACAGTTACACTGTCTTCGGAGCTTGAGTCGAAATCCATATCAGACTAGCTGTTGGAATCTAAGGAATTTGAACTAGTTGCAAGTTCCATCTGGTACGGTTAGATAAATGATTTTCGATATGAGATGATTTTTGGATATCGGATGGTATTCTAATTGTATAGAATACCTAAATATAGTACAGAAGATCCTGTATATTACGGAGAAAATTAAGGAAACGTGTCAGATAAGATTTTATGTGATAGGATATGGATTTGTCTTTACACCATCTATGCAATAATTGCAATAAGACGTGTCGAGACTGAAAATGATAAGTAGATATTCTTCGACAAATGGTGGTAAGCAAAAACTTTTTACATGCAAACCAGGTTCATGTCCAGACTTATTAATATAACCTAACAACTACTAGGCCAAAGTCCAGACTCATTAATGCATCCTAACAACTCCTAATTAGGCACACTAATGCAAGACCCGGTTCGCTACGACCACCGCTCTGATACCAACTGTGATGACCCGTCCTAATCCACCTGGACGAAGTCATCAACATCTAGTCCCATTGCGAGGTACTGACCTAAATATGCCATGAATGACTCCAAGTAATATCTTTAAAATGAACAAATGCACAGTGGAAGATTTCTTTCATACCTGAGAATAAACATGCTTAAAAATATCAACCAAAAGGTTGGTGAGTTCATAGGTTTATCATAACAATCATTTCAATATTTTAATAGACCACAAGATTTTCATTTATAAATATATGTACACTCGCAAGTGTATAAAACCGTTCTGCTTATGTTGAGGCCTCAGTAACCAAACTTAACAATAATATAATAAGTCATCTTCGCAAAGATGGATATGTACACTCGCAAGTGTATAAATAATCCTCGAAGTACTAAACATCCGCCCACTAGCTCTTATGTCTAGTGCAGTCTACAGGATGGGGGTGTTAAGCCCGATAGATCTATCTTTAGGATTCGCGCTTACATATTCTTATAACATGTAACTAAATTACCTAGCACATCAATCCGCAGAATATCATTTTTAATCACTTGTCTCTATTTCGTAAAGCATTTATAAAAGCAACGCATGTATTCTCAGCCCAAAAATATATATTGCAAAAGCAATTAAAAAGGGAGCAAATGAAACTCACCATACTTTATTTTGTAGTAAAAATACATATAATGACATTAAACAACTGAACAATGCAAGGGTGGCCTCGGATTCACGAACCTATATTATTTGTATATTTATTAACACACATTTTCATAATCGAACAAGTATATATTTTATTGTTAATGATATAACTTTTGTGTTAATAACCTATATATATATATATATATATATATATATATATATATATATATATATATATATATATATACTTTATTATTAAATATATTTATTTTGGCATATTTAAAATACATAAAAAATTTATATGATTAAGTTATATCTTTACATATATATATATATATATATATATATATATATATATATATATATATATATATATATATATATATATATATATATATATATATATATATATATATATATATATATATATATATATATCATTTGTTTATTAAATCAGTATTTATAATAATTCTATGATAATTCTAGTAAAAATAATAATGAAAATAGTATAAATTTCATTATTAATGATTTTAATATTAGTGATAGTTTTGAATAATAGATCCTATAATTTTAATTCTAATAATAACACTAACGGTAATCATAATAATAATAATGGTATTAATAATTATATTAACTAATGATAATACTAATAATAACAATAAACGAAATAATTTTAATTATATTAAGGGTATTCATAATAGTTAACATAATACTAACCATAATAATAATAAAAATAATAATAATAAGAAATAATAATGATAAATATAGTTATACCTCAATAAAATAGGTTTTAAAAAAAATATCGCCACTGCCGGGAATCGAACCCGAGACCTCTCGTATAACCATCATCACAAGAAACCATCTGGGCTGCAGCCCTTTTTCTGAATTATTACAGACCCATTTATATTTAACCTGTATTCCTTAATTTCTAATTCATCTTCTTCTTCTTTATCAAAATCAATTAACTCGATTGTAATCCAAACATAGATCATAACAGTTACATTATATTGTGAAATTTACACAGAAACGTTACTTAAAAAGTGATTGAATTAATTTAAACAGAAAGATAATATCGAGCTGTGACAGAAGGAAAACCACGATGAATACTCATCATTTGATTATAAATTTGGGACAGTTTTAGACGAAGATTACTACATGAAAAAGGTTCATAATCATAATTAAAAACTTTCTGAATCCTCACTTTAACTGCAAACATAAACACGAACTCGAATTCGATTGAAGAACGATGTTTGACTTTGAAAACCCAAATCTTTGACTTCAGAAATTCTTGATGAATATAAAGAATTAAAATCTATAATTTTGCAGATAGATTAAACACGTGATTTCCAATTGAACTGCATTGATACATTTTTAAAATTGATTCAAATTAGGGGTATGAATAAAAAGTGGATGAACAAAGTGCCGTCTGTTTTAATACAAAGAATTTAATTAAATTAAATTAAATAAAAATGAATTTAAGTGATAATTGATGTAGAGGATGAAGAAACTGAATAAGTTAGTCCATAACATTGTATAATTTACTTGGTTTATAGTCGAATTGATCTACTGTGATAATTTGATCAGGTACGGAGGGAATAATAAAAAAATAAAAGTTAAATGTGATTGTAACTGATTTTGTTGTTATCTGGTGAATCCTTTGTGACTTTGAATCAATTTGAAGACAGATTACAAAATTATCTACAGCTTGATGTATACATATAACTGCTTCGTACCTATTTTTCTTGATTTAAAATTTATATAATAAATACTAATTAATAAAAAATCTATTGGTAATAATAAAATAAAAAAATAAATCCTAACGATAATACAAAAATGATAATAGTCATTTTAAAAATAAAATGTAATATTTCTTAATAACAACCATAATAGAAATTTTACTAAATTTAATCGCAATTAAAAAAATGATAATAATAATAAATGTGATATTAATATTATCAATGATACTAATAATAATATTAGTTACAATAGTGTTAATATTATTAATAATAATAACATAACAACTTATACATATCAATTTCATATATGTATATATATATTATGTAAAGAACATAATAATAAAAATCATATTAATATTTAATATTAATTTTATTAATAGTAATGTAGTTAATAATTATAATAATAATAATAATAATAGAATTAATAATAATATTATCAATAGTATAAATACAATTATTGATATTTACATTTATAATGAAAGTAAGGTTATTAGTGTAACTTTTATATTTTTTTTAATCTGTAATTAAATTTAATGTGCAGAATTTATATCTATGTAAATATTTATAATTATATTATATATCCTATGACAACCTTTATTAGCTATTGAATATATATATATATATATATATATATATATATATATATATATATATATATATATATATATATATATATATATATATATATATATTACAATATGATACTATTTATTAATAGTGATCATATATATACATATAATTTCATAATAATATCATATACATGTTTTTATATATATATATATATATATATATATATTCATTTTAAATGTATCTAACTATTTTGTTTATAAATTTTAAATCTTTAATTTTTAATTAATTTAAAGTGTATTTTATTTACGCAAAGTATTATATATATACTCTTATATTTATATTTATATATATATATACAGACAATAGTTCGTGAATCGTCGTAAATAGTCAAAGGTCAATTGAATATATGAACATCATTCCAAAATTCTCTAGACTCAACATTACAGACTTTGCTTATCGTGTCGATTTCATATTAAAATAAAGTTTAAATTTGGTCAGAAATTTCCGGGTCGTCACATATAGTGATCGTATGTTATGCTTAGTTTAGCTTGCCTTAATGCTCGGACTCCGGTATGTGCTATTTGATTATTATTGTGTGGCGTGTCCATTTTATGCATATATATGTATGTAGTATATTCTCACTCTGTAACGACCCGACTTTTTCGACTTACTTTTGTGATTGGTACTTTCTGCGAAACTGCGTATTTGTGCGTACTGAGCTATATTACATTCTGGATCTTATTTCATGATTAATTACCTTCGTTTATACCGTATAACGTGTCATTAAGTACTTAGTTACTTAACTTGATCCTTGAATGTTTTTACGACTGTTAGTGTCACTTGACGTTGAGAACGAGCTATATGTTTTGGTACACGTTTGACTTTGGTCATAATTGGAATATTACGACTACGAAATACTAATTGTTATTTTCAAATAACAATTACTTGGGCTTTTGGTTGCTTTATTACGCTTAGTAATTTACTTATACTCACTAGTTAGTCGTGTTGGACTTTCTACCTTGTTGGACTCAAACCCACCCTACTCTAGCTAATGGACAATTTAATTAGCCCAATTTTAATAAGTTTATGACCCATATAAATGTAATACAAATGCCCATTTATTAGAGGGAAATACTAGCATTTTTGTTAACCATAATCACAATTGTTGCATGGGATCCCAACATAAGCACCAACTTTAGACAACCCTTAACCAAAAAGCAAAAGTTTGTCCCCCTTGTCCCCCCCATAACCCACGACCACCACCACCCTTGTCACCCCATCACCTCCTATAAATACCATGCTAATTCCTCACATTTCTCACTTGATCTCATTCACATTTCACACACTTACTCTCTTATTCTCTCTCTAGTCTTTCTCACTCTAAAAATTGTAAGTTTCAAGTTTTATTTTTCTTCTTCTCTTCTTCTTGTAGTCGACATCATCATCATCATGTGGAGATCTAGCTTTTTAGCTTTTTGATCTTGTTATATCTTGTAGATTCAAACTTGGGTTTGAATCCTTCAAGAACATGAAAGATTCAAGCTTTCTAGCTTTATATCTTCATTTACTTGTTAGATCTAGCTTATGATTTCTTTATTTTGTTATAAAGATCAAAACTTGTGTTTATGATCTTCATTTAACTTAAAGATCTAGTTTTTTGCTTTAAGGATCTTCAAGAACATTAAAGATCCAAGCTTTCTAGCTTAGGGTTTTATTATTTTATTAACGATCTTAGCTTTTTAGCTTATGGTCTAATTACTTTCATTAGATCTTAGCTTTCTAGCTTATGGTCTCATTAATCTTGTAAAGATCCAAGCTTTCTAGCTTAGGGTTTTCTTAATACTTGAGATCTAAGTTATTATTGTAGATCTCACTTACTTGAAACATTTTTATGTTTGTTTTGATGGTAAAGATCAAGTCTTCATCATCACATATGATGAAGATGCATAAACTTGTGTAAAAAGGACAAAGGTTGAAGCTTTATTGGGTTTATGCAATAAAGAGGCAATCTTGATGTTCAAAACTTGTAGAATGATAGATTTTACTCTTAGTTGTGTGTTGATGGTTGAAACTTGGTCAATGTGATGCTAAAACATCAAAGAGTTGTACACTTGAAGCTTACACGTATCAAGGATGAGAACCGTGATGAGCATCAAGCACCAAGAAACCCACCGGAGCACTTGTTTGCTGTTTTTCGGGGTCTGATCAGACTCCTGGACTTCTAAAACATTAATTTTCAGATACTTCATTTCGAGTAGATGACTTTTCGTTTAGGCCTTGCCTAAATCCGATATACGGTTTAGGATTTATAGCCTTCCGAAAGTCACTACGCCTTTGTAACGACGTGCTGAAATTTCTGACCTACTCGCACTTAAACCATCGCCACGGTCAAACGAAGACGAGTTAGGTTCTGAAATTTGGATAGCGGTTAGAGGACTCACATACGGAGCCTTGGCCACTAACCACGAGTCTTTTCATTTTGTATAGAAGTCGTAGCAGCTGTCCGAAGTCAGCCTTTTGTTTCGATCTCTATTCCTGTTGAAAACTAGCTTTATCTTTTACGAATGATGATGACGATGATGATGTCTAGGACTTTACTTACGTACTTTTAAACCTTTTGGGACAAAATACTGACTTAGTGACCTTTGACTTAGGTTGACGACCTTTCGCACCGACTTACTACCTGCATACATTTCGTATCGACTTTTACTGCTTATTCACTGTGAGTTATAGTTTCCCTTTTTACTTTGACTATTTTTGGGACTGAGAATACATGCGCTTTTTATGTTTTACATAATAGACACGAGTACTTAAACTTTACATATGTGTGGGTTATATAACGGCATAAACATTTCCCTTAGCACGGTAACATTTAATCATTGATTTTTGAACCGGTGAACGCGAATATTAGATATGGATCCATAGGGTTTGATATCCCCACTCGGGCTAGTTGCGCTAGCATTTAACGGGTGTTTGGTACTTCGAGAATATACGCACTCGTCAAGTGTACTTTTAAGGGGTATTACTATTACGTTAAGTTAGTTACCGGGTGCCCACGGATAAGCATATACTTTTCATACTATTTTGGATACGAAATCTCGTGGTCTACATTACATTACTGAATACAAACTATAGCTCACCAATATTCGTGTTAACTTTTAAGCGTGTATTTCTCAGGTGCTTAGACGTTGTTGCTTCCTCTGTTAGACTTGCTGTCTTGGTGTTATAGACTTGCTGTTACAGACTCGCTGTGTTAGACTTCCACTGCATTACTTAGAGATGTCTCAATCATGGAACTTTTATCTTGCATTCACCACTTATGTTATTTGAATAATGGCTTGTAACGACCTTTGTGTCATGTTATCTTTTGTAAAACGTTACCCTTTTTGAATGCAAAACTTTTTTTAAAACAGCATGTAGTATTGTACCGTGTAATGGACCCGTTGTTGATGATTCGTACATGATGGTTTTGTACGGGGCGGCACACACTCACTAAGCATTAGCTTACCCTCTCACTGACTTTTTTTATAGGTTCGCATGATGGCGGCAAGGGTAAGTACCAGGACTAGTGAGCTAGCGTGTGATGCTTAGAAGACTTGGCTTTTGGATTACGTAGGATTGGGTAGATCGTTCCCAATCACCATGTTCAGTTTTGTTGAAAAGTAAAATAGTCGAGACAAGATTTACTTTTTGGTTATGTCAAACGGGTCTTGGGTTGTATGCCCGTTTTGTACTTTAACTTATGTAATGTATGTTTTAAAGTCGATTAAACTTACTATTGTAATGAAGATGTTTTTAGAAACATAATTGGGACCTAAATGTTGTAATTATTATTACGTTAAAAAAATATATGGGCCAGAATACGACGGGTTGGGTCGTTTTAGAGACATTTATTATTACTAATATTTATTATTAAACATATAAGGTGTACAATATGCTTCAAATTGATTTGTTTCACATCTTGAGCAGTTTATATTTATCTTTTATACCTTAGCAAAACATATCTCTAATCTCTAAACCATATAAAGCGTGACAGTTACGTCTGACGTGTCAGACCATTAATCTGTAACATCCCGCGTTTTTCCATTAAATTTATTTTAACACCGTCTTTTTTTTAGATAATATCTTTCGTTATCTAAATTCATATCTTTCGTTAACTAGCGTTCGTGATATTTCCATTATTCGATTATAACATCTCCCGTATATTCTAGCATTTTTAAAATATTCGTTCGGTTCATTCACGCACCCGCTTTCAAACTCGAGGGACCGAAGTTGCCAAGGGACCAAACTAGTTGACTAGGTCAACTAGTCAACCCACCATTCTCATCCATTCATTTCATTCATCTCCCACCTCCTCTTTGTCTCTTCTCTACTTCCATTTTTGGAACTTAAACACCCAACTCACAAAATCATCATCTAAATCCGGATCAAGAGGCAAACATCAAAACAAATTATATTTTCGTGATCCTCTCTTCATCCTCTACATTTTGGTACCAATTTCATCACATTTGGGTAAAATTTCTAAAACACTAGATTTCTCTAAATTCGTTTTATATACTTGAAATGGTGTTAGTTAGTGTCTATGGCTCGTGTATAACATGAATATATGTTTTGTTTGCTCGATTTGTTGTTTTGGAGTAACTAGCATGAACTTAAAATTGGGTGTACTTAATCTTTGATTTTGGATGAGTTAATGTTTTTAAATTGTTAAAGTTCATGTTTTAATTGTGTTACTAGTATCACTAGCTTCGTTTTGATGCGTAGGTTGATTAAGAAAACTTCAAACACATGATTATTGATTTTTGTGAATTTTGGTTAGGGTTTGGTAGACCTAAAACGAACTTTCAATATTTTGAATGCCATGAATTGTTATTAGTAAGTGTGTAGTTGTAATGTATGTTTTATTACCTTCAAAACGGCATATCATATGTGTGAATTGGATTCCCGAATCTTAAAATGCATTTTGTGAACTTGAACTTTGAAAATAAACCTTTAATGATCATTTCACGAGATTTTGGTTATTACAATTGATGTTTGTGCTTGATGAAAAATGGTTGGTTGTGTCTTCATCAAAATACCTTTCCAACGATATAAGATACGTGTTCTAAGTGTTTACGGTTTGTGATTTGTGCTAAATTGAAGTTTGGTTGAGACTTAAACTTTTGAAACAGACCAGGCACCAGGCCACGCCTATTGGCGTGGCGCGACACCAGGGGCCGCGGCGCGGCATTTTCCGTGTTTGGCTGCTGACCTACTTTGTCAAATTTTGAAAAATGTTTGCTATGCTACGTACCTCCGATTCACATGTAACTTGTTCTAACATGCTTATATATGATTAAAAACCTCAGAAAAATAGTTCGGGACCCGTCCCGAACGTGTTGATTTTTTCGTTGACTTTGACTTGACTGAGTTTGACTTTTAGTCAAACTTAACCAAACACTTATGCAATCGTTCAAATCTTATTTTATACTTGATTCTTGCATTAAACTTGACAACGTGATTCACATGCTATATTTAATCGAGTCGTAACGAGCCATAGGACTAATTGAGCACATTTCGCCCGACCTTGTGACGTAACCGGTTAATTGATACAACTTACTTATTTAGGTCAAGGCTAAGCACCTTTCATGCACACGTTTACTTTGTGAAGTACATTTATACTCGTGCACTCGAGGTGAGATCATAGTCCCACATTTTCAACAATTTTTATACTTTTAAATCGTGGGTTGAGAAACATATACTTTGTTACATCTTGTACTACTTACTTTTATGTTTTGAACACAAGTCCGATGAAACAAACATTCTACAGCGAGTTTAGAACAAAATCCTCAATTCGATTATCATTAGTTACACTTGCCAGGTGTAAGCAAGAACTTATGTTGTATGGATCCATATGGGTTTGACAAACCCTCATTCAAACAGTTCGCTACCGTTTACGAATGAAATATATTTTCGAGAAACAGTGTGTGTTCTAACACTATTGTGATGGGGTTCTATGGAAGGAATGTTAAGCATTGATAATTAGGTGCTCGCGAACAAACTTTTGGAATGCAACTTTTGGATGATCAATTTTATGGAAATACTAAATCTTGTGATTCAAAAATAACGTGTATTACTAAATCTATGATTTCACCAACGTTTTTCGTTGACAGTTTTCTATATGTTTCTCAGGTTCATACATGGCTATTTGATACATGCTTCCGCGTACACTTTGATTACCTGCTTGGGGTCAAGCATACATGCATACACTAGTGATAGCATCTTTGGATTCAAACTTAAAGCATACATACTTACGCTATTTATAGCAACCGTGACTTTCAACTTATATTATGTCGCAAGTTTATTTCATTTATACATTATACTTTTGTAAACTTAAAGTTGTTTTCGATCCGTTTGGTAAACTAAACTTTGTAAGTCTTGTACATTTCAAATGAATGCGACATAATTTTGGTCAAACGCGTCTCATATAGGGACTATGACCACGGAACGGGACCTAAGTTAACGGCTTCGTCAATGACGATTTTGTCGGGTCGTTACATATGGTATCAGAGCGTTGGTTGTAGGGAACTAGGATATGCATTAGTGTGTCTGACAGAGTCGTTAGGGCGCATTAGTGAATCTAGACTACAACCGTATAGTTAGCCATTGCATTCTGACATACATTTTCTATAGATAGCACTTACTTGACCGCTTTGCATTATACTTGAATCATTCTTAGGAAAACTTTTTAATGGTACCAAGTTTTCATCATACGAATCTGTAATCTACCACTTTCGAGTAACACTCGTAAACTTAAGATTCATAATCGTAAGGATGACGACGACTTCATTAGTCATACTTGTTCGGGAACTCTATTTCCCAGATTGTTATTTGCTACTATTTCAACTTACTATAGGTGTCACACCGGTGTTCCTTACTATCTACCACTTCTTGTTACTACCATCACTACTCTAGGTGAGTATCGTCATCGGTAATTATCACTACGGTTACGTACTATTCGTTATCATGATTCGTTACACTTCTCGTACCAGAATACATTATTGTTTGACTTGAACTGCATTGACGTGAACAATCATTTATACACTTCCCTCGGGGAACGCTTCTTTAGAGTTGCACTAGTTCTTTTGATTCAATACGAGTCACGTTAGAGACGTCATTACAGTTTGTTCATTTTAAAACTTCACGATTACACGAACTTGAATCTATGGAGTGATGTGGGAATGGAGGTATGAGTTAGTGTAATATAACGACACTCGATCAACGTGGTTATATTACGGTAAGTCATACCAAAGTTCTAATGACACGTGATGGTGGTTGGACTCGATCAACCTAATCACCACCATGTGCCATGTACATGACTTTATTTTTCTTGTTTGGATATCCGAAGACTCTGAGAATATTGATAACAACCGTACTCGGGACACATCGTCGATTATTGTCGAACCATATTTATGCTTCTGAATGAATGACAAATTCTTTCAACTTCAAACATATGTTATACGTGTATACTATCTCGTTTTCGCACCGTTTTATAGACGAACTACAAAATGCTTGGTATGCTCACATCGAGGCGGAAACTTCTCTCGCCTTACACTCGTATTTCCGTTTAAGGAAATATTTTATCTAAATTCTCAATGGAGAGAGAGACTCTTCACACTATACTAGTATTCGCCTCGAGGGTGAATAGTCCTAACGAACGTTTTTGAAAACCGATAAATCTTCCGCGGCACGAGATTCTTGAGAAACAAAAACTTGTTCAAAATATATCTTGAGGAGATATACTTCGTTTTGGATCGAGATCCTCGTTTCACTTCTAGATTTCGGGGTGCCTTACAAAAAGCCTCGGGACCACATTTAAACATGAGTACAACACATCAACCACAATCCGACAGACCGAGCAAACATACGATACAAACCTTGGAAACCGTAATACGAATTTGCGTTATCAACTTCAAATTTACTTGAGAAAAGTAGTTGCCTTTAGCCGAATTCTCTTACTACAATAATTTTCATTTGAGTATTAACGTCACACTTTTCGAGGACTCGTATAGCCGCAATTGTCGTTTTCTTAAATTGTTGAACCGAAGTAGGTGACAAGCGAACCACCGGACCCGAACTCATTCATGAAACAACCAAAAAATTATTAAATTCCAAGAAAGGCTCAAGACGGCCCGTAGTCGCCAAAAGAGCTACACCGATGTTAGACGTAAACATTTCAAATTCCAAGTGAGAAACCGCGTAACGTTAAAAGTCGCACCTTGAGAAGGTGTAATCCGTTTCGGGAAACGTAGAAAGCTAAATACGCGATATTTTAATCCTTTGAAAATCTTGGGGCGTTTTGGGCCCGTTGCTTACCGTTTAGATTTTCAGACTCATTTGAGTCTCCGTTCATCCTACATTCTATGTATCAAACTTAAAGACGTGTCTTGCGAACAAGAACTTGTTATCCTTTTCAATGAGCTTATTATCGATGATAAACTTCACTTCCTAGGAAGACCGGTTGAAACTATGAATCGTGAAACCAAATTTTGAAACAAAGTAAAACCCTGATTTTCGAAGTTTGTTGAAATGCCCAAGGAAGTACCTTCACTTATCCGTAGAATTGACTACACAAGATCTCGAGGAAGAAACAACGACGACTACTTCCAACTAAATTTCGGGACGAAATTTCTTTTAAGGTGTAGGTAATGTAACATCCCGCGTTTTTCCGTTAAATTTATTTTAACACCGTCTTTTTTTAGATAATATCTTTCGTTATCTAAATTCATATCTTTCGTTAACTAACATTCGTGATATTTCCATTATTCGATTATAACATCTCCCGTATATTCTAGCGTTTTTAAAATATTCGTTCGGTTGATTCACGCACCCGCTTTCAAACTCGAGGGACCAAAGTTGCCAAGGGGCCAAACTAGTTGACTAGGTCAACTAGTCAACCCACCTTTCTCATCCATTCATTTCATTCATCTCCCACCTCCTCTTTCTCTCTTCTCTACTTCCATTTTTGGAACTTAAACACCCAACTCACAAAATCATCATCTAAATCCGGATCAAGAGGCAAACATCAAAACAAATAATATTTTCGTGATCCTCTCTTCATCCTCTACATTTTGGTACCAATTTCATCACATTTGGGTAACATTTCTAAAACACTAGATTTCTCTAAATTAATTTTATATACTTGAAATGGTGTTAGTTAGTGTCTATGGCTCGTGTATAACATGAATATATGTTTTGTTTGCTCGATTTGTTATTTTGGAGTAACTAGCATGAACTTGAAAATGGGTGTACTTAATCTTTGATTTTGGATGATTTAATGTTTTTAAATTGTTAAAATTCATGTTTTAATTGTGTTACTAGTATCACTAGCTTCGTTTTGCTGCGTAGGTTGATTAAGAAAACTTCAAACACATGTTTATTGATTTTTGTGAATTTTGGTTAGGGTTTGGTAGACTTAAAATGAACTTTCGATGTTTTGAATGCCATGAATTGTTATTAGTAAGTGTTTAATTGTAATGTATGTTTTATTACCTTCAAAACGGCATATCATATGTGTGAATTGGATTCCCGAATCTTAAAATGCATTTTGTGAACTTGAACTTTGAAAATAAACCTTTAATGATCATTTGACGAGATTTTGGTTATTGCAATTGATGTTTGTGCTTGATGAAAAGTGGTTGGTTGTGTTCCTCATCAAAATACCTTTTCAACGATATAAGATACGTGTTCTAAGTGTTTACGGTTTGTGATTTGTGCTAAATTTAAGTTTGGTTGAGACTTGAACTTTTGAAACAGACCAGGCACCAGGCCACGCCTATTGGCACGGCGCGACACCAGGGGCCGCGGCGTGGCATTTGCCGTGTTTGGCTTCTGACCTACTTTGTCAAATTTTAAAAAATGTTTGCTATGCTACGCACCTCCGATTCACATGTAACTTGTTCTAACATGCTTATATATGATTAAAAACCTCAGAAAAATAGTTCGGGACCCGTCCCGAACGTGTTGACTTTTTCGTTGACTTTGACTTGACTGAGTTTGACTTTTAGTCAAACTTAACCAAACACTTATGCAATCGTTCAAATCTTATTTTATACTTGATTCTTGCATTAAACTTGACAACGTGATTCACATGCTATATTTAATCGAGTCGTAACGAGCCATAGGACTAATTGAGCACATTTCGCCCGACCTTGTGACGTAACCGGTTAATTGATACAACTTACTTATTTAGGTCAAGGCTAAGCACCTTTCATGCACACGTTTACTTTGTGAAGTACATTTATACTCGTGCACTCGAGGTGAGATCATAGTCCCACATTTTCAACAATTTTTATACTTTTAAATCGTGGGTTGAGAAACATATACTTTGTTACATCTTGTACTACTTACTTTTATGTTTTGAACACAAGTCCGATGAAACAAACATTCTACAGCGAGTTTAGAACAAAATCCTCAATTCGATTATCATTAGTTACAATTGCCGGGTGTAAGCAAGAACTTATGTTGTATGGATCCATATGGGTTTGACAAACCCTCATTAAAACGGTTCGCTACCATTTACGAATGAAATATATTTTCGAGAAACAGTGTATGTTCTAACACTATTGTGATGGGGTTCTATGGAAGGAATGTTAAGCATTGATAATTGGGTGCTCGCGAACAAACTTTTGGAATGCAACTTTTGGATGATCAATTTTATGGAAATACTAAATCTTGTGATTCAAAAATAACGTTTATTACTACATCTATGATTTCACTGTCGTTTTTCGTTGACAGTTTTCTATATGTTTCTCAGGTTCATACATGGCTATTTGATACATGCTTCCGCGTACACTTTGATTACCTTCTTGGGGTCAAGCATACATGCATACACTAGTAATAGCATCTTTGGATTCAAACTTAAAGCATACATACTTACGCTATTTATAGCAACCGTGACTTTCAACTTATATTATGTCGCAAGTTTATTTCATTTATACATTATACTTTTGTAAACTTAAACTTGTTGTCGATCCATTTGGTAAACTAAACTTTGTAAGTCTTGTACGTTTCAAATGAATGCGACATAATTTTGGTCAAACGCGTCTCATATAGGGACTATGACCACGGAACGGGACCTAAGTTAATGGCACCGTCAATGACGATTTTATCGGGTCGTTACATAATTAATCTGACTAATCTAATCCACGTGTTAATATACTAATTAATCAAGATTATCTCACTTAATTACATTAAAATTACACGTGTACCAGTAATGTTTAGAGTTATCCTCCAGAAAACGAAAAAAAACCTGCATTATCCATATTTCTCTCTCTAACGTTCATGGAAAAACCCTATCAAAAAAGTCGACGATTGATGCCGGTTGTGGTACTATTATAGACAGCCGTTATCTCTAAATTATTTGTCATCATTTCATACACAGATCGGTATCAATTTTATAAATTTCACACATTTTTCTTAAACACCAGGAGGTTTTTTCGGCGATAAAATCCGCCGCCAAACGACAACCATTCAATTGATACTTACTTTTCCGGTATACCTCAATCATCGATACCTACAAGCTTTGAATCGTCGGAAAACTAATTCGCTGGTCATACTTAAGTCTACTTATGTTTGGCTACCGCATCCTCCACCCGGTTCATGCCTCTTCGATTATGGTAAGGTTTCGATCATTTCCCTTTTCTGATTTGATAAGGTTTGTAAGTGATGTGCGCAGAGGTGTATACGAAATAGTTATATATTTACTACGAAATAGTATTAAAATTTTACACAAGTTATTTATTAATTTATAGAGTGGATATACCTAAACCTTGCTACAACACTTATAGGCAGTGTACCTAATCATACAGTAGTGTAGTTTTTAGTAAGTCCAGTTCGTCCACAGGGAACTAGCCAAGTTTAACGCTATATTTTATTTTAAACTATATTTGTATATAAATATATATATATAAGTAGTATTATTATTATAAAAAGGGGGTTTTACTGTTTAATGACCGGTTTGTCGATTTTATGTCTTAAGTCGCAGTTAAAACCTATTGTAAAATATTAAAAATAAATATAACTTAATTTAAAGCGTAAAGTAAATAACGATAATTTAAGTGCGATAAATAAAATTGCGATAATTAAAAATTACGATAAATAAATTTACAGTAAATAAAAGTGCGATAATTAAAAATGATGATAAATAAAAGTACGATGAGATATAAATTAAAAGAATTATGCTTATTTAAACTTCCGTAATCATGATGTTCGACGTGTTGATTTTAATTTATTACCATGGGTTAATTGTCCTTTGTCCTGGATTATTCGATATGTCCATACGGTTTTGTCCATAATAGTCCATTAGTCATAAATATAAAGTGCGAGAGTCTTCGTCAAATTATCCTTATACCCGAAGTCAAATATTTCAACTAATTGGGGATTCGAACTGTAACAAGGTCTTAATACTTTGTTTAATGAATACACCAGGTTATCGACTGCGTGTAGTCCAAGATTTTACTACTTTGTTAACAATTACACCAATTACCCTTGAATGTAATCCACCCCTGTTTCAACGAGTCCATTGACTATTAATTCATCCCCGTGTCCGGTAAAATGAACAATTATTGGTATTTATAGATATCCCGACCACCGTATCCGATTAAGCGTATGTGGTTATTTATAGATACGTCAAATTATAAGTCTATATATTAAATTAATGAGGTATCATTTAGTTAATATAAAGCCCATTAATAGCCCATAGTCTAATTTTCACAAGTGTCGTTCTTTTATCCAAACCCCAATTATGGTACAAAGTCCAATTACCCCGTCTTTAATATTTAACCCAACATCACGATTACTTCGATTTAAATAAGCATAATAATAACTTAGCTACGAGACATTAATTTAAAAAGGTTGAACATAACTTACAATGATTAATAATGGCGTAGCGTTACACGGACAGAATTTCGACTTACACACTTACAACATTCGCTAACATACCTTTATTATTATTAATCTTAAATTAAAATTAAAATTATATATATATATATATATATATATATATATATATATATATATATATATATATATATCGTGAGAGATAGAGAGGATAGAAAAAGATGTGTGAATTTCGGCCAAAACACGCGAACTTTATAGGACCTGACCTCACTGTTGCTGCCATGCGATCGCATGGGTTTATAACTGCCAGGCCATGTGATCGCATGGCCCCCTGGGACAGGTCACATTTGCTTGTTTTCTTGTTGCCGATGGTTTTAATATATAATATAATATATATATATATATATAATTTTAAGAATTAATTATGTATTATATTATATTCATGTGCATAGTTGACTTGTAATTTTTAGTCCGTTGCGTCGAGTGTTGATAGTTGACTCTGGTCCCGATTCCCGATTTTCGAACGTCCTTTCGTACAATTTAATATCTTGTACTTTGCGTTTTGCGGCTCGTACTCTTGTAATTTTTAGATGTTTCTCTTCAATAATTTGAACCACTTGGATTGTACTTTGTAGTTTTTAGCATTTTGGTCATTTGCATCTTCAATTCGTCGAATCTGTCTTTTGTCTTCACCTTTTGTTATTTAAACGAATATCACTTGTAAATAGAACAATTGCAACTAAAAGCTTGTCTTTATTGAGGGATAATGCTATAAAATATATGTTCGTTTTTAGCATTATCAGTAAGTTTTAGAGTATTTTCCTGTATTACTTAACTGAGAGTAAGTAGTTCCTTTTATTAGGTGTATGTGTTTGGAACGACACAAATAAGCTAACTGCTCAATTAATTTACGAATCAAGAGAATTAAGTGAATGAGTTTTTTTTTTTTAGAATGAATATGTACTTGAGACCTGTTGTCTTAACTCTTCTCAGGTAATCGAATTGATTCAATTAGACACATATTAGTGTTTGTGTTTTTTTTAATTGATAGATATACGAAATTTAATATTTGCTTTTTTAATATCCAGTTTGTTTGATAGATATACTTTTTTTAATGTTGTAATAATCAATTTTGAAGTAAAACAATTTCCATACAAGTTTGTTATTAACGATTTCGGCAAATTATTTTAACTCTGAGTTTGTTAATGTTTATGTTTATTATAAATTGATTTACTGTAAGATGAGTTGGTGGAGGCTCTTGAGAAACAAGAGATTGCTTTTCAATTAATTGGACATATTCTTCAAAAGGGGCAGATCGAACCCAAGCTTTTGGAACAGGTTCACATTATCACAAAGGATCAGCTCAAATCAATTTCATATTTTTTTAAATTAAGATATTCCTAAAGTAATTTAAGGGAGTGTGTTATATTTTGTATATAACTCATTTACATTGCAAAAACCACTGCAAAATTTTGAGATAATATGTTAAATTTGTAATAAGTATGGTTGTTTGATGAACTACATTAATGAAAATTATTTTTTGTTTCTTGCACTAATATGTGAATGGTTTGACATCAGATTGGCAGTTTAAGAGATATAGTGATTATGGGAATGCGCAAAAGGTGTTTGATGAAATGTTTAACATAATTTAGTTTATAAGGTTGAGACTATATTCTGAATGTTGCAGATTATCTATAATGGCTAGACATTTGATAAATTAGATGTCAAAGTTAGAAAAGGATGAATTCGAAATTCAAGAATGGACCATTGATTCTAAAAAATATGTTTTAGAAAAGGCATGCCAATAGCATATATGTTTTCATCTACCTGGTGCACTTATTGATTCATTTAAATCGACATTATCTTTGTTAGTACGATTAAATTCATTTTTTCCTGACTACAAACTTCATTATTTCAATATAGCCTTGCAGTTAACAACAAGTAATGGAGTATGTGTCGTGTTAACACCTCTCTGATTCTGTTACATGTAATCAGTTAAAGTTTTCAGTTAAACTAACCTCGTGATATTTTTGCAGTTAGGTTGCCTCTATGGAGTAGAGTTTGTGGGTTGTAATCTCATTGCATATTACATGGTGAAGTTTTGATACCAACAACTAACATTAGGAACCTAATCAGTTGAAATTTGATAATATACTACAAACATATTATTTACATGGCATCTTGGATCTTTATGCACTTTACACTTCTACTTTGCTTTAGAGTTTACCTTGTGGTTTAAGGTTTATGTGCTTCGTAATCGCGTTAAAGTATTGTTCTGTTTTTTCTTACTGTTTTTTTCTTTCGTTCGTAAATTTTGATTTCGTTAACTAATGGATCAATGATTTACACAAATATTGAGATCATCTTTGGGTGAGTCACTGGCTTTGTGGTACTCTTTTTCTTCTTCCATTCTTATGATTCATTTGTTAAAAACTCCCCTATATGTCACCCAAACATGTTTTTAAGTAATTAGTCTATGTTTATTTGGTGGTTGTGGATCTTGATACCATATTGATCAGGCATATGCTTTATTTGCCTAATATATGAAAATTATTGGAGTAGTTTCGCTCCTTGGCCCATTTCACTTTTACTAATGATATGCATGTTGTTTTCTACTTGGGATGTGGACAGGTAAATGCACATATCTGGATGGACATGATTCTATAATACTTGTAAGTACACCGTACCACTTACTACTTTTTATAGGTTATTATACAAGTTAGAATTGTTACTCGATAACTAGGATTTGTTATTTTGATGATGTTAAGATATGGACTGATATTGGTGTACTTACTTTAAAACAACTGTTATGGTTATTGTAATAGTTCACAATTGTTATGATGGTGAACATAAGCTACATAATGACTTGGTGCAAATCTCAAAATAAATCGATCGATTTCATGTTAGGTTAGTTTATGGTTATTAAATTGTTTACATCTTACTATTTTTTTTTTTGGTGAAACGAATTTCTGAATCAATTTTAGTTACCTCAGATGCACCGATTGTGGTTGACAAACCATATATTTAGAGTTTGTTGAATACAACCTCAGAGACACTGCTTTTTTGGTTTCAATCGCAAGAATTTCATGATGAATACAACCTTAGAGTTACCTCAGATTATTATTCAGTTTTTTTTTAAATACAACCTCAGAATATTATTCAGGTTTTGTTAAATACAACCTCAGATTATTATTTGTTTTATTTTTTGATACCTCTTTGTACAAGTTGTTTTAGGATATTAAATACATAATATCTTCGACATGTGTTAATGTTTACTATTTTGGTCCTCAGAGTTTCTGGCTTGGATGGATCGTGGGTTCATGGCCTTTATTTTGGGCACTTTTCATAAGTTTCCTTCTTGGGACTGCATATTCAATTAATGTGACTTTATCTTGACCTTATACTTATGGTTTGGGTTTGTCTCAAATTCAAAATTGTTAAAATTTCTTCTTAAGACAATTATAAATTCTAGATACCGATGTTGCGATGGAAGAGATTGACTCTCGTGGCAGCAATGTGCATTGTAGCTGTATGAGCTATAATTGTTCAAGTTGCATTTTACTTGCACATTCAGGTATTTTCTCTCGCTAAACCCATTTACTACATCCTATGCCATCCGAAAATTGCAACAACCATAGCTTGATGTGAAATGTCCCGTTCATATCGATTATAAACGTTTCATATTAATTGATTCTGTTGCTAGGTTTTGACCTCTATATGAGACGTTTTTCAAAGACTACATTCGTTTCTAAAAACAAACCATAACCTTTATTTTATCAATAAAGGTTCAAAACCATAACGTAGATTATCAAGTAATGATAATATAAAAGATAACATTTTACACACGAACATTACATATTAATTTACAATAATATTACACATCGATTTAAATCTCTGAATGCAGTTTTTAAACAATATTTTACAAGCATGCTGACTCCAATTCTTGTCCTTAAATTAGCATGCAATAGCGGAAGCTCTTAATAATCACCTGAGAATAAACATGCTTAAAACGTCAACAAAATTGTTGGTGAGTTATAGGTTTAACCTATATATTTATCAAATCATAATAATAGACCTCAAGATTTTATATTTCCATTTCTCATAAACAACATGCATGCATATAGTAATCTGCATAAAAATCATTCATATGATGAACACCTGGTAACCGACCTTAACAGGATGCATATAGAATATCCCCATCATTCCAGGACTCTCATCGGACATGATAAATCGAAGTACTAAAGCATCCGTAACTCGGATGAGGCTTGTTGGGCCAAATAGATCTATCTTTAGGATTCACGTCAATTGGTGGCAATTATCATAAACACCAATTCTTAGGCTACCAAGCTAAAAAGGGGCATATTCGGTTCGATATTTCAACATAGAATGTAATTTTGATTACTTGTGTCTATTTTGTAAAACATTTATAAAACTGCATGTATTCTCATCCCAAAAATAATAGATTTTAAAAGTGGGACTATAACTCACTTTCACAGATTATCACTTCGTCGGAAAATAACACTTGGCCACTGGTCGATTCACGAACCTATAACAAATATATATATATATATAAAGTACGATTGAAATATATTCATACCATATTTTATTACGTTTTAACGATTTAAATTTGTTAAGTTGATTGTCCAACGTTAGTAGTCCATAAATAATTGTCCACAGTTAGTAGTACATAAATAAACTAATATATATTATCTCGAATCAATCCACGACCCAGTATATACAATTCTCATACTCGATCACAACTCAAAGTATATATATTATTTTGGAATCAACCTCAACTCTGTATAGCTAACTCGATCATTACTGCATATAGAGTGTCTATGGTTATTCCAAATAATATATATAGATGACGTCGGTATGGTATGTCAAAACATTGTATACGTGTCTATGGTCACGATTACATAATATATGTTAGAATACATGTATAATACAATATAAGTTAGTTAAGTTATGATTAGCATAGATTTGTTACAAAGTTTCACGTAGCTATAACAAGCAAAAATATCCAATTTTGTTTTACCCATAACTTCTTCGTTTAAAATCCGTTTTGAGTGAATCCAATTGATATGGTTTCATAATGAACTGAAATTTATGAAACTAAACAGAAAAAGTATAAGTTTATAGTCAAAAATATAAGTTACAAGTCATTTTTGTAAGAGGTAGTCATTTCAGTCGAAAGAACGACGTCTTGATGACCATTTTGAAAAACATACTTCCACTTTAAGTTTAACCAATATTTTTGGATATAGTTTTATGTTCATAAGAAAAATCATTTTTCCAGAAGGACAACTTTTAAATCAAAGTTTATCATAGTTTTTAATTATCTAACCCAAAACAGCCCCCGATTTTACTACGACGGCGTATGTCCGGTTTTACGGTGTTCTTCGTGTTTCCGGGTATAAATGATTACGTTAGCATATCATATAGATATATAATATGTGTTTAGTTTATTTTAAAAGTTATGTTAGAAGGATTAACTTTATTTGTGAACAAGTTTAGAATTAACTAAACTATGTTCTAGTGATTACAAGTTTAAATCTTCGAATAAGATAGCTATATATATATATATATATATATATATATATATATATATATATATATATATATATATATATATATATATATATATATATATATATATATGAATCGAATGATGTTATGAACATCATTACTACCTCAAGTTTAGTAGGTAAACCTGCTAGAAGTGACAAGAAATTATCTAGCTTCAAAGGATCTTGGATGGCTTGAAAGTTCTTGAAGTAGAATCATGACATGAAAACAAGTTCAAGTAAGATTTTTACTCGAATTAAGATAGTTTATAGTTATAGAAATCAAATCAAAGTTTGAATATGTGTATTACCTTGAATAAGAAAGATAACCTACTATAAATAACAAAGGTTTCTTAATCTTAGATGATTACTTGAATGGATTTGAAAGCTTGAAAGTAGACTTGTGTAGACTTGTAAGCTTGAAAGTGTTCTTGATGTGTTCTTGAGTTGTAGTTTTGTAAGTTGCTTTATGTTATGATTTTTGAACTAGATTGAGCTAGATTTTGATGAAGATGATGAAGAAAACTTAGAAAAATGAGAGAACACTTGAGAGAGAGTTGTTTGATGCATGAAAGTTGAAAAAATGAGAGTATTATGGTTGGTGCTAGTTCACGTGAATATGGAGTACACATATAGTCTCCATTAGTTTGTATTTTTGTTAGATATTTCATGCTCGTTGCCAAATGATGGTTCCCACATATCTTGGTAACTCACAAGGGCTGCTAAGAGCTGATCATTGAAGTGTATATTCCAATAGTATATACATTTAGAAGCTGTGTATTGTACGAGTACGAATACGGGTGCATACGAGTAGAATTGTTGATGAAATTGAACGAGAATGCTATTATAAGCATTTTTGATAAGTAGAAGTACTTTGATATGTGTCTTGAAGTCTTTCAAAAGTGTACTAATACATCTTAATATACTACATATATATACATTTTAACTGAGTCGTTAAGTCATCATTAGTCGTTACATGTAAGTGTTGTTTTAAAACCTTTAAGTTAACGATCTCATTTAATGTTGTTAACCCATTGTTTATTATATCTAATTAGATGTTAAATTATTACATTATCATGATATTATGATGTACGAATATATCTTAATATGATATATATACATTAAAATGTCGTTACGACGAAAATCGTTACATATATATCTCGTTTCGAAATTCTTAAGTTAGTAGCCTTGTTTTACATATGTAGTTCATTGTTAACATACTTAATGATATATATAATTATCATTTTATCATGTTAAATATAGTGTAACAATATCTTAATATGATACATATGTATTTAGTAAGACGTTGTTATAACGATAATCGTTATATATATCGTTTCGAGTTTCTTAACTTAGTAATCTCATTTTTATGTATATAGCTCATTGTTAATATACCTAATGAGATACTTATTATCATAATATCATGTTAACTATATATATATATATATATATATATATATATATATATATATATATATATATATATATATATATATATATATATCCATATATATATCCTCATATAGTTTTTACAAGTTTTAATGTTCGTGAATCGCCGGTGAATTTGGGTGGTCAATTGTCTACATGAAACCTATTTCAATTAATCAAGTCTTAACAAGTTTGATTGCTTAACATGTTGGAAACATTTAATCATACAAATATAGTTTTCATTTAATATACAATCATGGAAAAGTTCGGGTCACTACAGTACCTACCCGTTAAATAAATTTCTTCCCGAAATTTTAAGCTGTTGGAGGTGTTGACGCATCTTCTGGAAATAGGTGCGGGTTTTTTCTTTTTCATCTTCTACGAGCATTCCATCGAACCTTAACAATTGGTATCTTGTTTTTCTTAAGTCTTTTAACCTCACGATCCATTATTTCAACGGGTTCTTCAATGAATTGTAGTTTTTCATTGATCTTTATTTAGTCTAAAGGAATAGTGAGATCTTCTTTGGCTAAACATTTCCTCAGATTCAAGACGTGAAAAGTATTATGTACATTGGCAAGTTGTTGAGGTAATTCAAGTCGATAAGCTACTAGTCCGACACGATTAATAATCTTGAATGGTCCAATGTACCTTGGATTTAGTTTTCCCCGTTTACCAAATCGAACAACGCCTTTCCAAGGTGAAACCTTAAGCATGACTATCTCTCCAACTTCAAATTCTATATCTTTTCTTTTAATGTCCGCGTAGCTTTTTTGTCGACTTTGGGCGGTTTTCAACCGTTGTTGAATTTGAATGATTTTCTCGGTAGTTTCTTGGATTATCTCTGGAACCGTAATTTTTCTATCCCCAACTTCACTCCAATAAATCAGAGACCTGCACTTTCTACCATAAAGTGCCTCAAACGGTGCCATCTCAATACTCGAGTGGTAACTGTTGTTGTAGGAAAACTCTGCTAACGGTAGATGTCGATCCCAACTATTTTCAAAATCAATAACATATGATCGTAGCATGTCTTCAAGCGTTTGTATCGTCCTTTCACTCTGCCCATCAGTTTGTGGGTGATAGGCAGTACTCATGTCTAGACGAGTTCCCAATGCTTGCTGTAATGTCTTTCAAAACCTTGAAACAAATCTGCCATCCCTATCAGAGATAATAGAGATTGGTATTTCATGTCTGGAGACAACTTCCTTCAAGTATAATCGCGCCAACTTCTCCATTTTATCATCTTCTCTCATTGGCAGAAAGTGTGCTGACTTGGTGAGACGATCGACTATTACCCAAATAGTATCATAACCACTTGAAGTCCTTGGTAATTTAGTAATGAAATCCATGGTAATGTTTTCCCATTTCCATTCCGGAATTTTAGGTTGTTGGAGTAGACCTGATGGTTTCTGATGTTCAGCTTTGACTTTAGAACAAGTCAAACATTCTCCTACATATTTAGCAATATCGGATTTCATACCCGGCCACCAAAAGTGTTTCTTGAGATCTTTGTACATCTTTCCCACTCCGGGATGTATTGAATATCTGATTTTATGTGCCTCCTTAAGTACCATTTCTCTCACATTTCCAAACTTTTGTACCCAAATTCTTTCAGCTCTATATCTGGTTCCGTCTTGCCGAATATTAAGATGTTTCTCCGATCCTTTGGGTATTTCATTCTTCAAATTTCCTTCTTTTAAAAGTCTCTGTTGCGCCTCCTTTATTTGAGTAGTAAGGTTAGTACGAATAATTATTTTCATAGCTTTTACCCGCATAGGTTCTCTGTCCTTTCTACTAAAAGCGTCGGCTACCACATTCGCCTTCCCCGGGTGATAACGAATCTCAAAATTGTAATCGTTCAACAATTCAATCCATCTACGCTGCCTCATGTTCAGTTGTTTCTGATCAAATATGTGTTGGAGACTTTTGTGGTCGGTATATATAATACTTTTGACCCCATATAAGTAGTGCCTCCAAGTCTTTAAAGCAAAAACAACAGCGCCCAATTCCAAATCGTGAGTCGTATAATTTTGCTAGTGAATCTTCAATTGTCTAGACGCATAGGCAATTACCTTCGTTCATTGCATTAGTACACAACCGAGGCCTTACTTTCAGGCGTCACAATATATCACAAAATCATCATTCCCTTCAGGTAATGACAATATAGGTGTCGTAGTTAACTTTTTCTTCAACAATTGAAACGCTTTCTCCTGTTCATCCTTCCGTTCAAATTTCTTCCCTTTATGCGTTAATGCAGTCAAGGGTTTTGCTATTTTGGAAAAATCTTGGATGAACCTTCTGTAGTAACCAGCCTGTCCTAAAAATTGGCGTATATGCTTCAGAGTTTTCGGGGTTTTCTAGTTTTCAACTGTTTCTATCTTTGACGGATCCACCTGAATACCTTCCTTGTTTACTACGTGACCGAGGAATTGAACTTTTTTCAACCAAAATGCACACTTTGAAAACTTAGCGTACAATTTTTCTTTCCTCAATAATTCTAGCACTTTTCTCAAATGTTCTTCGTACTCTTGTTCATTCTTTGAGTAAATAAGTATGTCATCGATGAAAATAATGACAAATTAGTCAAGATATGGCCCACACACTCGATTCATGAGGTCCATGAACACAGCTGGTTCATTAGTTAATCCAAACGGAATAACCATAAACTCATAATGACCGTAACGCGTTTGGAAAGCAGTCTTCGGAATATCATCCTCCTTCACCCGCATTTGATGATACCCAGAACGTAAATCAATCTTCGAATAAACTGACGAGCCTTGAAGTTGATCAAATAAGTCGTCAATTCTCGGTAGTGGGTAACGGTTCTTGATGGTAAGTTTGTTCAACACTGGATAGTCAATTCACAACCTGAATGTACCATCCTTCTTTTTGACAAACAAAACATGAGCTCCCCATGGTGATGTGCTTGGTCGTATGAAACCACGCTCTAAAAGTTCTTGTAATTAACTTTAGAGTTCCTTCATTTCACTGGGTGCGAGTCTGTATGGAGCACGAGCTATTGGTGCAGCTCCTGGTACAAGATCTATTTGAAATTCAACGGATCGGTGTGGAGGTAGTCCCGGTAATTCTTTCGGAAATACATTGGGAAATTCTTTTGCGACGGGAACATCATTGATGTTCTTTTCTTCGGAATTGACTTTCTCGACGTGTGCTAGAACAGCATAGCAACCTTTTCTTATTAGTTTTTGCACCTTCAGGTTACTAATAAGATTTAACTTCGCGTTGCTCTTTTCTTCGTACACCATTAAAGGTTTTCTCTTCTCGCGCATAATGCGTATCGCATTTTTGTAACAAATAAATTCTGCTTTCATCTCTTTCAACTAGTCCATGCCGATTATCACATCAAAACTTCCTAACTCTACTGGTATCAAATCAATCTTAATTGTTTCGCCAACCAGTTTAATTTCTTGATTCTGACATCTTTTATCTGCTTTAATTAATTTACCGTTTGCTAATTCGAGTAAAAATTTATTATCCAAAGGCATCAACTGAAATGTCCCGTTCTTATTGATTAAAAACGTTACATATTAATTGATTTCGTTGCAAGGTTTTGACCTCTATATGAGACGTTTTTCAAAGACTGCATTCATTTTAAAACAAACCATAACCTTTATTTCATCAATAAAGGTTTAAAAAGCTTTACGTAGATTATCAAATAATGATAATCTAAAATATCCTGTTTACACAAGACCATTACATAATGGTTTACAATACAAATATGTTACAACAAAATAAGTTTCTTGAATGCAGTTTTTACACAATATCATACAAGCATGGACTCCAAATCTCGTCCTTATTTAAGTATGCGACAGCGGAAGCTCTTAATAATCACCTGAGAATAAACATGCTTAAAACGTCAACAAAAATTTTGGTGAGTTATAGGTTTAACCTATATATATCAAATCATAATAATAGACCACAAGATTTCATATTTCAATACACATCCCATATATAGAGATAAAAATCATTCATATGGTGAACATCTGGTAACCGACATTAACAAGATGCATATATAAGAATATCCCCATCATTCTG
This sequence comes from Rutidosis leptorrhynchoides, assembly GCF_046630445.1. Classification (NCBI taxonomy): domain Eukaryota; kingdom Viridiplantae; phylum Streptophyta; class Magnoliopsida; order Asterales; family Asteraceae; genus Rutidosis; species Rutidosis leptorrhynchoides. The sequence goes on from NC_092342.1 coordinate 147,475,462, forward strand.
GGATACCCTTCGGATATGATATAAATTTCGAAGTACTAAAGCATCGGGTACTTTGGATGGGGTTTGTTAGGCCCAATAGATCTATCTTTAGGATTCGCATCAATTAGAGTGTCTGTTCCCTAATTCTTAGATTACCAGACTTAATAAAAAGGGCATATTCGATTTCGATAATTCAACCATAGAATGTAGTTTCACGTACTTGTGTCTATTTTGTAAATCATTTATAAAACCTGCATGTATTCTCATCCCAAAAATATTAGATTTTAAAAGTGGGACTATAACTCACTTTCACAGATTTTTACTTCGTCGGGAAGTAAGACTTGGCCACTGGTTGATTCATGAACCTATAACAATATATACATATATATCAAAGTATGTTCAAAATATATTTACAACACTTTTAATATATTTTGATGTTTTAAGTTTATTAAGTCAGATGTCCTCGTTAGTAACCTACAACTAGTTGTCCACAGTTAGATGTACAGAAATAAATCGATAAATATTATCTTGAATCAATCCACGACCCAGTGTATACGTATCTCAGTATTGATCACAACTCAAACTATATATATTTTGGAATCAACCTCAGCCCTGTATAGCTAACTCCAACATTCACATATAGAGTGTCTATGGTTGTTCCGAAATATATATAGATGTGTCGACATGATAGGTCGAAACATTGTATACGTGTCTATGGTATCTCAAGATTACATAATATACAATACAAGTTGATTAAGTTATGGTTGGAATAGATTTGTTACCAATTTTCACGTAGCTAAAATGAGAAAAATTATCCAATCTTGTTTTACCCATAACTTCTTCATTTTAAATCCGTTTTGAGTGAATCAAATTGCTATGGTTTCATATTGAACTCTATTTTATGAATCTAAACAGAAAAAGTATAGGTTTATAGTCGGAAAAATAAGTTACAAGTCATTTTTATAACGGTAGTCATTTCAATCGAAAGAACGACGTCTAGATGACCATTTTAGAAAACATACTTCCACTTTGAGTTTAACCATAATTTTTGGATATAGTTTCATGTTCATAATAAAAATCATTTTCTCAGAATAACAACTTTTAAATCAAAGTTTATCATAGTTTTTAATTAACTAACCCAAAACAGCCCGCGGTGTTACTACGACGGCGTAAATCCGATTTTACGGTGTTTTTCGTGTTTCCAGGTTTTAAATCATTAAGTTAGCATATCATATAGATATAGAACATGTGTTTAGTTGATTTTAAAAGTCAAGTTAGAAGGATTAACTTTTATTTGCGAACAAGTTTAGAATTAACTAAACTATGTTCTAGTGATTACAAGTTTAAACCTTCGAATAAGATAGCATTATATGTATGAATCGAATGATGTTGTGAACATCATTACTATCTTAAGTTCCTTGGATAAACCTACTGGAAAAGATAAAAATGGATCTAGCTTCAACGGATCCTTGGATGGCTCGAAGTTCTTGAAGCAGAATCATGACACGAAAACAAATTCAAGTAAGATCATCACTTGAAATAAGATTGTTAAAGTTATAGAAATTGAACCAAAGTTTGAATATGATTATTACCTTGTATTAGAATGATAACCTACTGTAAGAAATAAAGATTTCTTGAGGTTGGATGATCACCTTACAAGATTGGAAGTGAGCTAGCAAACTTGAAAGTATTCTTGATTTTATGTAACTAGAACTTGTAGAATATATGAAGAACACTTAGAACTTGAAGATAGAACTTGAGAGAGATTAATTAGATGAAGCAAATTGAAGAATGAAAGTGTTTGTAGGTGTTTTTGGTCGTTGGTGTATGGATTAGATATAAAGGATATGTAATTTTGTTTTCATGTAAATAAGTCATGAATGATTACTCATATTTTTGTAATTTTATGAGATATTTCATGCTAGTTGCCAAATGATGGTTCCCACATGTGTTAGGTGACTCACATGGGCTGCTAAGAGCTGATCATTGGAGTGTATATACCAATAGTACATACATCTAAAAGCTGTGTATTGCACGAGTACGAATACGGGTGCATACGAGTAGAATTGTTGATGAAATTGAACGAGGATGTAATTGTAAGCATTTTTGTTAAGTAGAAGTATTTTGATAAGTGTATTGAAGTCTTTCAAAAGTGTATAAATACATATTAAAACACTACATGTATATACATTTTAACTGAGTCGTTAAGTCATCGTTAGTCGTTACATGTAAACGTTGTTTTGAAACCTTTAGGTTAACGATCTTGTTGAATATTGTTAACCCATTGTTTATTATAACAAATGAGATGTTAAATTGTTATATTATCATGATATTATGATATATAATATATCTTAGTATGATATATATACAGTTAAATGTCGTTACAACGATAATCGTTACATATATGTCTCGTTTCGAAATCATTAAGTTAGTAGTCTTATTTTTACATATGTATTTCATTGTTAATACACTTAATAATATATTTACTTATCATTTAACATAATTAACCAAGTGTATCAATATCTTAATATGATTCATATGTACCTAGTAAGACGTTGTTATAACGATAATCGTTATATATATCGTTTTCGAGTTTCTTAAATTAATAGTCTCATTTTTATGTATATAATGTAGCGACCCCGACAAATCGTCAAGTGACGGCGTCGGCTACGTGGGTCCCATTACCTGATTATAAGTCTTTAAGATAACGTTTGACCAAAATATGTCGCCTTCATTTCAAAATAAAGATTGTTTCAAAGTTTACAAGAATTGTTCAACCAAAAGTTAAGTTACAACGTTATAAGTACGATTGAAATCCAGGCGACACAGTTTAAAGTAAAGTCAAAAGACGTTCCACGAAAAGCATGTATACTCGACATCCAATGCAAGTATCAAATAACGAGCGGAAGCATGTATCACCTATCGTGCAAGACCTGAGAAAAACATAGAAGAATCTGTCAACGAAAACGTTGGTGAAATCATAGGTTTAGTAAGTATTAAACGTTGTTTTTGAACCACAAGATTTTGTATTTCCATAACGTAGATTATCCAAATCATTTGCATTCCAAAAGTGTTGTTATACGCGAGCACTCAATTATCAAAACTTAACCAACGTTACCCCATCACACAGTGCTAGAACCCGCACTAAAACACAAAAATATATTTCATCCGCATAACGGTAGCGAACCGTCCGAATGAGGGTTTGTTAAACCCGTATGGCCACACAATATAAGTTCTCGCTTACACCCTGCAAGTGTAACTAATGATAATCGAATTGAGGCATTTTTGTTCTAACTCGCACGTGGAATGTTTGTTTTCACACTTGTGTTCAAAACATAAAAGTAAGTAGAACAAGATGTAACAAAGTATACGTTTTCTCAGCCCACGATTTAAAAGTATAAAAGTTGTTGAAAAGGTGGGACTATGATCTCACCTTGAGTGCACGAGTAGTAAAGTACTTCAACAAGTAAACGTGTGCAAAGAACAATGCTAGTCTTGACCTAAACAATAGGTTGTATCAATAACGGTAAACACGATAGGTCAAAGATGTTCAATTAGTCCTATGGCTCGTTACGACTCGATTATTTAGCATGTGAAATCAAATTGCCAAGTTTCATGCAAGATACAAGTGTATAAATAAGTTAGGAAGGTTGCATAATCATTTGGTTAAGTTTGACAAAAAGTCAAACTTTGGTCGGTCAAAGTCAACGAAAGTCAACACGTTCGGGTCGGGTTCCGAAGTATTTTTCTAATCTTAGAAATCATATATGAGCATGTTGGCCAAGTTACATGTTAATCGGAGGTGCGTAGCATGCCAAACATTATTCAAAAATTGACCAAGTTGGACAGAATTCTGGCCAGGCCATTTGGCGCGCCGCGCGGGGTAGGGGCGCGCCGCGCCACCCTCTGTGCAGGGATTTCTGGTCAGTTTTCAAAGTATGCACGAACCAAAACACAAACAATCACATTTTATGATCCGCAAACAATTAGAACATGTATTTTATATCATCGGAAAGCTATTTCGACAAGGAATACAACTAACCACATATCATCAATCAAAAACATCATTTACAATAAACGAAAACTCGTCAATTGAGCGCGAAAGGTTTATTTTCAAGTTTCAAGTTCGTAAAACGTATTTTATGATTCGGGAATCCAATTTACACATACGATATGCCGTTTTGAAGGTAATCAAACACACATTGCAACTAAACACTTATCAACAACAATTCATAGCATTTGATGCACTAAAAGTTCATATAAAGCTTATCAACCCTAATCCAAAATCACCAAAATCACTAATCAAGTTTATGAAGTTTTACAATTCAACCTACGCATCAAAACGAAGCTAGTGATACTAGTAACACAATTAAAACATGAACTTTAACAATCAAACAACATTTAATCTTCCAAAATGCAAGATTAAGCAAACCCATTTCAAATGTTCAAACTAGTTACTCAAAACAACAAATCGAGCAAACCAAACATATATTCATGTTAGACTCGAGCCATAGACACTAACTAACACCATTTCAAATCAAAAACACGAATTTAGAGAAATCTAGAGTTTTAGAAATGTTACCCAAAATCGATGAAGTTAGTATCAAATCGTAGAGAATGATGAGAGGATTCCAAATATGTAATCGGATTTGTTGTGAGCTTCCAAGATTGAATTTAGATGATGAATGAATGGAATGGGTTTGTGTGTGTTCTTGAGATGGAGAGAAAAAGGGAGGAGGAAGATGATGGAATGGATGAAATGGGTTGACTAGTTGACCTAGTCAACTAGTTTGCCCATTTGGCAACTCCGGTCCCTCGAGTTTCAAAGCGGGTGCGGGATTTAACCGATCGAATATTTTTAAAACGTAAGTTAACGAGAGATGTTATAATTAAATGACGGAATTATTATGAATGTTAGTCAACGGAAACTACGAATTTAAATAACGAAAGGTATTATTTAAAAGAAAAAGACGGTGTTAAAAATAAATTTAACGGAAAAACGCGGGATGTTACATTATCCACAACTCAAAAGAAATTTCGTCCCGAAATTTAGTTGGGAGTAGTAGTCGATATCTCTTACTCGAGACTTTACGTTGTCAATGCTATGAATAAGTGAAAGTACGTTCTTGAGGGTTCTCATGAATTTGGGTAGTCAGGGTTTTCTTTTTTTTTTTTTTTCCGTTGTATTAAGGTTCGGTTTTTACGATCCCCGGTCTCAACTGGTTTTCCTATGAAGAGTAGTTTGTCATCGATAGTTGGTGTATCTAGCAGGATTGCACGTTCCTGTTCCGCAGGACACGTTTCTAAGTTTGTTACATGAAATGTAGGGTAAACGGAAACTTAATCGAATCAGAAGTTCCAAACGGTAGGAAGCGGTTCCAATACGCCCCAAGGTTTCAAAAGGGTTAACATGTCGCGGGTTTAACTTTCCCTGATTCCCGAAACGGATTACACCCTTCCAAGGTGCGGGTTCTCAATATTACGCGGTTACACACTGGGATTTGTGAGGTTCTCCTCTAAGTTTGGTATAACTCTTCTGGCGACAATGGGTTGTCTCGAGCCCTTCTCGGACTTGAACGATCTCAATTGTTGTTTCTTGATGGAGTTCAGATTTCGGTGGTTGATGCTTTGGTTAAATGAACAGGGGTATGACATTAGCGGTCATATAAGGTTTCGAAAAGTGCGCGTGAACACACGAGTGGTAACTACTGTTGTAAGAGTGATCTACTAAAGGTGACAATACGAGTTTGTGAGATGTCTTTCCAAGACGTAAATCGTTCGTTTGCTCGGTTCGTCAGTTTGTGGGTGGTACGCGGTACTCATGTCTAAGCAGGTTCCCAAGGTTTCTTGTAAAGTTAGAAGTGAAACGAGTATTTCGATACAGAATAATTGACAAAGATACACCGTGTCGGAAAAGAATCTCTTTAGATACGTTTGAACCAGTCAGTTAGGGTTCGAAAAATGTTCGTTAGGACTATTCACCCTCGTGGCGAATACTTATGTAATATGAGGAGTTTCTCTATCCATGGAGAAATGTTACAAGGAGTTTCTTTAAACGGAATTGCGAACGGTAAAGATAGTAGTGAAATGAGGACTTAGAATAGGATGAGTTTACATCTCGAGGTTGCTATAACGTGCCTCTAGTTGTCAAAAGTTGAAGTCTGAAAGAGAAACGAGGTAGTACACGTAGTTGTATAGTTCGGGGTTGAATAATAGTTGACCGATTATCAGAAACACAAGGGCGTTAAGTCAAAGAAGAGTGAAGTATCGTTGGATTGTGTGTTATCTTAATTTCTAGTAATATCAGACGGTAACGGTGAAACAACAGAGGTATGTAGTGTGGTACGTGATGACAAGAATATTGATCGGATCCACAATTTAGTATTTGAATTCTTCGTGCAAAATAACGAATTTCCGTCCCGTTGATTTCGAGTCGAGAGAGTATGCCTTTCGGCGTCCAAGTAGAATTATTTCCATATTTGAGTCCCATCTGGTGTTGTACGAATTTAGCTAGAAATGTTGGTGTGAAGAATCACGCTCAAGGTTCGATCGTGGAGAGGTTAAAGTCGTGTAATACGAGAAAAGTCAGAAATGAATCTTCGGTAACAACCGGTGAGATCTAAGATTTTTACGAATACAAGTCTGAGTTGGGAGAGTTTCCTGATTACATGTGGCTTGATTTCGAGATTGATTGTAATTCCTTGACCATTAACTTCATGGTCTAGAAAATTGGACTTCGTTCAACAGAAATTCTCACTCGGAGAATTTGGTATAAAGTTGCTCTTTTCTCAAAAGTTCGAGCGTAAGATGGTGATGTTGTTCGTTTTCCTTCTTTACTTGAATAACTCAAGATGTCATCTATAAATACGATAACCGATTTGTCTAGATAAGTTTGCATACGTGGTTTAGGAGGTTCATGAATACGGACAGAGTCCTAAATAAATCGAATGGTACTAAGAGAGATTTACAACTAACGTTGTGAGTTCGGAAGATGGCTTAGGAGACATCGTCTCACTTAACCCCCAATTGATGATAACCGGAACGGAGGTCGATTTGGAACATACGGGATTCGTGCAAATAATCATGAGGTCATGGATGCGAGGGAGAGGGTATCGGTTTCCAACCGAAAATTACTCAGTTCACAATAATCTATACAAGATGATGGGGAAACATTTTTTTTTTTTTTTTTTTTTTTTTTTTTTTTTTTTTTTTTTTTTTTACGAATAGGTTCCGAGCTCCCTAGTTCTATAGGTGTCAAGTCAAAAGTCTTAACGTATTTCCTCCAATAAAATTTATAGGCACACAATATTTTTCCGTTGGTCGCTTAAATTGCCTAAATAGTATCTAGGGGAAAAGATGGAAGGTAATGAGTACAAGTCAAAGTATTGGTTGTAAAACGTCTAGCGGTAATCGAATCGAACGAGTATGAAATATACGGGTTGTTGTGAAGAAACGTACCCGTGACTAGTCCATCATCGTCTCGGGCATCCTAGGTGTCGATGTTGTAAGTTCAACGGCGCGCGTTGGTTTTTGCTTTATTCTTTGGGCATTCATTCCTAAAATGACCCGATTGGCCACATTTGTAGCAAATACTCGGCTTTGGTGCGCCGGGCCCCTTTTGAGTGACGGGGGCGGTACTTCCACAATACTTGGCAATATGACCACTACCTTGGCACCGATGGCAAATTAGCTTGCCACATTCACCAAAATGATGCTTGTGGCATTTTTTGCAAAAAGGTCGTGTCCCGGCATAACTTTTCTTGCCGACGGGGGTGAGAGGTTCCTTGGAAAAGTTGTTGTTGTAGTTACTCGATTGGGGGGCTTCCCATTTTCTTTTGTTGTCACCCGACTCATCCTCGGCTTTAGGTGCCGGCACTTCAATCTCGTCTACCGTTTCGATCAATTGACGGGCCATATTCAGGGCCTCTTGGTGATTACTGGGTTTGGATGACATTACTCCTTGTTTGATGCTCTGGGGAAGACCATCCATGTAAAGTTCAACCCTTAGAGGTTCGGGGGTCACGAGGTTTGGGCACATCAAGGATAGCTCAGAAAATCGTTGATTATATGCCTTTAGGTCATTCCCGACCGCTTTTAAAGTTCTTAGTTCGTGTTCGAGCTTACGGGTCTCTTCGCGCGGGAAGTATTCGGTGATCATCTTTTTCTTTAAGTCGGCCCATGAGAGAGTGTGAGCTTCCTCGATACCCACCGACAGCACATACGTATTCCACCATGTGAGGGCGATACCGGCGAAAGTGTGGGTGGAATATTTGACTTTGTCTTGGTCCCGACAACCGCTTATGCTAAAAACGGCTTCTGTTTGCTCAAACCATCGGGTGAGCACAACCGGTCCTCCGGTCCCATCGAAGGTGTGAGGTTTGCACCCCATGAAAGTTTTGTAGGAGCAACCCTCATTTGAATTTCCGGTTCCATGGTTGTTGTGGTTGTGGTTGTTATTGATGTCGGAGGAGATACTAGCCATAGCCGCACCTATGGCGGTGGCTATCATGCGTTGAAAAGCTTGTTCGGAAGTTTCATTACGTGGTCCGCGACGGGGAAGCATTGTTCCTTCAAGACACAAGAATATCGTTGATTAGTATTCTCAATAATACTAATCATGATAGGGAATGATGATGTAGAGAAAATTTTCCTTGACTCGCCTTAAATTCTTTATGTCATAATGTCGGAACGTCCATGTGAATCACCGTAATATAATCCCGGAAATTATATTACCCTGATTCTCATGTGCATTTAACATTACTTCATAAAGTCAAGGTGGCGTATCAACAAAATTTATCAACTTAAGATTAAGATCGAATACGAGTTAGATATGATAGAAGAGTTCGAGTATAAATGCACAATTAGTCAAGTAATCCCTACTTCAGTCTATATGCCGGTTGTAGTCTAGATTCACCTATGTACCCTATGACTCGGGGTGGACACAAATGAACTCTAAATCCCTACAACCAAGGCTCTGATACCAACTGTAGCGACCCCGACAAATCGTCAAGTGACGGCGTCGGCTACGTGGGTCCCATTACCTGATTATAAGTCTTTAAGATAACGTTTGACCAAAATATGTCGCCTTCATTTCAAAATAAAGATTGTTTCAAAGTTTACAAGAATTGTTCAACCAAAAGTTAAGTTACAACGTTATAAGTACGATTGAAATCCAGGCGACACAGTTTAAAGTAAAGTCAAAAGACGTTCCACGAAAAGCATGTATACTCGACATCCAATGCAAGTATCAAATAACGAGCGGAAGCATGTATCACCTATCGTGCAAGACCTGAGAAAAACATAGAAGAATCTGTCAACGAAAACGTTGGTGAAATCATAGGTTTAGTAAGTATTAAACGTTGTTTTTGAACCACAAGATTTTGTATTTCCATAACGTAGATTATCCAAATCATTTGCATTCCAAAAGTGTTGTTATACGCGAGCACTCAATTATCAAAACTTAACCAACGTTACCCCATCACACAGTGCTAGAACCCGCACTAAAACACAAAAATATATTTCATCCGCATAACGGTAGCGAACCGTCCGAATGAGGGTTTGTTAAACCCGTATGGCCACACAATATAAGTTCTCGCTTACACCCTGCAAGTGTAACTAATGATAATCGAATTGAGGCATTTTTGTTCTAACTCGCACGTGGAATGTTTGTTTTCACACTTGTGTTCAAAACATAAAAGTAAGTAGAACAAGATGTAACAAAGTATACGTTTTCTCAGCCCACGATTTAAAAGTATAAAAGTTGTTGAAAAGGTGGGACTATGATCTCACCTTGAGTGCACGAGTAGTAAAGTACTTCAACAAGTAAACGTGTGCAAAGAACAATGCTAGTCTTGACCTAAACAATAGGTTGTATCAATAACGGTAAACACGATAGGTCAAAGATGTTCAATTAGTCCTATGGCTCGTTACGACTCGATTATTTAGCATGTGAAATCAAATTGCCAAGTTTCATGCAAGATACAAGTGTATAAATAAGTTAGGAAGGTTGCATAATCATTTGGTTAAGTTTGACAAAAAGTCAAACTTTGGTCGGTCAAAGTCAACGAAAGTCAACACGTTCGGGTCGGGTTCCGAAGTATTTTTCTAATCTTAGAAATCATATATGAGCATGTTGGCCAAGTTACATGTTAATCGGAGGTGCGTAGCATGCCAAACATTATTCAAAAATTGACCAAGTTGGACAGAATTCTGGCCAGGCCATTTGGCGCGCCGCGCGGGGTAGGGGCGCGCCGCGCCACCCTCTGTGCAGGGATTTCTGGTCAGTTTTCAAAGTATGCACGAACCAAAACACAAACAATCACATTTTATGATCCGCAAACAATTAGAACATGTATTTTATATCATCGGAAAGCTATTTCGACAAGGAATACAACTAACCACATATCATCAATCAAAAACATCATTTACAATAAACGAAAACTCGTCAATTGAGCGCGAAAGGTTTATTTTCAAGTTTCAAGTTCGTAAAACGTATTTTATGATTCGGGAATCCAATTTACACATACGATATGCCGTTTTGAAGGTAATCAAACACACATTGCAACTAAACACTTATCAACAACAATTCATAGCATTTGATGCACTAAAAGTTCATATAAAGCTTATCAACCCTAATCCAAAATCACCAAAATCACTAATCAAGTTTATGAAGTTTTACAATTCAACCTACGCATCAAAACGAAGCTAGTGATACTAGTAACACAATTAAAACATGAACTTTAACAATCAAACAACATTTAATCTTCCAAAATGCAAGATTAAGCAAACCCATTTCAAATGTTCAAACTAGTTACTCAAAACAACAAATCGAGCAAACCAAACATATATTCATGTTAGACTCGAGCCATAGACACTAACTAACACCATTTCAAATCAAAAACACGAATTTAGAGAAATCTAGAGTTTTAGAAATGTTACCCAAAATCGATGAAGTTAGTATCAAATCGTAGAGAATGATGAGAGGATTCCAAATATGTAATCGGATTTGTTGTGAGCTTCCAAGATTGAATTTAGATGATGAATGAATGGAATGGGTTTGTGTGTGTTCTTGAGATGGAGAGAAAAAGGGAGGAGGAAGATGATGGAATGGATGAAATGGGTTGACTAGTTGACCTAGTCAACTAGTTTGCCCATTTGGCAACTCCGGTCCCTCGAGTTTCAAAGCGGGTGCGGGATTTAACCGATCGAATATTTTTAAAACGTAAGTTAACGAGAGATGTTATAATTAAATGACGGAATTATTATGAACGTTAGTCAACGGAAACTACGAATTTAAATAACGAAAGGTATTATTTAAAAGAAAAAGACGGTGTTAAAAATAAATTTAACGGAAAAACGCGGGATGTTACATATAACTCATTGTTAAAATACCTAATGAGATACATACTTATAATAAAATCATGTTAACTATATATATAACCATATATATATCATCGTATAGTTTTTACAAGTTTTAACGTTCGTGAATCACCGGTCAACTTGGGTGGTCAATTGTCTATATGAAACCTATTTCAATTAATCAAGTCTTAACAAGTTTGATTGCTTAACATGTTGGAACCACTTAATCATGTAAATAACAATTTCATTTAATATATATATAAACATGGAAAAGTTCGGGTCACTACACAATGGACCACTTAATTTAGCACAAAAATCTCTACTCATATAGCTTCTATCCACACCCGAATCAAATAAAACATAAGCAGGTTTTTCATTGATAAGAAACGTACCCGTAATTATCTCCGGGACTTCATACGCTTCTTCTGCATTAATGTTAAAAACTCTTCCACGGCCTTGCCCCTTATTATTTTCCTGATTTGGGCACTTAGTTTTGTAGTGGCCCTTCTTCCCGCATCTGAAACAAATAATGTGGACATTATTTGTTCCTCTAGTCGCTGGCCCATAAGTTTCACACTTCGTCGCACCATGACCCGGTCTATTTCATTTGGTACATACAACCCTACAGTATTTATCCGGATGATGTCCTTCACACCTATAACATGGAACTTTCTGATTGTTGTTGCCATTGTTGTTATTGAGATTGTTGTTGGAATTGTTGTTGTTGTTATTGTTGCTGGGACGGTTGTTGTAGTTATTATTGGGACGTTTATTGTATTTATTGTTGGGATTGCGATTATTTTTGTTGCGATTGATGTTGCGGTTGTTGGGATAGTTGTTGCGATTGTGGTTGTGATTGTTGTTGTTGTATTGGTGACCCTTGTCACTGGTTTCTTTCCACTTTCTCTTGGCTTGTTTAGTGTTGGCTTCTTCGGCCGCTTGCTCTTTAATTCTTTCCTCAATTTGATTTATGAGTTTATGAGCCATTCGACTTGCCTTTTGTATGGAGGCGGGCTCGTGTGAACTCACATCTTCTTGAATTCTTTCTGGTAACCCTTTCACAAACGCGTCGATCTTCTCTTCTTCATCTTCGAACGCTCTTGGACACAATAGGCACAACTCTGTGAATCTTCGTTCGTACGTGGTAATGTCGAAACCTTGTTGTTTGTAATCCTCTAAGCTCTACCTTGAGTTATTTACCTCGTTTCTGGGACGGTACTGCTTATTCATCAGGTGCTTGAATGCTGACCACGGTAGTGCGTAAGCAGCATCTTGTCCCACTTGTTCTAGGTAGGTATTCCACCATGTTAACGCAGTACCTGTGAAGGTATGCATAGCGTACTTCACCCTATCTTCTTCAATACATTTACTTATGGTAAACACCGATTCGACCTTCTCGGTCCACCGTTTCAATCCGATTGGTCCTTCGGTTCCATCAAATTCCAAAGGTTTGCAGGCAGTAAATTCTTTGTAGGAGCATCCTACACGATTTCTTGTGGCGTTAGTTGCATTGCTACATTCAGAGTTATTATTGTTGTTTTGCATTGCAGCCTGTACTGCAGCTATGTTGGCAACAAGAAAAACACAGAAGTCTTCCTCGCTCATGTTCAAGTTCTGACAAGTAGTCGGTGCCATTTCCTTCAAAAATAGCCAAAAGAATTAAGTTAATCATATAGAATATTAAGAGTAGTCAATAGTATTTCATAGCATAATATGAACTCATTTATAAAAGCTTTTTCTTCATATTAGCATTTTATAAGTTTTAATTCGGGTAATACCTACCCGTTAAGTTCATACTTAGTAGCTAATATACCATTCAACTACTATAATTCTATATGAAAAACTGATTACAATAATATTTCGCGTTCGAACTTTTATACAATATTTTTACAAACTTACAATACTGCTATTTTACATATAGCATGAATTATAGCACACAATAACTTTGATATAAGGCAGTTGCGGAGACAATTCTAGTTAATACGTAAGTCGTTCAGCAAAGGCAATAAAGACACATAATTCATAAGTCCAGAAACAAGTCATGCATTCGGGTTCTACTAGTATTATTTCTCATCCTTGGTCATGTGGAAAATAACTGTTGTGACCGTTGGCTAGGCAGCATGTTATAACGTCGTCAAAAGGACGAGGGTTACGTAATGCCCAACAGCCCCGTAACAATCTAAAAACCTTGTTTCTCACCCCAACTGTAGTGACCCGAACTTTTCCATGTTTATATATATTAAATGAAATTGTTATTTACATGATTAAGTGTTTCCAACATGTTAAGAAATCAAACTTGTTAAAACTTGATTAATTTAAATAAGTTTCATATAGACAATTGATCACCCAAGTTGACCGGTGATTCACGAACATTAAAACTTGTAAAAACTATATGATGACATATATATGATTATATATATAGTTAATATGATATTATGATAAGTAAGTATCTCATTAGGTATTTTAACAATGAGTTATATACATAAAATTGAGTTTATTGAATTAAGAAACTCGAAACGATATATATAACGATTATCGTTATAACAACATCTTACTAAATACACATGAATCATATTAAGATATTGATACACTATATTTAATCATGATAAATGATAAGTAAATATGTCATTAAGTGTATTAACAATGAACTACATATGTAAAAACAAGACTACTAACTTATTGATTTCGAAACGAGACATATATGTAACGATTATTGTTGTAACAACATTTAACTGTATATATATCATACTAAGATATATTAATATATCATAATATCATGACAATGTAATAATTTAACATCTCTTTATATATAATAAACAATGGGTTAACAACATTTAACAAGATCGTTAACCTAAAGGTTTCAAAACAACATTTACATGTAACGACTAACGATGACTTAACGACTCAGTTAAAATGTATATACATGTAGTGTTTTAATATATATTCATACACTTTTGAAAGACTTCAAGACACTTATCAAAATACTTCTACTTAACAAAAATACTTACAATTACATCCTCGTTCAGTTTCATCAACAATTCTACTCGTATGCACCCGTATTCGTACTCGTACAATACACAGCTTTTAGATGTATGTACTATTGGTATATACACTCCAATGATAAGCTCTTAGCAGCCCATGTGAGTCACCTAACACATGTGGGAACCATCATTTGGCAACTAGCATGAAATATCTCATAAAATTACAAAAATATTAGTAATCATTCATGACTTATTTACATGTAAACAAAATTACACATCCTTTATATCTAATTGATAATGCTAAAAACGAACATATATTTCATAGCATTATCCCTCAAGAAAGACAAGATTTTAGTTGCAATTGTTCTATTTACAAGTGATATTCGTTTAAATAATAAAAGGTGAAGACAAAAGGCAGATTCGACGATTTGAAGACGCAAACGACCAAAAAGCTAAAACGTACAAAGTACAATCCAAGTGGTTCAATATATTGATGAGAAACGTCTAAAAATTACAAACGTACAAGCCGCAAAACGCAAAGTACAAGATATTAAATTATACGAAAAGGCGTTCGAAAATCCGGAACCTAGACATGAACCAACTTTCAACGCTCAACGCAACGGAGCTGAAAGTACAAGTTAACTATGCACAAGAATATAATATAATATTTAAATAATTCATAATAAGAATAATAATAAATAATAAAAAGTTGTTAATTGAGCATAGTTAAGGGGTCATAAGTGAAAATTTCAAATCAACATTTGCCTATAAAACGAGACTACAGAGAATGAAGAAAGACACACCTTTTTCCAATCTTCTTTCTCTATATATGTAATTTATATATATTTATAATTTTAATTTTAATTTAAGTTTAATAATAATTGAGTTATTGTAAGAAATGTTTTACGGGTTTTAAAGTCGGAACTCTGTCCGTGTAACGCTACACGATTATTCACCACTGTAAGCTATGTTCTTCCTTTTTAAATTAATGTCTCGTAACTAAGTTATTATTATGCTTATTTGAGCCGAAGTAATCATGATGTTGGACTAAATATTAAAGATTGGGTTATTGGATTTTGTACCATAATTAGGGTATGGACAAAAGACCGACACTTGTGGACATTGGACCATGGACCATTAATAGATGGGGGGTATTGTCTAATCGAATGACAACTCTTTGGAGTCTGTCGAACCTATCTTCAAATTAGTTAATCTAATAATTATTAAATGATTATGCATGTCCTATTTAGTGACGTTTATACGACATCTTTTACAATCATTTAATTAATCAATTGGGTTGGGTAATTTATTATTCATTCTGGCCAAGTGGGTAAATTAATAATCATGGACTAATTAAAATAGGGGTGGATTACATACAAGGGTAATTGTTAACAAAGTATTAAGACCTTGGATTACACACAGTCGATAACCTGGTGTAATTATTAACAAAGTATTAAGACCTTGTTACAGTTCGAATCCCCAATTAGTTGGAATATTTGACTTCGGGTATAAGGTTAATTTGACGATCATTTTATAATTATGACCGATGAACTATTATGGGCAAAAACCAGATAGGTATCAAATAAATCCAGGACAAAGGACAATTAACCCAGTATAATAAATTAAAATCAAAACATCAAACATCATGATTACGGAAGTTTAAATAAGCATAATTCTTTTATTGTATTTCTCATCGTACTTTCATTTACTCGCAATTTTATTTATTGTCATTTTAATATTGTTATTTATTTTACGCACTTTAATTATCTTCATTTATCTGTACGCTTAAAATATAAAATCGACAAACCGGTCATTAAACGGTAAATCCCCCCAAAGTTACCTATAATTACTATATCTAGTTTAACTACTTAATTAACTAATTTGACCTAGTAAGACACCCAATAATGGTGTCCACGGATCGACCTCCCGGACTTTACCTTAGCTATATTATTACACGATAGGTATACTTGCCTTTTGTGTTTTAGTTTAATTTAGGTGATTTCCTGTAGTAAATAAATATAAAACTGATAGCCATTTCATACACACCCTCTAGAACACATCACTAATCTTTATACCAACGACCAAAAATACCTACAAACACTTTCATTCTTCAATTTTCTTCATCTAATTGATCTCTCTTAAGTTCTATCTTCAAGTTCTAAGTGTTCTTCATAAATTCTATAAGTTCTAGTTTCATAAAATCAAGAATACTTCCAAGTTTGCTAGCTTACTTCCAATCTTGTAAAGTGATCATCCAACCTCAAGAAATCTTTCTTATTTACAGTAAGATATCTTTCTAATACAAGGTAATACTCATATTCAAACTTTAATTCAATTTCTATAACTATAACAATCTTATTTCGAGTGGAAATCTTACTTGAACTTGTTTTCGTGTCATGATTCTGCTTCAAGAACTTTCAAGCCATCCAAGGATTCTTTGAAGCTAGATCTATTTTTCTCATTTCCAGTAGGTTTATCCACAAAACCTGAGGTAGTAATGATGTTCATAACATCATTCAATTCATATATATAAAACTACCTTATTCGAAGGTTTAAATTTGAAAATACTAGAACATAGTTTAGTTAATTATAAACTTGTTCGCAAACAAAAGTTAATCCTTCTAACTTGACTTTTAAAATCAACTAAACACATTTTCTATATCTATATGATATGCTAACTTAATGATTTAAAACCTGGAAACACAAAAAACACCGTAAAACCGGACATACGCCGTCGTAGTAACACCGCGGGCTGTTTTGAGTTTGATAATTAAAAACTATGATAAACTTTGATTTAAAAGTTGTTCTTTAGGGAAAATGAATTTCCTTATGAACATGAAACTATATCCAAAAATCAAGGTTAAACTCAAAGTGAAAGTATGTTTTTCAAATTGGTCATCAAGACGTCGTTCTATCGACTGAAATGACTACCTCTTACATAAACGACTTGTAACTTATATTTTCGACTATAAACCTACACTTTTTATATTTATATTCATAAAATAGAGTTCAATATGAAATCATAGCAATTTGATTCACTCAAAAAGGATTTAAAACGAAGAAGTTATGGGTAAAATAAGATTGGATATTTTTTATTGTTGTAGCTACGGGAAATATTGTAACAATTCTATACAAATCATATCCTAGCTAACTTATATTGTATTATACATGTATTCTAATATATTATGTAATCTTGGGATGCCATAGACACGTATGCAAATGTTTTGACATATCATATCGACCCATCTATATATATTATTTGGAACAATCATAGACACTCTATATGCAGTAATGTTGGATTTAGCTATACAGGGTTGAGGTTGAGGTTGATTCATGAATAGTAAATAAGTTAAAAAAAAGTTTTTTTTAAAAAAATAATAAAAAAAATTATTACTTTCGTGAAAAAAAAAATTTTTAAAAAAAGAAAAAAATAATTTAAAAATCCTTCAAAAAGAAATAATAAAATCGTTAAAAAAATATAAAAATAAAATTTTTTTTAAAAAAATATTATATATATATATATATATATATATATATATATATATATATATATATATATATATATATATATATTTAAGATTTTGTCTATAAAATTAAAAAAATATATATATTTATTTTATGTTTTATTACCTTTAGATTTTTAGACTCTAGTTACAACTTTTAGTAATAATTTTCGTTTTGCCATAGTTATTTTTATACTTTTAGATTTTTAGGCTTTGACGTAAAATCCCTTAAGTGCTTTTTCTTTAGACTAAGATTTAGGTGGCTTAAAATTTTGCGACGCCGTGTTAAAATTTTAGTATCATTTTAAGTAATTGCCGTTTTTCTTTTAGAATCCCTTTTAAGTTTCGACGCGCTACTTTCTTATTTTTATTTTTCGACCTTTTATTTTTTCGACGTTTTTCGACGCAATCTTTTTCTTTCTTATTTCTCGACGCTCTAGTTTTTAGGACATAGAATTTTCTATTTCTTCTCTAAAATTTCAAACGAAAAATTATTTTAAGCGATTAAATTGATAAACATCCAAATTTTCTGGTTCGTAGTAATAGTTGGATTTGTTAGTGGTGAATTGTGGGCTTCCGATTTAAAGGGTCCTGGCTACCTGCTGCATCTATTGGCTATTTGAAACGTGGGCAAAATCAGAAAATTCTATTAATTTGATAACTTATATAATTTTTATTTTTATAACTAATAGGATATTTAGTGAATGCACCGAGCAATATTGTTGTCGTTGATTTTCTTTAGAATCATCATCTAGTCGAACAAGTTCTCCAACTCAAATTTCCGATAATCCATTTTTTTGAACCCGACTTCACAACTGAGAATCCGGAGGATATTCAAGTACAATTCCAAGATCCTGAACCACTAATCATTCCTCCTGAACCACAAATAGTTAAATCAAAATCTTCTAGTGATTCGGATTCAACAAATTCAATTATGGAAGTAACGGAACCTCAAAGTACGGAAGACCGAATGAGAGCCACACGCACGGGCCAAGGTCACGCCATTAATCAGCCAGATGTTAGAGCATCAGATTTTGAAATCAAAGGATAAATCCTACACATGATCATCAATCAGTGCCAATTTGGTGGTACAACAAAAGAAGATCCAAACGAACATCTTCGAACTTTTAATAGGATTTGTAATCTATTTAAAATCCGAGAAGTTGAGGATGAAACTATTTATCTTATGTTGTTCCCATGGACTTTAAAAGGAGAAGCCAAAGATTGGTTAGAATCGTTACCTGAAGGAACGATTGACTTATGGGATATTTTAGTTGAGAAATTTCTTCAAAGATTCTTTTCGGCATCTAAAGCCGTGAGACTTCAAGGAGAAATTGCCACGTTCGTGTAAAAGCCAAATGAAACGTTATATGAGGCATGGATAAGATTCAGAAGGATGTTGAGAGGATGTCCTCAACACGGTTTAGATACTTTTCAAATAGTGCAAATTTTCTATAAAGGCGTCAACATCGCCACACGAAAAGACATCGACACAGCAGCTGGTGGTTCCATTATGAAGAAAACCACAATCGAAGCTCACAAAATCATTGATAACACAGCCTCCCACTCACATGAGTGGCATCAAGAAAAAGATATCTTTCGTTCATCTAAAGCGGCTAGAGCCGATTCTAGCCATGACTTTGATTCTGTTTCTGCAAAAATAGATGCTTTCGAAAGACGAATGGAAAAGATGACTAAAGATATTCACGCAATACGAATCAGTTGTGAGCAATGCGGTGGACCACACTTAACGAAAGATTGTAATGTTGAGCAAATGATGGAACAACGAGAGAATGATTCCTACATAAACCAAAGGCTGGGATATAATTATCAAAATAATTATCAACCGCCAAGGCCAAACTTTAATCGAAATCAAAATATTCTTTACAATCTAAATGGACCCAATAATAACTCATACAACCAACAAGGTCCGAATAACCAACCAACTCAAAACAACACTTTCAATCAACAAAGACCTGGCTTGTATAAACCAACACAACAAACCGAAGAGAAAAAGTCAAATCTGGAAGAAGTGGTATTTAAGCTAGTTGAATCTCAAACACAATTTATTGAAACTCAAACCCAAACGAATGAGAGGTTTGATCAGTCATTTAGAACTCAACAAGCTTCCATTTTGAATCTAGAAAAACAAGTAGGTACTCTTGTTAGATTGATGAGTGAAAGAGAACAAGGAAAGCTACCGAGTAATAATGAAGTAAATCCTCGGAATGAAAATGTTAACATGGTATCAAAAAATTCTGAAAAACCAACACCAGAAGATGGGAAAGTTTTAGATGTGAGTAACAATGAAGAAGTTACAACACCACCACCACACGAGTATGTAAAGCTAGTGGTGGCAACATACAAAACACCCATCCCGTTTCCAAGAAAAGAAGTTGAGTATGAGCAAGTGATAGGTAATAAAGTTTGTGATACCTTTGGAAAAAAGAAGAAGAAGAAGAATAAGAAAGTGAAAGAAACAAAAACCGTAGAAGTAAACCCGGTGCAGACAGTTCCACCAAAACCTCCACCTAGGGTAGGTGATCCGGGTGAATTTATTGTTCTTTGTCTACTTAGTGACTGTGTCATGTATGATGCACTAGCAGATTTAGGTGCAAGTGTGAGTGTTATTCCTCTTTCATTATATAAGAGATTAGGAGTAGGTGAGTTAAGTCCAACGGATATGAGTGTTCGACTCCTTGATCAAACCATTAAGCACCCAGTTGGAATTGCTGACAACCTACCCGTTCAAATAGGTAATTTAACCTTTCTAGTCGAATTCATTGTCATTGACATAGAAGAGGACCCAAACATTCCTCTAATTTTAGGTCGACCATTCTTAACGTCCACCGGGGCGTTATTTGATGTAAGAAAGGGTAGAATGACACTTAGTAATAATGAGAAATCGATCGCCTTTATGATTCGAAAGTCTAAATCTCCACCAACCAAAACCGTTGAACCAGCAAAAATGATTGGTAAGAACCATGTTGTTTTACCAACTCCAACGGTAGTGCTCAACAATAATAAAACACCTAAGTGTGGGAAAAATGAAGTAACACCTAATGATGACCTGATAACAAAGAACCCCGTTGTTGATACGAAATTAAATGATCCCGTTATTAATAGTTCAATGAAGAAACTTATTAAACGAATTCGCGATGCTAGAACCAAGGGGAACTTTAAGTTATGTAACCGGTTAGTATCCAATATGTCGCCTAAAGAAAAGGTGAAATTAGTTGAATTTGTGGATATTACACAAGAATCCGACCAATGGCTTAAAGCAAAAGTCACAGATATGCAAGTTGATTATGGTCCAAGAAAAATTGACGATGAAGTTAATCACAATTTTGACACCACAACTACCCAAGTGTGGGGAGATTCAAAATGTTCTAAAAAGAAAATGTTGTCTAGAGTTAGTTGTTCTGTTCTCGTGTAGTTCCGAGAATAGAATCTGATTGGTCTTTTCCACTAGCAGACACTAAAGAACTAGTTTTCTCCCCCCATTCTGAATTTTTTTTTTGTTTTGTAGGTTTTATATGAAATTAATATGCTTTTTAAATTTAAGTTTTGTGTGATTTTAAAAACAAAAATTTACTTTATTTAATTAAGTTGAAAAAAATGATTTCTAAAATTCGTCGTGAGTTAAACACTAGGTCATTGAACCGAAATTGCTTTACCCGAGGGCGGGACGACAAATTTTGTTATCATTATTTTTAATTTTATTGATTTAAAGTATGCCAAAAAAAATATTAGATTTTATAAATTTTTGAAAGTGGGGTAATATACCAAACTTCAAAAATATGTATATATGTTTGTAGTTTATCTTATGTACAAAACAGGGTAAAACAACGCACTTTCAAAGACTGTCATTAAGTTCAGCAAAAGCTACTAATTTTGATGACAAGACGCAAAATATAAAATGTGAAATAACAACAATATGTTTGCAAACTCGGTAATTTTAATCATTTTTCTACACTAATCACCCTCATGAATTTAAATTTTTACTGATTTCTTGCAAATGAGGGCATTGCAAGATCTCAAGTGTGGGGAAGGGTTATAAATTCTCTCGGGTTTACACTTGGTTTAATTGCCAAATTTTGTGAAAATTTGAAAAATTTTCAACTAAATGAATTCAAAATCATGTTTATACATATTTATGAACGATAAAATTAGGTGATACTACCAAAATTATTGTTACCTTGGAAAGGACATAAATTGAGAAACAATCCAAAACGCTTGAATTTATTTAAAAATGGAATAGAGGAGAATAAAAAAGCAAAGAAAGAAATAAATAAAAGCTGAGTGTGGGAAGAATTCACCAAGTTCTTTAAAACATATATCATATATCTGTACAAGCTTATTGCAGGTACTTTTGTTTTGGACTAAACTAATCAGTTTTACCCGATTTACTGTAATATATTCGAAAGAAAGATGGATCTACACGATGAATCAATTCCATCATTAAAAGGAAGTAAAGTCTTCCAAAAAAGACACGCGCTTCTTGATTTAGGTCAAGAAGTTGTCGTCCAGACCAGCTGTAGGTTGACGAAAAATCTAGAAAAGTCATCTCTAAAATCAGCAGGAAATCTACGGACCTCAGCATCAAACAGGGTCGCCATGTGGTCAGACTTATCCTAACCATGAGAGGATCTGTCTCGTAAAATGGGGAGGGCGCCGTGCAAATTAGCTTGATAAGACTAATAAATCAGACCCCCAGTAAGGATAATCTCCTTAAAGATTAAAAATCAGCTTTTAAGCCTGATATTACTCAATCCTTGAGATTGACTTTAAAGATTGAGAATTACACACTCATGGAATTCGATGATATCTAAACTCGAACTTGAACGATAAAATATTTTGATCAAATTTCAAACCGATTTGTTTTCTGAAAACCTATTTTCAATGCGTTCATTACCATTGAACGTAAAATCCTGAGAATTCATCAGAATTCATTAGGTCACCTGAACCAAATCGGGTGTCAACCGTAAGAACGGTGGTTGCATAGCATGGTCGAAGACAGGACCTTGTACCAGACCAGAAAAATTATACGATGATCTTTACTATTGCTCCTACAAAGGATAGTAATAGCATCGGACACGTTTTAGACTATGAACAAATGCATGTCATTAGACATTACCTTAACAGTTTCTTGTTCATCGCTTTCCTTTACAACCAGACGGTATTTTACTAAAAGGTAATATACGGAACAAGTAAACTGGACGTGTTGCTTTCCTAATACAAGGTTAGCAAGTGGGTGACACAAAACCGTAAAGTTTTGAGCTAAAATTTTAAAATCCGAAACCCACAAAACCCACAATAACATTTTGCAACACCGGTGAAGGGTTATTCCGGAAAGCTTATCTAGAATAAAAACAAGATTGAATTTTCAAAAGATCAAATGTTTTCATAAAGATCCAATTTCCTAACGGATCTAAATTTTTATAGTCATGTGAGACTGTAAACCACATCATTACTATCATTGTTCATAACCGCCGTATTGAAATCACTGATGTACAAAGTGTGAAGAATAAAGAAGTGATTCAAGTATGTTTTTATTTCAAGACTATATTGCTTGAGGACAAGCAACGCTCAAGTGTGAGAATATTGATAATCTAAAAATGAACATATATTTCATAGCATTATCCCTCAAGAAAGACAAGATTTTAGTTGCAATTGTTCTATTTACAAGTGATATTCGTTTAAATAATAAAAGGTGAAGACAAAAGGCAGATTCGACGATTTGAAGACGCAAACGACCAAAAAGCTAAAAAGTACAAAGTACAATCTAAGTGGTTCAATATATTGATGAGAAACGTCTAAAAATTACAAACTTACAAGCCGCAAAACGCAAAGTACAAGATATTAAATTATACGAAAAGGCGTTCGAAAATCCAGAACCGAGACATGAACCAACTTTCAACGCTCGATGCGACGGAGCTGAAAGTACAAGTCAACTATGCACAAGAATATAATATAATATTTAAATAATTCATAATAAGAATAATAATAAATAATAAAAAGTTGTTAATTGAGCATAGTTAAGGGGTCATAAGTAAAAACTTCAAATCAACATTTGCCTATAAAATGAGACTACGGAGAATGAAGAAAGACACACCTTTTTCCAATCTTCTTTCTCTATATATGTAATTTATATATATTTATAATTATAATTTTAATTTAAGTTTAATAATAATTTAGTTATTGTAAGAAATGTTTTACGGGTTTTAAAGTCGGAACTCTATCCGTGTAACGCTACGCGATTATTCACCACTGTAAGCTATGTTCTTCCTTTTTAAATTAATGTCTCGTAACTAAGTTATTATTATGCTTATTTGAGCTGAAGTAATCATGATGTTGGACTAAATATTAAAGATTGTGTTATTGGATTTTGTACCATAATTAGGGTATGAACAAAATACCGACACTTGTGGACATTGGACCATGGACCATTAATAGATGGGGGTATTGTCTAATCGAATGACAACTCTTTGGAGTCTGTCGAACCTATCTTCAAATTAGTTAATCTAATAATTATTAAATGATTATGCATGTCCTATTTAGTGACGTTTATACGACATCTTTTACAATCATTTAATTAATCAATTGGGTTGGGTAATTTATTATTCATTCTGGCCAAGTGGGTAAATTAATAATCATGGACTAATTAAAACAGGGGTGGATTACATACAAGGGTAATTGGTGTAATTGTTAACAAAGTATTAAGACCTTGGATTACACACAGTCGATCACCTGGTGTAATTATTAACAAAGTATTAAGACCTTGTTACAGTTCGAATCCCCAATTAGTTGGAATATTTGACTTCAGGTATAAGGTTAATTTGACGATCATTTTATAATTATGACCGATGAACTATTATGGGCAAAAACCAGATAGGTATCAAATAAATCCAGGACAAAGGACAATTAACCCAGCATAATAAATTAAAATCAAAATGTCAAACATCATGATTACGGAAGTTTAAATAAGCATAATTCTTTTATTGTATTTCTCATCGTACTTTCATTTACTCGCAATTTTATTTATTGTCATTTTAATATTGTTATTTATTTTACGAACTTTAATTATCGTCATTTATCTGTACGCTTAAAATATAAAATCGACAAACCGGTCATTGAACGGTAAATCCCCCCAAAGTTACCTATAATTACTATATCTAGTTTAACTACTTAATTAACTAATTTGACCTAGTAAGACACCCAATAATAGTGTCCACGGATAGACCACCTGGACTTTACCTTAGCTATATTATTACACGATAGGTATACTTGCCTTTTGTGTTTTAGTTTAATTTAGGTGATTTCCTGTAGTAAATAAATATAAAACTGATAGCCGTTTCATACACACCCTCTAGAACACATCACTAATCCATATACCAACGACCAAAAACACCTACAAACACTTTCATTCTTCAATTTTCTTCATCTAATTGATCTCTCTCAAGTTCTATCTTCAAGTTCTAAGTGTTCTTCATAAATTCTATAAGTTCTAGTTTCATAAAATCAAAAATACTTCCAAGTTTGCTAGCTTACTTCCAATCTTGTAAAGTGATCATCCAACCTCAAGAAATCTTTCTTATTTACAGTAAGATATCTTTCTAATACAAGGTAATATTCATATTCAAACTTTGATTCAATTTCTATAACTATAACAATCTTATTTCGAGTTCAAATCTTACTTGAACTTGTTTTCGTGTCATGATTCTGCTTCAAGAACTTTCAAGCCATCCAAGGATCCTTTGAAGCTAGATCTATTTTTCTATTTTCCAGTAGGTTTATCCACAAAACCTGAGGTAGTAATGATGTTCATAACATCATTCAATTCATATATATAAAACTACCTTATTCGAAGGTTTAAACTTGAAAACACTAGAACATAGTTTAGTTAAATCTAAACTTGTTCACAAACAAAAGTTAATCCTTCTAACTTGACTTTTAAAATCAACTAAACACATGTTCTATATCTATATGATATGCTAACTTAATGATTTAAAACCTGGAAACACGAAAAACACCGTAAAACCGGACATACGCCGTCGTAGTAACACCGCGGGCTGTTTTGGGTTTGATAATTAAAAACTATGATAAACTTTGATTTAAAAGTTGTTCTTCAGGGAAAATGAATTTTATTATGAACATGAAACTATATCCAAAAATCGAGGTTAAACTCAAAGTGGAAGTATGTTTTTCAAAATGGTCATCAAGACGTCGTTCTATCGACTGAAATGACTACCTCTTACAAAAATGACTTGTAACTTATATTTCTGACTATAAACCTATACTTTGTATGTTTAGATTCATAAAATAGAGTTCAATATGAAATCAAAGCAATTTGATTCACTCAAAACGGATTTAAAACGAAGAAGTTATGGGTAAAACAAGATTGGATATTTTTTATTGTTGTAGCTACGGGAAATATTGTAACAATTCTATACAAATCATATCCAAGCTAACTTATATTGTATTATACATGTATTCTAATATATTATGTAATCTTGAGATACCATAGACACGTATGTAAATGTTTTGACATATCATATCGACCCATCTATATATATTATTTGGAACAACCATAGACACTCTATATGCAGTAATGTTGGATTTAGCTATACAGGGTTGAGGTTGATTCCAAAAATATATATACTTTGAGTTGTGATCTAGCCTGAGACGTTTATACACTGGGTCGTGGATTGGGTCAACATAATATATATCATTTTATTTCTGTACATCTAACTATGGACAACTAGTTGTAGGTTACTAACGAGGACAGCTGACTGAAAATATTTAAAACATTAAAACATATTAAAAATATTGTAAATATATTTTGAACATACTTTGATATATATGTACATATTTTTTATAGGTTCGTGAATCGACCAGTGGCCAAGTCTTACTTCCCGACGAAGTAAAAATCTGTGAAAGTGAGTTATAGTCCCACTTTTAAATCTAATATTTTTTGGATGAGAATACATGCAGCTTTATAAATGTTTTACAAAATAGACACAAGTACATGAAACTACTTTCTATGGTTGAATGATCGAATCCGAATATGCCTCTTTTGCTTGGTAGCCTAAGAATTAGGGAACATCACTAATTTTGAGAATTAGTGCACGCCTAATTGACGTGAATCCTAAAGATAGATCTATTGGGCCTAACGAACCCCATCTAAAGTACCGGATGCTTTAGTACTTCGAGTTTTATATCATGTTCGATGGATGTCCCGGAATGATGGGGATATTCTTATATGCATCTTGTTAATGTCGGTTACTAGGTGTTCACCATATGGATGATTTTTATCTCCATGTATGGGATGTATATTGAAATATGAAATCTTGTGGTCTATTATTACGATTTGATAAATATATAGGTTAAACCTATAACTCACCAACATTTTTGTTGACGTTTAAAGCATGTTTATTCTCAGGTGATTATTAAGAGCTTCCGCTGTAGCATGCTAATATATGGACAAGATTTGGAGTCACCATGCTTGTATAATATTGTTTAAAACTGCATTCGAAATTTACTTTGTTGTAACATATTAATATTGTAAACCAATCTGTATTGGTAGTGTGTAAGTGTGATATTTTTTAGATTATCATTTCTGATAATCTAAGTGGTGTCCTTTTAACCTTGTCGATAAAATAATGGTTATGGTTTGTTTTTAAAAACGAATGCAGTCTTTGAAAAACGTATCATATAGAGGTCAAAACCTCGCAACGAAATCAATTAATAAGGAACGTTTATAATCAATATGAAAGGAACATTTCAGTTGGTATCCGAGCGTTGGTCTTAGAGAACCAGAAATTTGCATTAGTGTGTCTTATCGAGTTTGTTAGGATACATTAGTGAGTCTGGACTTCGACCGTGTTTTCTTTAAAAACGATTACTTAACACTTTTGTTGGAAACTATATGTAATTATTATGTGATATATTAACCTCTTAATATGTTTGATATTGTGTGATAGATGTCTACCACTAGTATAAATCATATCGACTCACCTGATAATAATGAAGAGTCGAATATACTTTGGGAAGATTCACAAATTCCCTAAGAGGAATCAGAAGAGGAGGAACCGGAAGAGGAGGAACCGGAAGAAGAGGAACCGGAAGAGGAGGAACCGGAAGAAGAAGAGGTTCCGGAGGAAGAAATATTGATACCTAAAGTAAATCGATTAAATAAAAGAAAATCCTCAACCAACGGACCAACGTTAAAAATGGTCAATGGTGTTTCCGCCAAGGAAGCAAAATATTTGGAAGATTACCAATTTTCCGATGAATCGGATCCCGATGAGGATTCCGATGATATTATAGAAATTACCTCGACCCAATTTAATAAAGCAAAAGAAAATAATAAGGGAAAAGGTATAAAAATAGAGAAACCTGATTCCAACCCCGATGAACTTTATATGTATCGGCAACGTCCGTATTTCCTAAATTGTAACAATAAACCGGGAACCTCTAAACCACCAGGTTTTTCTAAACCATTGTGGAAAACGATGGCTCGTATTAGAGGAACACCATATATCCCTAGAAAATTAGGAAAACGAACCAAATCCGAAGAAGAAGAAACCAGTGATTCAGATTAGAGGGTTGTAATCATGTTGTGTATTATGTGTATTGTAGTGTGCTTGTCCTTTTTGTGTTCTATGTAAAAATTGTTTGTATTGTTTGTTAATTATATTTTACGAATCTAATCCTTGTCTATTTTACAGTATAAAAATAAAATGGACGTTAAGGGTAGACAACCGAATATTTTAGAAGACCTACCAGAGGATATGATTGAGGAAATCTTGTCTAGAGTCGGTCAGAATTCATCAGCACATTTAGTTATGGCGAAATTAACTTGTCAAACATTTGAAAAACTTTCCAGAAATGCCTTAGTTTATAAAAGGCTTTCCTTTGATAGGTGGGGTATATCACATTGGGGAGACCGTAAGTTACGCCGTGTTTTCTTTAAAGCGTTAAATGCGGGGAATCCAAATGCAATTTTACGCTACGGTTTAAGAACCTATTTTGACTCAACATATCCCAACATAGGATTTCGTGAGTTAGAAAGAGCTTCTAACATGCAACATAAAGAAGCATGTTATACTTACGGGTTAATAATGTTCGCTTCTCATCAAATTGAGAAAAAGAACATTGGGTTGCAACTTTTAAATAAAACATTCCCACAAGTGACGGACGCGGTAGTTAAGATGAGAAACAAGGTTTTTAGATTGTTACAGGGCTGTTGGGCATTACGAAACCCTCGTCCTTTTGACGACATTACAACATGCTGCTTAGCCAATGGTCATAACGGTTACTTTCCACAAAACCAAGGATGGGAAGTCGTCTTAGTAAAACCAGAATGCATGACTTATTTTTGGACATATGAATTACGTGTCTTTATTTCTTTTGCTGAACAACTTGCGTATTAACTAGAATTGCCTTTATAGCTGCCGAGTAGCAATGTTATTATGTGTTATATTTCATCCTATATGTATAATAGTGGTATTGTAAGTTTGTAATATTTTGTATAAAGTTTGAACGCAAAATTTTATTGTAATAAGTTTTTCATATAGAAGTGTAGTAGTTAAGTTGTATAGTAGCTAGTAAGTATGAACTTAACGGGTAGGTACTACCCGAATTAAAACTATAAAATGCTAATATCAAGAAAAAGCTTTTATAAATAAGTTCATATTATGCTACGAAATACTATTGACTACTCTTAAATTCTATATGATTACCTCAATTTTTTTGGCTATCTTTGAAGGAAATGGCACCGGCAACTCGTCAGAATTTGAACATGAGTGAGGAAGACTTCCGTGTTTTCCTTGCAGTAAACATAGCCGCAGTACAGGCTGTGATGCAAAATAAGGATAACTCTGGATCTAGCAGTGGAACTAATTCCAAAAGAAATCGTGTAGGATGCTCCTACAAAGAATTCACTGCCTGCAAACCTTTGAAATTTGATGGAACCGAAGGG
The DNA here is from genome assembly GCF_046630445.1 of Rutidosis leptorrhynchoides. Lineage (NCBI taxonomy): Eukaryota > Viridiplantae > Streptophyta > Magnoliopsida > Asterales > Asteraceae > Rutidosis > Rutidosis leptorrhynchoides. Next base: position 147,505,266 of record NC_092342.1, read on the forward strand.
CCAATTGGATTGAAACGGTGGACCGAGAAGGTCGAATCAGTGTTTGCCATAAGTAAGTGTATTGAAGAGGAAAAAGTTAAGTACGCTATGCATACCTTCACAGGTACGGCGTTAACATGGTGGAATACCTATCTTGAGCAGGTAGGACAAGATGCTGCTTACGCACTACCATGGTCAGCATTCAAGCAATTGATGAACGAGCAGTACCGTCCTAGAAATGAGATCAATAAGCTCAAGGCAGAGCTTAGAGAGTTACGAACACAAGGGTTCGACATTACCACATATGAACGACGATTCACAGAGTTGTGCCTATTGTGTCCAGGAACGTTTGAAGATTAATAAGAGAAGATCGACGCATTTGTAAAAGGGTTACCAGTAAGGATTTAAGAAGATGTGAGTTCACACGAGCCCGCTTCCATACAGAAGGCAAGTCGAATGGCTCATAAACTCATAAATCAGATTGAGGGGAGAATTAAAGAACAGGCAGCCAAAGAAGCCAACACGAAACAACTCAAGAGGAAGTGGGAGGAAAACAGTGACAAGAGTCACCAGTACAACAACGACAACAACAATTACAACCACAATCGCAACAACTATCCCAACAACCGTAACATAAATCGCAACAACAACAATCGCAATCCCAACAACAACAACTACAACAAACGTCCCAACAACAACAATTACAATAATCGTCCCAGCAACAATAACAACCGCAACAACAACAATAATCAGAAACAGCAATCCAAAGGTGTGAAGAGAATCACCCGGGGTTCTGCACAACATTTAGCAACAGGTGTAAAAGAAATGGTCATAGCGTGACAAAGTGTGAGGTTTACGGACCAATGTATAACAGAACTAAAGGAACAAATAATGCCAGAACGAGTAATGTCGAAACAAGTAGTGTCGGAGCAAGTACTGCCAACGTAGTCTGTTATAAATGTGGAAAACCGGGCCACATTATTAAAAATTGCCCAAATCAGGGGAATACTAATGGACAGGGCCGCGGAAGAGTTTTCAATATTAATACGACAAAAGTGCAGGAAGACCCGGAGCTTGTTACGGGTACGTTTCTCATTGACAACAAATCTGCTTATGTTTTATTTGATTTCGGTGCGGATAGAAGTTATATGAGTAGAGATTTTTGTGTTAAACTAAGTTGCTCAACGACGCCCTTGGATAATAAATTTTTACTCGAATTAGAAAATGGTAAATTAATTACAGCGGATAATATATGTCAGAATCGAGAAATTAAACTGGTTAACGAAACATTTAAGATTGACTTGATACCAGTAGAGTTAGGGAGTTTTGATGTGATAATCGGTATGGACTGGTTGAAAGAAGTGAAAGCAGAGATCGTTTGTTACAAAAATGCAATTAGCATTATACGAGAAAAAGGAAAACCCTTAATGGTGTATGGAGAAAAGAGCAACGCGAAGTTAAATCTTATTAGTAACCTGAAGGCACAAAAACTAATAAGAAAAGGTTGCTATTGAAATGTCCCGTTCTTATTGATTAAAAAGTTCCATATTAATTGATTTCGTTGCGAGGTTTTGACCTCTATATGAGACGTTTTTCAAAGACTGCATTCATTTTTAAAACAAACCATAACCTTTATTTCATAAATAAAGGTTTAAAAAGCTTTACGTAGATTATCAAATAATGATAATCTAAAATATCCTGTTTACACACGACCATTACATAATGGTTTACAATACAAATATGTTACATCGAAATCAGTTTCTTGAATGCAGTTTTTACACAATATCATACAAACATGGACTCCAAATCTTGTCCTTATTTTAGTATGCAACAGCGGAAGCTCTTAATATTCATCTGAGAATAAACATGCTTTAAACGTCAACAAAAATGTTGGTGAGTTATAGGTTTAACCTATATATATCAAATCGTAACAATAGACCACAAGATTTCATATTTCAATACACATCCCATACATAGAGATAAAAATCATTCATATGGTGAACACCTGGTAACCGACAATAACAAGATGCATATATAAGAATATCCCCATCATTCCGGGACACCCTTCGGATATGATATAAATTTCGAAGTACTAAAGCATCCGGTACTTTGGATGGGGTTTGTTAGGCCCAATAGATCTATCTTTAGGATTCGCGTCAATTAGGGTGTCTGTTCCCTAATTCTTAGATTACCAGACTTAATAAAAAGGGGCATATTCGATTTCGATAATTCAACCATAGAATGTAGTTTCACGTACTTGTGTCTATTTTGTAAATCATTTATAAAACCTGCATGTATTCTCATCCCAAAAGTATTAGATTTTAAAAGTGGGACTATAACTCACTTTCACAGATTTTTACTTCGTCGGGAAGTAAGACTTGGCCACTGGTTGATTCACGAACCTATAACAATATATACATATATATCAAAGTATGTTCAAAATATATTTACAACACTTTTAATATATTTTGATGTTTTAAGTTTATTAAGTCAGCTGTCCTCGTTAGTAACCTACAACTAGTTGTCCACAGTTAGATGTACAGAAATAAATTGATAAATATTATCTTGAATCAATCCATGACCCAGTGTATACGTATCTCAGTATTGATCACAACTCAAACTATATATATTTTGGAATCAACCTCAACCCTGTATAGCTAACTCCAACATTCACATATAGAGTGTCTATGGTTGTTCCGAAATATATATAGATGTGTCGACATGATAGGTCGAAACATTGTATACGTGTCTATGGTATCTCAAGATTACATAATATACAATACAAGTTGATTAAGTTATGGTTGGAATAGATTTGTTACCAATTTTCACGTGGCTAAAATGAGAAAAATTATCCAATCTTGTTTTACCCATAACTTCTTCATTTTAAATCCGTTTTGAGTGAATCAAATTGCTATGGTTTCATATTGAACTCTATTTTATGAATCTAAACATAAAAAGTATAGGTTTATAGTCGGAAAAATAAGTTACAAGTCGTTTTTGTAAAGGTAGTCATTTCAGTCGAAAGAACGACGTCTAGATGACCATTTTAGAAAACATACTTCCACTTTGAGTTTAACCATAATTTTTGGATATAGTTTCATGTTCATAATAAAAATCATTTTCTCAGAATAACAACTTTTAAATCAAAGTTTATCATAGTTTTTAATTAACTAACCCAAAACAGCCCGCGGTGTTACTACGACGGCGTAAATCCGGTTTTACGGTGTTTTTCGTGTTTCCAGGTTTTAAATCATTAAGTTAGCATATCATATAGATATAGAACATGTGTTTAGTTGATTTTAAAAGTCAAGTTAGAAGGATTAACTTTTGTTTGCGAACAAGTTTAGAATTAACTAAACTATGTTCTAGTGATTACAAGTTTAAACCTTCGAATAAGATAGCTTTATATGTATGAATCGAATGATGTTATGAACATCATTACTACCTTAATTTCCTTGGATAAACCTACTGGAAAAGAGAAAAAATGGATCTAGCTTCAATGGATCCTTGGATGGCTCGAAGTTCTTGAAGCAGAATCATGACACGAAAACAAGTTCAAGTAAGATCATCACTTGAAATAAGATTGTTATAGTTATAGAAATTGAACCAAAGTTTGAATATGATTATTACCTTGTATTAGAATGATAACCTACTGTAATAAACAAAGATTTCTTGAGGTTGGATGATCACCTTACAAGATTGGAAGTGAGCTAGCAAACTTGAAAGTATTCTTGATTTTATGAAACTAGAACTTTTGGAATTTATGAAGAACACTTAGAACTTGAAGATAGAACTTGAGAGAGATCAATTAGATGAAGAAAATTTAAGAATGAAAGTGTTTGTAGGTGTTTTTGGTCGTTGGTGTATGGATTAGATATAAAGGATATGTAATTTTGTTTTCATGTAAATAAGTCATGAATGATTACTCATATTTTTGTAATTTTATGAGATATTTCATGCTAGTTGCCAAATGATGGTTCCCACATGTATTAGGTGACTCTCATGGGCTGCTAAGAGCTGATCATTGGAGTGTATATACCAATAGTACATACATCTAAAAGCTGTGTATTGTACGAGTACGAATACGGGTGCATACGAGTAGAATTGTTGATGAAACTGAACGAGGATGTAATTGTAAGCATTTTTGTTAAGTAGAAGTATTTTGATAAGTGTATTGAAGTCTTTCAAAAGTGTATAAATACATATTAAAACACTACATGTATATACATTTTAACTGAGTCGTTAAGTCATCGTTAGTCGTTACATGTAAGTGTTGTTTTGAAACCTTTAGGTTAACGATCTTGTTAAATGTTGTTAACCCAATATTTATAATATCAAATGAGATTTTAAATTATTATATTATCATGATATTATCATGTATGAATATCTCTTAATATGATATATATACATTAAATGTCTTTACAACGATAATCGTTACATATATGTCTCGTTTAAAAATCATTAAGTTAGTAGTCTTGTTTTTACATATGTAGTTCATTGTTAATATACTTTATGATATGTTTTCTTATCATAGTATCATGTTAACTATATATATATATATATATATATATATATATATATATATATATATATATATATATATATATATATATATATATATATATATATATATATATCCATATATATGTCATCATATAGTTTTTACAAGTTTTAACGTTCGTAAATCACCGATCAACTTGGGTGGTCAATTGTCTATATGAAACATATTTCAATTAATCAAGTCTTAACAAGTTTGATTGCTTAACATGTTGGAAACATTTAATCATGTAAATATCAATCTCAATTAATATATATAAACATGGAAAAGTTCGGGTCACTACAGTACCTACCCGTTAAATAAATTTCGTCCCGAAATTTTAAGCTGTTGAAGGTGTTGACGAATCTTCTGAAAATAGATGTGGGTATTTCTTCTTCATCTGATCTTCACGCTCCCAGGTGAACTCGGGTCCTCTACGAGCATTCCATCGAACCTTAACAATTGGTATCTTGTTTTGCTTAAGTCTTTTAACCTCACGATCCATTATTTCGACGGGTTCTTCGATGAATTGAAGTTTTTCGTTGATTTGGATTTCATCTAACGGAATAGTGAGATCTTCTTTAGCAAAACATTTATTTAAATTCGAGACGTGGAAAGTGTTATGTACAGCCGCGAGTTGTTGAGGTAACTCTAGTCGGTAAGCTACTGGTCCGACACGATCAATAATCTTGAATGGTCCAATATACCTTGGATTTAATTTCCCTCGTTTACCAAATCGAACAACGCCTTTCCAAGGTGCAACTTTAAGCATGACCATCTCTCCAATTTCAAATTCTATATCTTTTCTTTTAATGTCAGCGTAGCTCTTTTGTTGACTTTGGGCGGTTTTCAACCGTTGTTGAATTTGGATGATCTTCTCGGTAGTTTCTTGTATAATCTCCGGACCCGTAATCTGTCTATCCCCCACTTCACTCCAACAAATCGGAGACCTACACTTTCTACCATAAAGTGCTTCAAACGGCGCCATCTCAATGCTTGAATGGTAGCTGTTGTTGTAGGAAAATTCTGCTAACGGTAAATGTCGATCCCAACTGTTTCCGAAATCAATAACACATGCTCGTAACATGTCTTCAAGCGTTTGTATCGTCCTTTCGCTCTGCCCATCAGTTTGTGGATGATAGGCAGTACTCATGTCTAGACGAGTTCCTAATGCTTGCTGTAATGTCTGCCAGAATCTTGAAATAAATCTGCCATCCCTATCAGAGATAATAGAGATTGGTATTCCATGTCTGGAGACGACTTCCTTCAAATACAGTCGTTCTAACTTCTCCATCTTGTCATCTTCTCTTATTGGCAGGAAGTGTGCTGATTTGGTGAGACGATCAACTATTACCCAAATAGTATCAAAACCACTTGCAGTCCTTGGCAATTTAGTGATGAAATCCATGGTAATGTTTTCCCATTTCCATTCCGGGATTTCGGGTTGTTGAAGTAGACCTGATGGTTTCTGATGCTCAGCTTTGACCTTAGAACACGTCAAACATTCTCCTATGTATTTAGCAACATCGGCTTTCATACCCGGCCACCAAAAATATTTCCTGAGATCCTTGTACATCTTCCCCGTTCCAGGATGTATTGAGTATCTAGTTTTATGAGCTTCTCTAAGTACCATTTCTCTCATATCTCCAAATTTTGGTACCCAAATCCTTTCAGCCCTATACCGGGTTCCGTCTTCCCGAATATTAAGATGCCTCTCCGATCCTTTGGGTATTTCATCCTTTAAATTTCCCTCTTTTAAAACTCCTTGTTGCGCCTCCTTTATTTGAGTAGTAATGTTATTATGAATCATTATATTCATAGATTTTACTCGAATGGGTTCTCTGTCCTTCCTGCTCAAGGCATCGGCTACCACATTTGCCTTCCCCGGGTGGTAACGAATCTCAAAGTCGTAATCATTCAATAATTCAATCCACCTACGCTGCCTCATATTCAGTTGTTTCTGATTAAATATGTGTTGAAAACTTTTGTGGTCGGTATATATAATACTTTTGACCCCATATAAGTAGCGCCTCCAAGTCTTTAATGCAAAAACAACCGCGCCTAATTCCAAATCATGCGTCGTATAATTTTGTTCGTGGATCTTCAATTGTCTAGACGCATAAGCAATCACCTTCGTTCGTTGCATTAATACACAACCGAGACCTTGCTTTGATGCATCACAATAAATCACAAAATCATCATTCCCTTCAGGCAATGACAATATAGGTGCCGTAGTTAGCTTTTTCTTCAATAACTGAAACGCTTTCTCTTGTTCATCATTCCATTCAAATTTCTTCCCTTTATGCGTTAATGCAGTCAAGGGTTTTGCTATTCTGGAAAAGTCTTGGATGAACCTTCTGTAGTAACCAGCTAGTCCTAAAAACTGGCGTATGTGTTTCGGAGTTTTCGGGGTTTCCCACTTTTCAACAGTTTCTATCTTTGCCGGATCCACCTTAATACCTTCTTTGTTCACTATGTGACCGAGGAATTGAACTTCTTCCAACCAAAATGCACACTTTGAAAACTTAGCGTACAATTCTTCCTTCCTCAATACTTCTAACACCTTTCTCAAATGTTCACCGTGTTCTTGGTCATTCTTTGAGTAAATAAGTATGTCATCAATGAAAACAATGACAAACTTGTCAAGGTATGGTCCACACACTCGGTTCATAAGGTCCATGAACACAGCTGGTGCATTAGTTAAACCAAACGGCATGACCATAAACTCGTAATGACCGTAACGTGTTCTGAAAGCAGTCTTTGGAATATCATCTTCTTTCACCCGCATTTGATGATACCCGGAACGTAAGTCAATCTTTGAATAAACAGACGAGCCTTGTAGTTGATCAAATAAGTCGTCGATTCTCGGTAGTGGGTAGCGGTTCTTGATGGTAAGTTTGTTCAACTCTCGGTAGTCGATACACAACCTGAATGTACCATCTTTCTTCTTGACAAACAAAACAGGAGCTCCCCACGGTGATGTGCTTGGTCGAATGAAACCACGCTCTAAAAGTTCTTGTAATTGGCTTTGCAGTTCTTTCATCTCGCTGGGTGCGAGTCTGTAAGGAGCACGAGCTATTGGTGCAGCTCCTGGTACAAGATCTATTTGAAATTCAACGGATCGATGTGGGGGTAATCCCGGTAATTCTTTCGGAAATACATCGGGAAATTCTTTTGCAATGGGAACATCATTGATGCTCTTTTCTTCAGTTTGTACTTTCTCGACGTGTGCTAGAACAGCATAGCAACCTTTTCTTATTAGTTTTTGTGCCTTCAAATTACTAATAAGATGTAGCTTCATGTTGCCCTTTTCTCCGTACACCATTAGGGTTTTCCTTTTTCTCGTATAATGCGAATTGCATTTTTGTAACAAACGATCTCCGCTTTCACTTCTTTCAACCAGTCCATACCGATTATCACATCAAAACTCCCTAACTCTACTGGTATCAAATCAATCTTAAATGTTTCGCTAACCAGTTTACTTTCTCGATTCCGACATATATTATCTGCTGAAATTAATTTACCATTTGCTAATTCGAGTAAAAATTTACTATCCAAAGGCGTCAATGGACAACTTAATTTAGCACAAAAATCTCTACTCATATAGCTTCTATCCGCACCCGAATCAAATAAAACGTAAGCAGATTTATTGTCAATAAGAAACGTACCCGTAACAAGCTCCGGGTCTTCCTGTGCCTCTACCGCATTAATATTGAAAACTCTTCCACGGCCTTGTCCATTCGTGTTCTCCTGGTTCGGGAAATTTCTAATAATGTGGCCTGGTTTTTCATATTTATAACAAACTACATTGGAATAACTTGCTCCGACACTACTTGCTCCGCCATTACTCGTTCCGACACCATTTGTTCCTTTCGTTCTATTAACCCCTGGTCCGTAGACCTCACACTTCGCCGCGCTATGACCATTTCTTTTACACTTGTTGCAAAATTTGGTGCAGAACCTCGAGTGATTCTTTTCACACCTTTGGCATAGCTGCTTCTGATTGTTGTTGTTGTTGCGGTTATTATTGTTGTTGGGATGATTGTTGTAGTTGCTGTTGTTGTTGTTGTTGTTGTTGGGCCGTTTGTTGTAGTTGCGATTGATGTTGCGATTGTTGGGATAATTGTTGCGATTATTGTTGTAATTGCTGTTGTTGTTGTATTGGTGATTCTTATCACCGTTTTCCTCCCACTTTCTTTTGACTTGCTTCACATTGGCCTCTTCAGCAGTCTGTTCTTTAATTCTTTCTTCAATCTGGTTCACTAGTTTGTGAGCCATTCTACATGCCTGTTGTATGGAGGCGGGCTCGTGTGAACTTATATCTTCTTGGATTCTTTCCGGTAATCCTTTCACAAACGCGTCGATCTTCTCCTCCTCATCTTCGAATGCTCCCGGACACAATAGGCACAATTCTGTGAATCGTCTTTCGTACGTGGTAATATCAAATCCTTGGGTTCGTAACCCTCTAAGTTCTGTCTTGAGCTTATTGACCTCGGTTATGGGACGGTACTTCTCGTTCATCAAGTGCTTGAATGCTGACCACGGTAGTGCGTACGCATCATCTTGTCCCACTTGCTCTAGATAGGTATTCCACCATGTTAACGCAGAACCTGTGAAGGTATGCGTAGCGTACTTCACTTTGTCCTCTTCAGTACACTTACTTATAGCAAACACCGATACAACCTTCTCGGTCCACCGTTTCAATCCGATCGGTCCTTCGGTTCCATCAAATTCCAAAGGTTTGCAGGCAGTGAATTCTTTGTAGGTGCATCCTACACGATTTCCTGTACTGCTAGATCCAAGGTTATTGTTGGTATATAGCGCAGCCTGTACTGCGGCTATGTTTGAAGCTAGAAAAGTACGGAATTCCTCTTCATTCATATTCACGGTGTGTCGAGTAGTCGGTGCCATTTCCTTCAAAATAGTTAAATGGAACAAGTTAATCATACAGAATATTAAGAGTAGTTAATAGTATTTCGTAGCATAATATGAACTCATTTATAAAAGCTTTTTCTTCATATTAGCGTTTTATAAGTTTAAATTCGGGTAGTACCTACCCGTTAAGTTCATACTTAGTAGCTAATATACAATTCAACTACTACAATTCTATATGAAAAACTGATTATAATAATATTTCGCGTTCAAACTTTTATACAATATTTTACAAACTTACAATACCGCTTATTTTACATAAAGCATGAAATATAGCACACAATAACTTTGATACAAGATAGTTGTGAAGACAATTCTAGCTAGTACACAAGTCGTTCAGCAAAGGCAATAAAGACACGTAATTCATACGTCCAGAAACAAGTCATGCATTCTGGTTTTACTAGGACTACTTCCCATCCTTGGTCTTGTGCAACATAACCGTTATGGCCGTTGATAAGACAGCGTGTTGTAACGTCATCAAAGGGACGAGGGTTACGTAATGTCCAACAGTCCCGTAATAATCTAAAAACCTCATTTCTTACCCCAATTACCGACTCCGTCACTTGTGGAAACGTTTTGTTTAATAGTTGTAGCCCGATGTTCTTGTTCTCACTTTGGTGAGAAGCGAACATTACTAATCCGTAAGCATAACATGCTTCTTTATGTTGCATGTTAGCCGCTTTTTCTAAATCACGAAGTCCAATATTCGGATATATTGAGTCAAAATAATTTCTTAACCCATTGCGTAAAATAGCATTTGGGTTCCCCGCAATATATGCGTCAAAGTAAACACATCGTAACTTATGGGTTTCCCAATGTGATATCCCCCATCTTTCAAACGAAAGTCTCTTATAAACCAAGACATTCTTGGAACGTTCTTCGAATGTCTTACAAACTGATCTCGCCTTAAATAGTTGTGCCGAAGAATTCTGGCCGACTCTAGACAAGATTTCATCAATCATGTCTCCGGGTAGGTCTCTTAAAATATTGGGTTGTCTATCCATTTTGTGTTTTTAAACTGTAAAATAGACAAGAGTTAGATTCATAAAAAATACTTATTAATACAAGCAATTTTTACATATATCATAAAGCATAAGAACACTATATTACATATATTACACCACACGAATACAACTATCTTATTCCGACTCGCTCGTTTCTTCTTCTTCGGTTTTGGTTCGTTTTGCCAAGTTTCTAGGGATATATGATGTTCCCCTAATACGAGCCGTCGTTGTCCACATTGGTTTAGAAAAACCTGGTGGTTTAGAGGTTCCCGGGTCATTGTTACAACTTAAGGACTTCGGGGGTTGACGATACATATAAAGTTCATCGGGGTTGGAATTAGATTTCTCTATTTTTATGCCCTTTCCCTTATTATTTTCTTTTGTCTTTTTAAATTCAGTTGGGGTAATTTCTATAACATCATCGGAATTCTCGTCGGAATCCGATTCATCGGAGAATTGGTAATCCTCCCAATATTTTGCTTCCTTGGCGGAAACACCATTGACCATAATTAACTTTGGTCGGTTGGTTGAGGATTTTCTTTTACTTAACCGTTTTATTATTTCCCCCACCGGTTCTATTTCTTCATCCGGTTCCGATTCTTCTTCCGGTTCCGATTCTTCTTCCGGTTCCGACTCTTCTTCCGGTTCCTCTTCGGGAACTTGTGAATCAGTCCACAAATCATTCCAATTTACATTTGACTCTTCATTATTATTAGGTGAGTCAATGAGACTTGTTCTAGAGGTAGACATCTATCACATAATATCAAACACGTTAAGAGATTAATATATCACATAATATTCATATGTTAAAAATATATAGTTTCCAACAAAAATGTTAAGCAATCATTTTTAAAGAAAACACGGTCGAAGTCCAGACTCACTAATGCATCCTAACAAACTCAATAAGACACACTAATGCAAATTTTCTGGTTCTCTAAGACCAACGCTCGGATACCAACTGAAATGTCCCGTTCTTATTGATTAAAAACGTTCCATATTAATTGATTTCGTTGCGAGGTTTTGACCTCTATATGAGACGTTTTTCAAAGACTGCATTCATTTTTAAAACAAACCATAACCTTTATTTCATAAATAAAGGTTTAAAAAGCTTTACGTAGATTATCAAATAATGATAATCTAAAATATCCTGTTTACACACGACCATTACATAATGGTTTACAATACAAATATGTTACATCGAAATCAGTTTCTTGAATGCAGTTTTTACACAATATCATACAAACATGGACTCCAAATCTTGTCCTTATTTTAGTATGCAACAGCGGAAGCTCTTAATATTCACCTGAGAATAAACATGCTTTAAACGTCAACAAAAATGTTGGTGAGTTATAGGTTTAACCTATATATATCAAATCGTAACAATAGACCACAAGATTTCATATTTCAATACACATCCCATACATAGAGATAAAAATCATTCATATGGTGAACACCTGGTAACTGACAATAACAAGATGCATATATAAGAATATCCCCATCATTCCGGGACACCCTTCGGATATGATATAAATTTCGAAGTACTAAAGCATCCGGTACTTTGGATGGGGTTTGTTAGGCCCAATAGATCTATCTTTAGGATTCGCGTCAATTAGGGTGTCTGTTCCCTAATTCTTAGATTACCAGACTTAATAAAAAGGGGCATATTCGATTTCGATAATTCAACCATAGAATGTAGTTTCACGTACTTGTGTCTATTTTGTAAATCATTTATAAAACCTGCATGTATTCTCATCCCAAAAATATTAGATTTTAAAAGTGGGACTATAACTCACTTTCACAGATTTTTACTTCGTCGGGAAGTAAGACTTGGCCACTGGTTGATTCACGAACCTATAACAATATATACATATATATCAAAGTATGTTCAAAATATATTTACAACACTTTTAATATATTTTGATGTTTTAAGTTTATTAAGTCAGCTGTCCTCGTTAGTAACCTACAACTAGTTGTCCACAGTTAGATGTACAGAAATAAATTGATAAATATTATCTTGAATCAATCCACGACCCAGTGTATACGTATCTCAGTATTGATCACAACTCAAACTATATATATTTTGGAATCAACCTCAACCCTGTATAGCTAACTCCAACATTCACATATAGAGTGTCTATGGTTGTTCCGAAATATATATAGATGTGTCGACATGATAGGTCGAAACATTGTATACGTGTCTATGGTATCTCAAGATTACATAATATACAATACAAGTTGATTAAGTTATGGTTGGAATAGATTTGTTACCAATTTTCACGTGGCTAAAATGAGAAAAATTATCCAATCTTGTTTTACCCATAACTTCTTCATTTTAAATCCGTTTTGAGTGAATCAAATTGCTATGGTTTCATATTGAACTCTATTTTATGAATCTAAACATAAAAAGTATAGGTTTATAGTCGGAAAAATAAGTTACAAGTCGTTTTTGTAAAGGTAGTCATTTCAGTCGAAAGAACGACGTCTAGATGACCATTTTAGAAAACATACTTCCACTTTGAGTTTAACCATAATTTTTGGATATAGTTTCATGTTCATAATAAAAATCATTTTCTCAGAATAACAACTTTTAAATCAAAGTTTATCATAGTTTTTAATTAACTAACCCAAAACAGCCCGCGGTGCTACTATGACGGCGTAAATCCGGTTTTACGGTGTTTTTCGTGTTTCCAGGTTTTAAATCATTAAGTTAGCATATCATATAGATATATAACATGTGTTTAGTTGATTTTAAAAGTCAAGTTAGAAGGACTAACTTTTGTTTGCGAACAAGTTTAGAATTAACTAAACTATGTTCTAGTGATTACAAGTTTAAACCTTCGAATAAGATAGCTTTATATGTATGAATCGAATGATGTTATGAACATCATTACTACCTTAATTTCCTTGGATAAACCTACTGGAAAAGAGAAAAAATGGATCTAGCTTCAATGGATCCTTGGATGGCTCGAAGTTCTTGAAGCAGAATCATGACACGAAAACAAGTTCAAGTAAGATCATCACTTGAAATAAGATTGTTATAGTTATAGAAATTGAACCAAAGTTTGAATATGATTATTACCTTGTATTAGAATGATAACCTACTGTAAGAAACAAAGATTTCTTGAGGTTGGATGATCACCTTACAAGATTGGAAGTGAGCTAGCAAACTTGAAAGTATTCTTGATTTTATGAAACTAGAACTTTTGGAATTTATGAAGAACACTTAGAACTTGAAGATAGAACTTGAGAGAGATCAATTAGATGAAGAAAATTGAAGAATGAAAGTGTTTGTAGGTGTTTTTGGTCGTTGGTGTATGGATTAGATATAAAGGATATGTAATTTTGTTTTCATGTAAATAAGTCATGAATGATTACTCATATTTTTGTAATTTTATGAGATATTTCATGCTAGTTGCCAAATGATGGTTCCCACATGTGTTAGGTGACTCACATGGGCTGCTAATAGCTGATCATTGGAGTGTATATACCAATAGTACATACATCTAAAAGATGTGTATTGTACGAGTACGAATACGGGTGCATACGAGTAGAATTGTTGATGAAACTGAACGAGGATGTAATTGTAAGCATTTTTGTTAAGTAGAAGTATTTTGATAAGTGTATTGAAGTCTTTCAAAAGTGTATAAATACATATTAAAACACTACATGTATATACATTTTAACTGAGTCGTTAAGTCATCGTTAGTCGTTACATGTAAGTGTTGTTTTGAAACCTTTAGGTTAACGATATTGTTAAATGTTGTTAACCCAATATTTATAATATCAAATGAGATTTTAAATTATTATATTATCATGATATTATCATGTATGAATATCTCTTAATATGATATATATACATTAAATGTCTTTACAACGATAATCGTTACATATATGTCTCGTTTAAAAATCATTAAGTTAGTAGTCTTGTTTTTACATATGTAGTTCATTGTTAATATACTTTATGATATGTTTTCTTATCATAGTATCATGTTAACTATATATATATATATATATATCCATATATATGTCATCATATAGTTTTTACAAGTTTTAACGTTCGTGAATCACCGATCAACTTGGGTGGTCAATTGTCTATATGAAACATATTTCAATTAATCAAGTCTTAACAAGTTTGATTGCTTAACATGTTGGAAACATTTAATCATGTAAATATCAATCTCAATTAATATATATAAACATGGAAAAGTTTAGGTCACTACAGCTATGCTGTGCTAGCACACGTCGAGAAAATAAATTCCGAAGAAAAGAACATCAATGATGTTCCCGTCGCAAAAGAATTTTCCGATGTATTTCCGAAAGAATTACCGGGACTACCTCCACACCGATCCGTTGAATTTCAAATAGACCTTGTACCGAGAGCTGCACCAATAGCTCGTGCTCCATACAGACTCGCACCTAGCAAAATGAAGGAACTTCATAGCCAATTACAAGAACTTTTAGAGCGTGGTTTCATTTGACCAAGCACATCACCGTGGGGAGCTCCAGTTTTGTTTGTCAAGAAGAAGGATGGTACATTTAGGTTATGTATCGACTACCGAGAGTTGAACAAACTTACCATCAAGAACCGCTAACCACTACCAAGAATCGACAACTTATTTGATCAACTACAAGGCTCGTCAGTTTATTCGATGATTGATTTACGTTCTGGGTATCATCAAATGCGGGTGAAGGAGGATGATATTCCAAAGACTGCTTTTAGAACGCGTTACGGTCATTACGAGTTTATGGTTATGCCGTTTAGGTTGACTAACACACCAGCTGTGTTCATGGACCTCATGAACCGAGTGTGTGGACCATACCTTGACAAGTTTGTCATTGTTTTCATCGATGACATACTTATTTACTCGAAGAATGATCAAGAGCACGAAGAACATTTAAGAAAAGTACTAGAGTTGCTGAGGAAAGAAAAACTGTACGCTAAGTTTTCAAAGTGTGCATTTTGGTTGGAAGAAGTTCAATTCCTCGGTCACATAGTGAACAAAGAAGGTATTCAGGTGGATCCAGCAAAGATTGAAACTGTTGAAAAGTGGGAAACCCCGAAAACTTCAAAACACATACGCCAATTTTTAGGGCTAGCTGGTTATTACAGGAGATTCATCTAAGATTTTTCCAAAATAACAAAACCCTTGACTGCATTAACGCATAAAGGGAGGAAATTTGAATGGAAGGATGAACAAGAAAAAGCGTTTCAATTGTTAAACAAAAAGTTAACTACGTCACCTATATTGTCATTACCTAAAGGGAATGATGATTTTGTGATAAATTGTGACGCCTCAAAGCAAGGTCTCGGTTGTGTATTAATGCAACGAATGAAGGTAATTGCTTATGCGTCTAGACAATTGAATTAGGCGCGGTTGTTTTTGCATTAAAGACTTGGAGGCACTACTTATATGGGGTCAAAAGTATTATATATACCGACCACAAAAGTCTTCAACACATATTTAACCAGAAACAACTGAACATGAGACAGCGCAGGTGGATTGAATTGTTGAATGATTACGACTTTGAGATTTGTTACCACCCAGGGAAGGCAAATGTGGTAGCCGACGCCTTGAGCAGAAAGGACAGAGAACCCATTCGAGTAAAAGCTATGAATATAATGATTCACAATAACCTTACTACTCAAATAAAGGAGGCGCAACAAGGAGTTTTAAAAGAGGGAAATTTAAAGGATGAAATACCCAAAGGATCAGAGAAGCATCTTGATATTTGAGAAGACGGAACCCGGTATAGGGATGAAAGAATTTGGGTACCAAAATTTGGAGATATGAGAGAAATGGTACTTAGAGAAGCTCATAAAACCAGATACTCAATACACCCTGGAATGGGGAAGATGTACAAGGATCTCAAGAAACATTTTTGGTGGCCGGGTATGAAAGCCGATGTTGCTAAATACGTAGGAGAATGTTTGACGTGTTCCAAGGTCAAAGCAGAGCATCAGAAACCATCAGGTCTACTCCAACAACCCGAAATCCCAGAATGGAAATGGGAAAACATTACCATGGATTTCATCACTAAATTGCCAAGGACTGCCAGTGGTTTTGATACTATTTAGGTAATAGTTGATCGTCTCACCAAATCAGCACACTTCCTGCCAATAAGAGAAGATGACAAGATGGAGAAGTTAACACGATTGTATTTGAAGGAAGTCGTCTCCATACATGGAATACCAATCTCTATTATCTCTGATAGGGATGGCAAATTTATTTCAAGATTCTGGCAGACATTACAGCAAGCATTAGGAACTCGTCTAGACATGAGTACTGCTTATCATCCACAAACTGATGGGCAGAGCGAAAGGATGATACAAACGCTTGAAGACATGCTACGAGCATGTGTTATTGATTTCGGAAACAGTTGGGATTGACACCTTCCGTTAGCAGAATTTTCCTACAATAATAGCTACCATTCTGTAACAACCCGACTTCATAAACCCATAAACGCGTACCAAAAAAAAAATTTTAAGGCAGTGCATCTGGACGGCGTCCAGCTCAGAAAGGTGGGACGGCGTCCAACCTTTGGGGACGGCGTCCAGCTCAAGCAACTGGGACGGCGTCCAAGCAATTGGGACGGCGTCCCAATAGCCTTCCAGCTACTGATCACGGGTCCAACTCACACGAGCGGAAAACCCGCTTCCCGACACTTTCAAACGAAAACCTTTTTACCACAAGTCAATATAAATGAAACTAAGAGATTTTCATCATCAAATCATGTTATACATCAACGGGTCCACATCGCCCATTTTACGAGTTTCGTTCTAAAATAAAAGTTTCGACCAAATATAAGTTTAAGTTCCAAACGACACTAGAGCATGGTGTTTGGGGTTAAACTACCCAATCTCGGTCGATCTCCAAAAGCTAACACCCAAAAGCATCCCCTAACAAAACAAGCGGGAGATCACTAATCCAATTGAACGCTCTTACCCTTGTCAACGCCCGAGCCTATAAAAAGTAAACAACGAGAGGGTAAGCAAAGCTTAGTGAATGCAATAATTATACATACATATATATAACCCATCTATTTGCAATCACAATTACCGAATACCTTGTACGAACTTGAAACTCAAATTAGCATAACATCATACCCGAAATACTTAACAAGTCGCACATTATCACAAAACCGCATTAGCATATACTCAACACAATATATTTAAACAATATGCCAAACAATCAACAATCTCAATATGGTTAACCAATATCGCTATGGTGCTACCGGCTCGTGGTTCACACCATACGCTTTTGAGTCATACTCGTTTATAGTGCTACCGGCTCGTGGTTCACACTCGATGCTACCGGCTCGTGGTTCACATCTTAGTTTATAGTGCTACCGGCTCGTGGTTCACACTCGATGCTACCGGCTCGTGGTTCACATCTTAGTTTATAGTGCTACCGGCTCGTGGTTCACACTCGATCACACACATGTTATGGCACTACCGGCTCGATGGTTCATACCATAACACCCACAAATAAATACGTCATATACACATACGTATAATTACTCCACTCACCTTAGAGTCTTCGTGAAAGATAACCGAACTTGCAACGTCAATGTAACGTACCTATTACATTTTAGCACATAATCAATTCACAACTCAAGTCGGTCAAGCAACTCACTTAACAATCTAGAGTCTTTTGACCCTAAGTGCAATCCCGACCCATTTTGCACCTTTAACCCTAATAATGGGTTAACTTCACCAAAAACCCTAACTTTAGCCAATTAAGGTATTAACACACTTTTAACCACAAAGTTAACTCGTTTTCATACATGCAAGACAACCTAGGTCATCAAAGACCCATTTGACCCATTTCTAGGTCAACACACCCATTTGGGTCACCCACAACCCAAATCACACCCACTAACATTAACTATAGGTGTATTAGTGATCTATTAGGCCTTTAAGACCCATTTACACATTTCAACATTTTAAAACCCTAAGTTAGTCACCATTTGGGTCTTCATGACCCAAACTTACCCAAAACTCCAAATTACTCACAAATGGGTTTTATGTGCAATACTAACCCAAACCCTAACCCTTAAACACATTAAACTTAGGTAATTAAGTTTAGGGCTTACCACAACAATCAAAATGTAGCTAAGGAGGAGATGAACAACTTTAACTCCCGAGTTCTAACCCGAAATGAGCTTCTTCTTCCCCGATTTAAGCTTTCTCAAACTTAACCACCCCCTCTCTCTCTAGAATGAATGGATGATGTTTGGTGGTTGAGAAATGAAGTAATGAGCTCACCAAACTGATCCTAAAGCCTTTAATTCGTCCACCAAGTGAAATTACCAATTTACCCATCTAAAATATTTAAAAACAAAAAGACATGCCTGCCAGCCATCCTGGACGGCGTCCCAAAATCTTGGACGGCGTCCAGGTCTTCGATCTGGGACGGCGTCCCAAATTGTTGGACGGCGTCCAGGTCTTCAAAATAGGACGGCATCCCAAAATGTTGGACGGCGTCCAAACCCAAAAGAAAACAGGATCTTACAACTCTCCCCCACTTGAACCGGATTGCGACCTCGCAATCCAAGCCGCATGACACGAGGGAAGATAAACTAACACGAACTCTTCGGGCTCCCAAGTGAACTCGGAACCTTTACTTCACCGCCATTGAACCTTGAAAGTTCTCACCTCTTTATTCCTCAACATTTTCACCTTCTCGTCAAGGATAGCAATCGGTTCCTCGACATATTCTAACTTGTTGTTTAGCTCGATCTCGTCTAAAGGCATCCATGAGGAATCATCCGCAAGACACTTACGGAGGTGGGAAACATGAAATGTATTATGGATCCCCGCAAGTTCTTCAGGTAATTCCAATCGATATGCAACTTCACCAACACGAGCTGAAACCTTGAACGGCCCAATAAACCGAGGAGCTAACTTTCCCCGTTTTCGAAATCGAATAATACCCTTCCATGGCGAAACCTTAAGCATCACCATATCGCCTTCTTGGAACTCAATCAATCGCCTACGTCTATCGGCATACGACTTTTGCCTATCTTGAGCCTTCTTCAAATGTTCCCGAATCAAATCGATCTTGCTATTTGTCTCTAAAACCAAATCGGTACTCCCGAACTCTCTTTGACCCACTTCTCCCCAACAAACGGGAGTTCGACACCTACGCCCATAAAGCATTTCGTAAGGTGGCATCCCGATACTAGTATGATAACTATTATTGTACGAGAATTCCACCAAAGGCAAATGCTCATCCCAACTACCACCAAAGTCAATGATGCACGCCCGTAACATATCTTCCAAAGTTTGATTCGTACGTTCGGTTCGACCGTCCGTTTGAGGATGATACGCCGTGCTCAACTTCAATTGCGTACCCATATCTTCATGAAACTTTTCCCAAAACCGAGATGTAAAACGGGTATCTCGATCCGAAATAATAGATATAGGAACCCCATGTCGCGAGACCACTTCCTTGATAAACAACTTAGCCAAGGTCTCCGACGATATCGCTTCTTTAATGGGAAGAAACAAAGCGCTTTTTGTCAATCGGTCAACTATAACCCAAATCGAATCGAATTGGGTTCTCGCCGTTTTAGGTAACTTTGTAATGAAATCCATGGTAATGTGCTCCCATTTCCATTTCAGGATTTCTAACGGTTGCAATTTACCATACGGCTTTTGGTGTTAAGCTTTTACTTGCAAACACGTGACGCATTGCTCAACATACTTCACAACATCACGCTTCATGCCCGGCCACCAATAATCTTTCTTCAAGTCAAGATACATTTTCGTCGCGCCCGGATGAATGGAGTATTTTGACTTATGTGCTTCATCAAGTAGCACTCATCGGTAATCACCCATCTTAGGCACCCACACCCTTCCTTGGAAAGACAACAAACCACGCGGACCCATAGTGATAAACTCCGATTGGCCCACGATTCGCTCCGTATGCTTGTTGTGAACATAAGCCTCTATTTGAATCTCACCAAGCTTTTCAAGAAAATCGTTGGTAATAATCAAACGTAACGACCCCACTTTTATCGCCGGATGTTGACTCTTTCGACTCAACGCATCCGCGACCACATTCGCCTTACCCGGATGATAAAGTATTTCACAATCGTAGTCTTTCACCACATCCATCCACCTACGTTGGCGATAATTTAAATCTCGTTGATTAAAGAGATGTTTCAAACTCTTATGATCCGAATAAATCTTACACTTGACACCATACAAGTAATGGCGCCAAATTTTCAACGCATGCACTACCGCCGCCAACTCAAGATCATGAGTCGGATACCTCGTTTCATGTTCCTTTAATTGTCGAGAGGCATAAGCGATGACTTTACCTCTTTGCATTAGAACACACCCGAGACCATTTAAGGAAGCATCACAATAAACCACCATGTCTTCAACACCTTCCGGTAACACTAACACCGGAGCTTGACACAACTTCTCTTTTAACAATTGAAAAGCAATTTCTTGCTCGTTCTCCCAACCAAACCTCGCATTCTTCCTTGTCAATTTCGTCAATGGAGAAGCAATCTTAGAAAAGTCTTGGATAAACCGACGATAGTAACCGGCCAATCCGAGAAAACTTCAGATTTCCGTAGGCGTAGTCGGTCGTCCCCAACTCTTCACCGTTTCGATCTTCCCCGGATCTAATTGAATACCGTTTTCGTTCACAATATGACCAAGGAATTGAACTTCCCTTAGCCAAAATTCACATTTGGAGAACTTTGCATACAACTTCTCCTTTCGTAGTGTCTTCAATACTTCACGCAAATGACGTTCATGCTCGTTCATACTTTTCGAGTAGACTAGTATGTCGTCAATGAACACTATTACCGACTTGTCCAACATAGGTTGGCACACTCGGTTCATAAGATCCATGAATGCCGCCGGTGCATTCGTAAGACCAAAGGGCATAACTACAAACTCATAATGCCCGTAACGCGTTCGAAAAGCCATTTTCTCTATGTCTTCCTCACGGACCCGCATTTGGTGATAGCCGGACCGTAGGTCGATCTTGGAGAAATACGTTGCACCTTGAAGTTGATCAAATAAATCGTCAATCCTGGGTAATGGATAACGATTCTTGATCGTTACTTTATTCAACTCACGGTAATCAATGCACATACGCATACTACCATCCTTCTTCTTCACAAATAACACCGGAGCGCCCCATGGCGAAGCACTCGGTCGAATAAAATCCTTCTCGAGCAATTCTTGAATTTGATTTAACAACACTTGCATCTCCGTTGGCGCTAAACGATAAGGAGTTTTAGCAATGGGGGTAGCCCCCGGAACCAACTCGATGCGAAATTCAACTTGTCTTTCCGCCGGAACACCCGGTAATTCGTCCGGAAAAACGTCTTCGAATTCACTAACAACCGGAATTTCACGAATAGGTGGTGGCTCATCGCGAGTATCAACAACATGAGCAAGGAAAGCCATGCCACCGGTAACAACAAAACGACGTGCCCGTGCAAAAGTGCATATCGGCACCGGTCTCCTTCGCTTATCACCATGAATAATTAACTCTCCCCCACTTAGGGTCTTCACACGAATAAACTTATCATGGCATACAATATCGGCTCTATAACGATCGAGCCAATCCATACCAACGACAATATCAAAGTCGCCCAAGGTCATTGGAATAAGATCAATTTTAAAGGTTTCGGCACCAAAAACAACATCACAATTTTCACACACATCGACCACTAGCACCGTCTTGCCGTCCGCTATTTCGACTTCTATCGGACGACTTAACTTAGCTAACGGTCTATTAAGTTTAGGCATAAATTTAGGAGACACAAACGACAAATTTGCACCGCTATCAAAAAGAATCCTTGCCGGATTAGAATTAACCATGTAAGTACCTGAGACAACTTCGTGCGATTGGTTGGCTTCATCATTGGTCATCAAATAGTTGCGACCCCTAGCCGTGCCCGCCGCTTTCTCTAACCGTTTAACATTATCATTATTCAAATCGGGACATTCCGGCCTCTTATGCCCCGCTTTACCATAATTAAAGCAAGTGATTTTGGTGGACGCCTTGGTGCAATCACGGGCCATGTGTCCTCTTTGATTACAATTATAACACGTGGGCCTGAAATCCCCGGAAGCACCCTTCTTCACACTATTAAAGCTTTCGGAGCCTTTCTTGGACTTTTTATTTGAGAAGTTCGAATGACTTGAACCCTCAAACTTCCTCTTTGAAAAAGTAAAATCGCTCTTTCTTGGCACCTCCGGCTCAAAACCCCGAGCAAATTCAAATAATTCGTCAAAAGACTTAGCCATACCCCAACTAATCTTACCCTTGTACTCATCATTTAAAGTGCGGTAGAAATCCTTCATTAGCTTGTGATCATCACCAACATACTCCGGGCAAAAACGAGTCTTTGCCAAGAAGGTAGACTTAAGAGTAACTAAGTCCATTGAACCTTATTGCAAATGGTGCAACTCGTCCCGGATTCTATCGAGATCGGAAGAAGTTCGGTATTCCTTGAAAAACTCCTTCTTAAATTCTTCCCACGTCAAGCCCATACATTGTTCCTCACCGTACAAGTTGATTTTATCATCCCACCATAACTTAGCCTCTTCTCGTAGCATGCTAGAGCCATACCTCGCCTTCTTCTCGGGAGGACACTCCGAGGTACAGAAAGCTCCCTCAATATCGGAGATCCAACATGTACTTTTCAAGGGATCTCGCACCCCATTAAACATCGGGGGTTGAGCATCCTTGAAGTTCTTGTAGTGGAAGTCCCGCCTTCCTTCACCTCCTTCACCACGAGGATAAATGTTTCTAGCATCAAGGGCCTCTTCGATAGTGGCCTTCATTCGTTCATTTATCAAATCGGTCACTTGCCCATCGACCGAATCTTGGAAGACTTTTCGGACGTCCGTAAGAAAATCCGCTTTTAACTTTTTAAAGACGGCCTCAACCTTGGCCGAAAACTCAGCGTCCTCACTTGTACTTCCATTATCATGATCGGGTCCGTTTCTCGTCTTCATTCTATAAAACGAAGTAGGTTAAACCACAAAACGAAAGGACAAATTACACATGTATATACATATATGCCCCACTACTCCATCTCGCTCCACAATCGTCGTACATTGCTTGTTTAACAAGATTTGCACCCGTAACAACGTTAGCTACTCGTTGTTACGCGAGCACGTCGCATTCACTAGCTAGTACAACGTCCGTCTTGCTTGATGATCGCTAAACACAACACAAACAATTAGCACAAGGTTAATTCTCATAAACCAAAGCACTAACAATTCCCGATTAGACCCAAAGTCCTACAAGTCCCGCATAAGGCGCTCACACAATAAAGTCTAAGTCTAGGCACCTATCTCAAGTCGCCTAAATCCCTTAGACCATGCTCTGATACCACTTGTAACAACCCGACTTCATAAACCCAGAAACGCGTACCAAAAAAAAAAATTTAAGGCAGTGCATCTGGACGGCGTCCAGAATTCTGGACGGCATCCAGCTCAGAAAGGTGGGACGGTGTCCAACCTTTGGGGACGGCGTCCAGCTCAAGCAACTGGGACGGCGTCCAAGCAATTGGGACGGCGTCCCAATAGCCTTCCAGCTACTGATCACGGGTCCAACTCACACGAGCGGAAAACCCGCTTCCTGACACTTTCAAACGAAAACCTTTTTACCACAAGTCAATATAAATGAAACTAAGAGATTTTCATCATCAAATCATGTTTTACATCAACGGGTCCACATCGCCCATTTTACGAGTTTCGTTCTAAAATAAAAGTTTCGACCAAATATAAGTTTAAGTTCCAAACGACACTAGAGCATGGTGTTTGGGGTTAAACTACCCAATCTCGGTTGATCTCCAAAAGCTAACACCCAAAAGCATCCCCTAACAAAACAAGCGGGAGATCACTAATCCAATTGAACGCTCTTACCCTTGTCAACGCCCGAGCCTATAAAAAGTAAACAACGAGAGGGTAAGCAAAGCTTAGTGAATGCAATAATTATACATACATATATATAACCCATCTATTTGCAATCACAATTACCGAATACCTTGTACGAACTTGAAACTCAAATTAGCATAACATCATACCCGAAATACTTAACAAGTCGCACATTATCACAAAACCGCATTAGCATATACTCAACACAATATATTTAAACAATATGCCAAACAATCAACAATCTCAATATGGTTAACCAATATCGCTATGGTGCTACCGGCTCGTGGTTCACACCATACGCTTTTGAGTCATACTCGTTTATAGTGCTACCGGCTCGTGGTTCACACTCGATGCTACCGGCTCGTGGTTCACATCTTAGTTTATAGTGCTACCGGCTCGTGGTTCACACTCGATCACACACATGTTATGGCACTACCGGCTCGATGGTTCATACCATAACACCCACAAATAAATACGTCATATACACATACGTATAATTACTCCACTCACCTTAGAGTCTTCGTGAAAGATAACCGAACTTGCAATGTCAATGTAACGTACCTATTACATTTTAGCACATAATCAATTCACAACTCAAGTCGGTCAAGCAACTCACTTAACAATCTAGAGTCTTTTGACCCTAAGTGCAATCCCGACCCATTTTACATCTTTAACCCTAATAATGGGTTAACTTCACCAAAAACCCTAACTTTAGCCAATTAAGGTATTAACACACTTTTAACCACAAAGTTAACTCATTTTCATACATGCATGACAACCTAGGTCATCAAAGACCCATTTGACCCATTTCTAGGTCAACACACCCATTTGGGTCACCCACAACCCAAATCACACCCACTAACATTAACTATAGGTGTATTAGTGATCTATTAGGCCTTTAAGACCCATTTACACATTTCAACATTTTAAAACCCTAAGTTAGTCACCATTTGGGTCTTCATGACCCAAACTTACCCAAAACTCCAAATTACTCACAAATGGGTTTTATGTGCAATACTAACCCAAACCCTAACCCTTAAACACATTAAACTTAGGTAATCAAGTTTAGGGCTTACCACAACAATCAAAACGTAGCTAAGGAGGAGATGAACAACTTTAACTCCCGAGTTCTAACCCGAAATGAGCTTCTTCTTCCCCGATTTAAGCTTTCTCACACTTAACCACCCCCTCTCTCTCTAGAATGAATGGATGATGTTTGGTGGTTGAGAAATGAAGTAATGAGCTCACCAAACTGATCCTAAAGCCTTTAATTCGTCCACCAAGTGAAATTACCAATTTACCCATCTAAAATATTTTAAAACAAAAAGACATGCCTGCCAGCCATCCTGGACGGCGTCCCAAAATCTTGGACGGCGTCCAGGTCTTCGATCTGGGACGGCGTTCCAAATTGTTGGACGGCGTCCAGGTCTTCAAAATAGGACGGCGTCCCAAAATGTTGGACGACATCCAAACCCAAAAGAAAACAGGATCTTACACATTCAAGCATTGAGATGGCGCCGTTTGAAGTATTTTATGGTAGAAAGTGCAGGTCTCCGATTTTTTGGAGTGAAGTGGGGGATAGACAGATTACGGGTCCGGAGATAATACAAGAAACTACCGAGAAGATCATCCAAATTCAACAACGATTGAAAACCGCCCAAAGTCGACAAAAGAGCTACACTGACATTAAAAGAAAAGATATAGAATTTGAAATTGGAGAGATGGTTATGCTTAAAGTTGCACCTTGGAAAGGCGTTGTTCGATTTGGTAAACGAGGGAGATTAAACCCAAGGTATATTGGACCATTCAAGGTTATTGATCGCGTCGGACCAGTAGCTTACCGACTTGAGTTACCTCAACAACTCGAGGCTGTACATAACACTTTCCACGTCTCGAATTTGAAGAAATGTTTTGCTAAAGAAGATCTCACTATTCCTTTAGACAAAATCCAAATCAATGAAAAACTTCAATTTATCGAAGAACCCGTCGAAATAATGGATCGTGAGCTTAAAAGACTTAAGCAAAACAAAATACCAATTGTTAAGGTTCGATGGAATGCTCATAGATTACCCGAGTTCACCTGGAAACGAGAAGATTGGATGAAGAAGAAATACCCGCACTTATTTCCAGAAGATACGACAACACCTCCAACTGCTTAAAATTTCGAGACGAAATTTATTTAGCGGGTAGGTACTGTAGTGACCCGAACTTTTCCATGTTTATATATATTAAATGAAATTATTATTTACATGATTAAGTGTTTCCAACATGTTAAGCAATCAAACTTGTTAAGACTTGATTAATTTAAATAGGTTTCATATAGACAATTGACCACCCAAGTTGACCAGTTATTCACGAACGTTAAAACTTGTAAAAACTATATGATGACATATATATGATTATATATATAGTTAATATGATATTATGATAAGTAAGTATCTCATTAGGTATTTTAACAATGAGTTATATACATAAAATTGAGTTTATTGAATTAAGAAACTCGAAACGATATATATAACGATTATCGTTATAACAACGTCTTACTAAATACACATGAATCATATTAAGATATTGATACACTATGTTTAATCATGATAAATGATAAGTAAACATGTCATTAAGTGTATTAACAATGAACTACATATGTAAAAACAAGACTACTAACTTATTGATTTCGAAGCGAGACATATATGTAACGATTATCTTTGTAACAACATTTAACTGTATATATATCATACTAAGATATATTAATATATCATAATATTATGATAATGTAATAATTTAACATCTCTTTAGATATAATAAACAATGGGTTAAAAACATTTAACAAGATCGTTAACCTAAAGGTTTCAAAACAACATTTACATGTAACGACTAACGATGACTTAACGACTCAGTTAAAATGTATATACATGTAGTGTTTTAATATGTATTCATACACTTTTTAAAGACTTCAAGACACTTATCAAAATCCTTCTACTTAACAAAAATTCTTACAATTACATCCTCGTTCAGTTACATCAACAATTCTACTCGTATGCACCCGTATTCGTACTCGTACAATACACAGCTTTTAGATGTATGTACTATTGGTATATACACTCCAATTATTAGCTCTTAGCAGCCCATGTGAGTCACCTAACACATGTAGGAATCATCATTTGGCAACTAGCATGAAATATCTCATTAAATTACAAAAATATTAGTAATCATTCATGACTTATTTACATGTAAACAAAATTACACATCCTTTATATCTAATCCATATACCAACGACCAAAAATACCTACAAACACTTTAATTCTTCAATTTTCTTCATCTAATTGATCTCTATCAAATTCTATCTTCAAGTTCTAAGTGTTCTTCATAAATTCTATAAGTTCTAGTTTCATAAAATCAAGAATACTTCCAAGTTTGCTAGCTTACTTCCAATCTTGTAAAGTGATCATCCAACCTCAAGAAATCTTTCTTATTTACAGTAAGATATCTTTCTAATACAAGGTAATACTCATATTCAAACTTTGATTCAATTTCTATAACTATAACAATCTTATTTCGAGTGGAAATCTTACTTGAACTTATTTTCGTGTCATGATTCTGCTTCAAGAACTTTCAAGCCATCCAAGGATCCTTTGAAGCTAGATCTATTTTTCTCATTTCCAGTAGGTTTATCCACAAAACCTGAGATAGTAATGATGTTCATAACATCATTCGATTCATATATATAAAACTACCTTATTCGAAGGTTTAAACTTGAAATCACTAGAACATAGTTTAGTTAATTCTAAACTTGTTCGCAAATAAAAGTTAATCCTTCTAACTTGACTTTTAAAATCAACTAAACACATGTTCTATATCTATATTATATGCTAACTTAATGATTTAAAACCTGGAAACACGAAAAACACCATAAAATCGGACATACGCCGTCGTAGTAACACCGCGGGCTGTTTTGGGTTTGATAATTAAAAAATATGATAAACTTTGATTTAAAAGTTGTTCTTCTGGGAAAATGATTTTTCTTATGAACATGAAACTATATCCAAAAATCATGGTTAAACTCAAAGTGAAAGTATGTTTTTCAAAATGGTCATCAAGACGTCGCTCTTTCGACTAAAATGACTACCTCTTACAAAAATGACTTGTAACTTATATTTCTGACTATAAACCTATATTTTTTCTGTTTAGATTCATAAAATAGAGTTCAATATGAAACCATATCAATTTGATTCACTCAAAACGGATTTAAAACGAAGAAGTTATGTGTAAAACAAGATTGGATATTTTTTTATTGTTGTAGCTACGGGAAATATTGTAACAATTCTATACAAATCATATCCTAGCTAACTTATATTGTATTATACATGTATTCTAATATATTATGTAATCTTGGGATACCATAGACACGTATGCAAATGTTTTGACATATCATATCGACCCATCTATATATATTATTTGGAACAACCATAGACACTCTATATGCAGATATGTTGGAGTTAGCTATACAGGGTTGAGGTTGATTCCAAAAATATATATACTTTGAGTTGTGATCTAGCCTGAGACGTGTATACACTGGGTCGTAGATTGGGTCAAGATAATATATATCAATTTATTTATGTACATCTAACTATGGACAACTAGTTGTAGGTTACTAACGAGGACATCTGACTGAAAATATTTAAAACATTAAAACGTTTTAATAATGTTGTAAATATATTTTGAACATACTTTGATATATATGTACATATTTGTTATAGGTTTGTGAATCGACCAGTGGCCAAGTCTTACTTCCCGACGAAGTAAAAATCTGTGAAAGTGAGTTATAGTCCCACTTTTAAAATCTAATATTTTTGGATGAGAAT